>NC_071985.2:40570833-40873863 GCF_028885655.2 Pongo abelii | reverse complement strand
CCGGCTATTCTGCATTTTTAGTATAGATGGGTTTTTTGCCATGTTGGTCAGGCTGGTCTCGAACTCCTTGTCTCAAATGATCTGCCTGCCTGAGCCTCCCAAAATGCTGGGATTACAGGTGTGCACCACTGCGTCCAGCCAATTGATAATATTTTCATGAAGTCTTTACGTATACATACATATATATTTTATTTTCATTTATTTATTTTTTTGAGATGGAGTTTTGCTCTTGTTGCTCAGGCTGGAGTGCAATGGTGTGATCTTGGCTCGCTGCAACCTCTGCCTCGCAGGTTCAAGCGACTCTCCTGCCTCAGCCTCCCGGGTGGCTGGGATTACAGGCATGAGCCACCACACCAGGCTAATTTTGTATTTTCAGTAAGGACGGGGTTTCACCATGTTGGTCAGGCTGGTCTTGAATCCCTGACCTCAGGTGATCTGCCTGCCTCGGCCTCCCAAAGTGCTGGGATTACAGGCATGAGCCACGCTGCCTGGCTATATATTTTTATTTTTAAAATTAGGTTACACATGCCATCTTAAAAATAAGCCCTTGTTTTTTCTTGTCTCCTTATTCTATTTTGTTTATTTAACATTAGCCCACCCAGCTGGCTAGAGAAAAACTAAATCACAAAGGAATAATCATTTAATTGTGATTTTTGCACAGTAGTAGGTGCTCAGGATGTGTATGAATTAACCAGAAAGTCCACATCTAGTAGACAAAAAGAAGACTCCCTGGATGAAGCCTGGGTAGTCTGCTGGCCAATGATCTGCCTGTCCCTGCATGGAAGGTGGCCTGCATCTCAGAGATTCTTGAGTCCCTCCTGTGACCTCTGGATTTATTGGTGTTCACTTGACAAATGAACTTAGCCATCTGAGTTTCTGAATTTGTCTGAACAATGTGAGTTTGGTTTCTCAGAGGTCTTTGCTCCTGATGCCTATATCTGCTTCTCCCCAGAACATCATCTCAACTTTTCATCTCCACATCCACACCCCTAGACTAATAAGTCAATCCTTCTCCCTGATTGCTCCCAACTTTATTGGTTGGTGTTGACACCACTAGCCTTGTCAGAGCTGTTGAGTAGGTAAGTTTTTGCATTCCTTTTCTTGACAGATTCAAAGTCTTTATTTATGTCTTTCCTAAGGTAAAAACTTTCTCAGAATCTCAGGCGTGTCCTATAACTTATAAAATAATACAAAACTCCAACAAAGTCTGGTATGAAAGCATATATCAGCATTTCCAGTGGTACCCAAATGCCCAACCCCAGTCTCTTCAGATACAATAGGTGAGATTACATTAAAACAGTGGTTCTCACATTCGTCTACAATCTGGCATTCTCAGATTAGAAGAGATAGCTCAGTACAGAAGTGATTCTTGTGAGGATAGGAGGGGTGGTAAGGGGAAATACCTTTCTTCAGTTGGACCAGAAGCTTGAGGAGGAAGAGAAGGTATGCTAATTTAAATAGGACTCTCCAGTGGGAGCTGGAATGTGGTTAAGGCTAAACACATGAATTGACCATCAGGGTTACTTCTTGAAACATGAGACTAGTGTCACCACTCCTTGGCTTTCATCATCAGCTCTAGAACCACAATTTTTCCTTATGTATCATATGATTATAATTTGACTTGTTCAGGCTCCTCCCAGGACCAGAGCACAAACTCATGCCCTAGCTCTATTCAGACATTTTTATATTGTTCCATGGAGCTGCAATCTCTTTTGGGAACTGTACCAGGCTACATAGTATGCCTCCTTCATATTAATGTTCACCCAGAACCGCAGACCTTATTTGGAAATAGAGACAGTGATGATGAATTTTATGTGTTAACTTCACTGGGTTAAGGGATAGACCAGATATCTGGTCAAATATTATTTCAGGGTGTGTTTGTGAGTGTGTTTATAGAAGAGATTAGTATTTCAGTTGGTAGACTGAGTGAAAAAGAGCACTCTCACTAATGCTGTTGGGCAGCATCTAATATATTGAGGGCCCAGATAGAACACAAAGGCAGAGGAAGGATAAATTTGCTTTTTCTTCTAGAGCTGAAATGTCTTTCTTCTCCTGCCCTCAGACATCTGTACTTCTGCTTCTTGGGCCTTCAGACCCAGAATGGGACTTATATCATCATCTCTGGTTCTCAGGCCGTTAAACTTGAAAAGAATTATATCACTGGCTTTCCTGGATCTCTAGCTCACAGATGGCAGACTGTAGGGCTTCTCAGCCTCCAAAATCACATAAGCTAATTCTTATGATAAATCTCCTCATATATGTATTTATAAATAAAGCAGATTGCCCTCTGTAATGTGGGTGACCTTAATCTAATCAGTTGAAGGCCTGGATAGAACAAAAAGGCAAACCCTACTGCAAGTAAGAGGGAACTCCTCCTGCCTGGCTGCTTTGAGCTGGGACATTGATCTTTCCTGGCATTTGGACTCAAACTGAAACATCTGCTCTTTTTGGGTTTCAAGGCTGCTGGCTTTTGGACTGAAACCTATAGCATCAGCTTTCTTGGATTTCAGGCCTTCAGACTCAGACTGAACTGCACATCAGCACCCCCGGGTTTCTAGCTTGCCAACTGCAGATCTTGGGACCTCTCAGCCTTCATAATTGTGTGAGCCAGTTCCTTATAATAAATTGTGTGTGTGCCTGTGTGTGTGTGTGTGTGTGTGGGCACGCAATCTCCTATTGGCTCCGTTTCTCTAGAGAACCCTGACTAATACAGGGGCTTTCGAGATGTAATTTATTAATCTAAGATAAGGTCATACTGCATTAGGGTGGGCCCTGTTCCCACGACTGATGTCTTTATAAGAAGAGAAAACAGAGGCAGAGGCTCTTAGAGAGAATATCACATGATGACAGAGGCAGAGATTAGGGTGATACACCTGCAAGCCCAGGGACACCAAGGACTGTCAGCAACCACCAGCAACCAGCAGAGAAGCATGGAGCAGATTCTCCCTTGGAGTCCCCAGAAGGAACCAACTTTGCTGGTATCTTGATTTCAGACTTCTAATCTCCGGAACGGTGAGAGGATACATTTCTGTAATTGTAAGTGACCCAGTTTGTGGTACTTCATTATGGCAGTCCTAAGAAATTGCTGCAGTTTCCTACTCAACAAGCTGCCTGCAATCAGTTCCTCTCTACTCTCTGCTGCCATCCAGGACTGAGGTGCTGGTTCTCAGGCCCACCTGATGTCACATTGCTCCAGCAATGTGATGAAGGCCCTCCTACTCTTACCATCCCTATCTGCCTTTCCTGCTGATGAGCAGCTCTCTGTCTGGGTCTCTTCTAGTGCCTGCCCTGAGTCTTTCCCTGTTACAGTCTGGAACAAGCAGTTACAGCCTTCTTGCTACTTTCACTGGCACCATCGGATGGCCTGGACTCCCACCTGCTTCCTGATGTCAGCCCTCTGGCCACAAGGAGCCATCCACTTGGCTGCAGCAGGGTCCGTCTCCACAATGCCTACTCCATCCCCACTGTGTTGGGAGGGGATAGTCTGTTCTAGGTCTGATTCCAGTCTATTTTACCCTCTTAGATATCCTT
Organism: Pongo abelii; assembly: GCF_028885655.2. Lineage (NCBI taxonomy): Eukaryota > Metazoa > Chordata > Mammalia > Primates > Hominidae > Pongo > Pongo abelii. The sequence goes on along the minus strand of NC_071985.2, from coordinate 40,870,332 downwards.
CTGTGCCAGGTTACCTGGTGAGGCAGGAAAGTCAGGGTCTGAATTCTCTGAAATCTTGTTGTCGTCCCCTCAGAAAGTATTGTTTGATGCAGGCTTCCTCCTGCCTCCATTTTATTTACTATGCAGCAAGTAGAGTCCCTCTATCTGCTTGGCACTTGGCCTCATTTAGATACTTAAATGTGCTGGCAAAAGAGTCTTTCTATGGAGAGGTCCTTTTGTTCTTTCATCCTTTTGACTTTCTTCCTTCTTCCTCTTTCTTTCTTCTAAAAATGAAAACAAAGGAATTTTAAATGAGCCAATTCATTGTTTACAAAAATGGTCTTAACCATATTTTGGTGAGTAATTAGTAGCATCGGAATCCTGCCTGAGCAATTTTTTTTGCCTCCCATCCCACCCCAATCAGCCTAAAAGTTATAATCCCTAAAATCAGAGTAAGATGATACCTTGGCTGCTTTTTATGCACGAAAAAATATATATGTACATATGTGTACATATATATGTCTTCTTGTGTATTTATAGAGTATGTGAGACAGAGAAAGAGAGGGAGATTAACTAATGAGTCACAGGAGGCATATGACACATGCATACAAGAGGCAACTACAAGGATTACTAGAAGCCAGTTGGGTGAGAACCATGTACAACTGCACAGGACAGATGCAGGAAACAAAGATACACTATCTCTGGCACCTTTTTATGGAAAAAGAAATTTACTTCACTTTGGGGAATGTGTGACTGTGGAGAATGTGGCTTAGTATTTATGGAGTGTTCATCTTGTAGTTAGTGGTTTGTCAATTCATAAAATTTTAGAGCTAGAGGACCTCTTACCTTAAAGATGAGGAAATGGAGCCCACAGAGGTTATCCATTCCATAAGCCACAAGCAATAAAGTATGGCCACTCACATCTAGAAACACATCTTCAATGCAGAATCAGTGCCCAGCAATCACAAGACTGAAAGGAACTTTCATGACTTTTCTTCTCTGTCAACAGTAATAGGTGGGTCTTTGGGATTTCTGGTCATTTAGGCCACTCAGTAACTGGATCCCAGTTTCCCTAATAATGTGTTGCATTTGCAAAGTCGACCCTAGAATAATCTGCTTCTTCTAGTCCCACTGTCCAGTGTGCCATGAGATAGATACCTGCTCTTCTTGTCCTTTTTTGTCTTCTTAGATAATGTTTATGTATACACTGTATATAATAAAGGGAGATTTTACCAGTGGGTTGGGATTGGCACAGATCATGCTAAAACTCTTTCCATAATTTAGCAGATACTCTCAGAGCACTTCTCACACGCCCTCAATCCTTTGCCGGTTACCATTCGTGCATACAGTTTCAGATGTGCTTCTTTTCGGGACAGTCAGTCCCCAACTCTGTCCGAGGACTTCCCTCAGGATTCAGAACTTTAGCTTTTCTTGTGTATGCAGACAGCTGCAAGAGCTTAGGAATTTACATCCCTCAGGGAGTATCCCTTAATGAGTGATGCATGTGAGGGTATAAATAATCCAGCTACCCTGCTTCTAGTTTGGGATAACCCTAGTTTTGTGATTTACTCTCCAGTGTTTCCTTGCACGACTGAGCTAAAGTTACACTCACAGAACTTTGCTTCATATTGCATCCTTCCTTGGCTTCCTTCCCTTTCTATGTCCCACTTCCCTTCTACCCTATGGATTTTGCCAGGGGGCACTGTGTAATAAACCACTTCCATAAAGATCATCATCTCAGAGTCTGTTTTTCAGAGACCAGAACCCAGAACACATGGACTATCTTATTTAGTGCTTTCAACAAGCCCACAATGTAAGTTTTTACAGAAGAAAAAACAGAGGCTCGGAATGATGGAGCCAAGATTCCTGTCCAGTTTCCCTGGCAGCCAAGTCCATGCTCTCAGCCCCTCCACTAACCCACTCTTATTCCTGGGTAGGTGGAGCCAATGTCCTCTATCAATGTCCTCTATCAAGTTTCTCTCAGCTGATCCCAGCATGTCCACTAGGGAACTTGACCTTTTTCCCAAGTCTTTGTAGCTCCTTTACTGAGTTTGGACTCTAGAAATCCCATACATCGTCATCCCCCATGAGCACCAATGAATGATTTAGACTCCAAATGAATATACATAGCATACATTGTACTCAAAACCTTCACCCCACATACATTTGAACTCTAGAGTTAGATTCCTTATGCCCTTGCTATTCAAAGTATGGTCTGTGGACTAGCAACACGGACATCATCTAGGAGCTTGTGAAAAGTGCAGAAGCTCAGGACCCACCCCAGATCTGTGGAGTCAGAATCCGTACTTTGAGAAGACCCCCTAGGAGTCATGTAGGTTTTAGAAATTGAGCCCGAGAGGAACAGGACCTGATTTTGCCACACTCCCGTGAATTCAGCCACCTGGATTCCAACCCAGTCCCTCTGCTCACCACTCCTCCCTGGCATGCGCTCCCAGCATTCCATTTAGCCAGGACCAGGCCTTCTGTGTCTATTCAATTCATAGAATTGTGAATCTCTCCTCTAGCTAAGGAATTCTGCCTCTCTTCTCACAACAATCTCCCTCTCGATCAATTTAAAGTTATTTTTTCCTGAACTAAAATGGACTCTCACGTTGGGTGGGAACAAGATGGCTATTTGCCTAAAAGACAGATAAGCTACACATACTCTTAATATAGAGGATACAACCTGCAGGAAAGACTCAAGTAGAAAGTGTAAGATGAGTCCTGACTTCTAACTTGAATTAAAAAATACCTAGTGCCCTGACTAGAAAGATGCATTCTGAGAAAGGAGTACTCCACGTCATATCATTTGTGAAAAGCGATTCCTTGAAGGTTGGCTGTATTAAGGGCAAAGATTGCTGCATTCAGCTGTTCTTTATTAGAACTCCTGAAGATACACCTTCTTGGAAATACAAACCTGCTCTGTGGAAAAGGGAGAGAAATTTGTGGAAAAACAGAAGGAACTAGTGAGGAGGCTGCTCCATAGGTTTATTTTGCAATCTTCACAGACAGTTTTATTAAAAAGCCTTCCAGTCATAATAGGGCTGTGAGTGATGTTGAGAAAGAAAATAATTTGGTAGATGGCTAGTTCCATGTGAAGAGCTATTGCAGCCACAAGGAGATCTGAAGGTATGGATATTACTTCAGATATTTGTTATGGAAAAACACCAGCAGGCCTGACTTCTTTCCACCATCAGTAGCTCCTTTTAACTCCAGTAGCAATTCAGCTTTGCTTTTTTCCCCAGTCATTCAATTTTTCCATGATTCTTCTTAAGTCCTCCTTATTTGGCCTTAAGCTGATCAAAAGAGAGATTTCCATTGTGTATCAAAGAAAAGTTTAAAAAAACAACTAAGCAAATCATAGAGCAGATAGGCTGACTAGCTTCCACAATACATTGTATAACCTTTGAGGCTATTGTTTAGCTCATAGCTCTGCAGAACATTTCCTATAAGGGGTCAGAAAGTAAATAATTAGGCTTAGTGGGCCATATGGTCCCTGTGGTAAGTATTTATCTCTCCCATTCCAGACAGAAAGTGGCCATAGACAATATGGACATGAACAAGAGTGGTTGTGTAGCAATGAAACTTCACAAAAACAGGCAAAGGGTGCATTTTACCTGAGCCCGGCTCTAGAGAGACTTTATGATCTTCTCCATCACACATCTTCACCCTGGTCCAAGCTACCTTTATTCCTTGGGAACGTAACAATAGTTTTCTAATTAGTCTTCTTCTGCTTCCATTCTTATCAGCCTCTAATCCTTTCTTCCCACAGCAAAATGAACTTTAAAACGTAAGTCAGGACATGTCCCTCCCATGTTAAAACCCTTCAGTAGGTTTCCTTTTCAGAAAGCTTTGGATATTCTGCCATCACCTCCCCTCCCCTTCCAGTCCCTATCTTCATCTCTTATTGCTATTCTCTTGGTGTCTCTGTCACATTGCCTTTCTTTCAATCCCTAAAACACTCCAACTTCTTTTCTATCTCTGGGCTTCCCATAGGTGGGGCTCTGCCAAAAAGACTCCTCTCCCTCCTTTGACTGGATAGCCCTGCTCCTGTTTTAAGTTGTAGAATTGGCGTCATGTCCTAGACTGGCTCCAAACTGAATTTCATCTTCTTTGTTATTCTTTCATATGGCAGCTTGCTTTTTTTTTTTTTAAAGCACTTTGTGTAATTTGTAATTATAAGTATACCTTTGTTTGTTGGCCCCCTGTCTCCACCAATGCAGTAAGCTCTGTGAGAGCAGAGGCCATGCAGTTTGCCACCATGGACTCGGTGTCCAGAGTAGTGTTGGCACAGGGTAGGCCCAGGGTCTTGATTTTTGATAAATCAATAATTGGGCAAATGTGTAAATCAGGTGATTGTGTGTGATGGGAAAAGGATTCTTTGTGTGGAAACAGAACAGGGTACAAAGTCAACACCAGATTAGTTGCAGATTGTTTTGTGGGAAATGAATGAGTCAACAAGAAAAGCCAAGTAAAGACTGAGATAGGGGCTGGGTAAGAACAAAGGAGTTAGCAGGCAGCAAGTGTATTCACGTGCTATGGACTGAATGTGTCTCCCCAAAATTCATGTGTTAAAATCTCACACCTCATTGTGATGGTGTTAGGAGGTGGGGCCACTGGGAGGTGATTAGGGTGTGAGGATCGAGCTCTCCTGAATGATATCAGTGCCTTATAAGAAGAAACACTAGAGAGCTTCCTATTCTCTTTCTCTCCCCCTCCCCCGCCCCCCCACCATGTAAGGATACAAGAAGACAGCCATCTGTAAAAACCAGAAAAAAGGACTTCAACAAGAACCCAACCATACTGGAACCCTAGTGTTGAACTTCCAACCTCCAGAACTATGAGAAAAAAAGTTTGTTATTTAAGCCAACCAGTCTATGGCACTCTGTTATAGCAGCCTGAACTAAGACAATGAGAGACAGAAGACCCTTGAAGGCAGAAACCAGATTTCTTTGTTTCTTTTCGTGTCAGCACATGACAGGACACTCCATAAATCCCAGTGTAAACTCAGAAAATGAAAAGAAAAGGTACTTGATTAAAGGATGACAGCTTAGGGTTTTGGGGGGCTCCCGTACAGTTTTAAGGTTCAAAGACAAACACATTAGGAGTCAGTGGACATTCTACTTGGTTAAGTACTAAAGAGAATGGAAAATTAGAAAAAAAAATATGATTGATTCCTTAGGGTAATAGAGATAGAAGATTTGGTTAGTGGAAGTATGGTAGAGAAAGGAATGAAAGACAGAGCTAATTTTCTCCCAGTATTCCTTCTTTCTTTCTTCTTTTTAGTAATAGAATCTCAAACCTTTACTTGAGAACACAAATTTTTGTGATACCCCATATTTTCCAGTCTCCTTTGCAGTTAGATATGCCTATGTTCCTAAGTTGTGGACAATATATGTGAGTGGAAGTGAAGCATGCATCACCTGAATCTTTACAATGTAACAAGTTTCCCTCTACTCTGCCTTTCCTTCTCTCTGTTCCACTACTGAGTGTGGTGACATCTGGAGTAGCCACCTTGACCCTAACATAGAAGCCTCATGTTGACGATGGAAGCGGTAGAGCAACCAGCCTTGGTCCCTGTGTGACTCTGTGGAGCAGAGCTGCCTGTCCACCCTGTGCCTCCCACTAAGTTTCTGCCTTATTTAATCTCATGTATTTAAGGTTAGAGCAGGTTAGCCTATTACATAGCTAAAGCAGCAGTGTGGCAGAGCTAGAAAAAAAAGTGCCTTTGTCAGGAGCCATGTTACAAAACTCCCTGGGCCACGAAAGACTGAGAATGTGGTACTAAGTCAATAAACTCAGTTCCAATTTATCTGTCAAACTGGAGAACAGTTATTCTAAAGGGGTGTGATTGCTAGATCTTTAGATTAGTAGACCTCTCCACAGTAAGTTCTTATAACTCTAAACATATGGTGAAAATGGATTAATCTTACTGATGACTCATTCCCTGGATGGATATAGAAGGACTAGGATTGGGCTGAGGATGTGAAAAGATAGCAAAAAGAGGACAGTTTCTTCAGTGATTGTGACGAGTGTCTGCCTGGCATTTGTGGATTGCTCTATGTGTGCATTCTATCTGCTTATCTAGGTTATAAGTTTCCTGAGAGGATGTTTAGGTCATATTTATGTCCTCCATGACATGAAACCCAATGTTCTGCACATGGTAAGTGCTCAGCAAAAAATTTCTGACTGAATGATTAACCAAAAGTTATTTTCCTCTGTCATGAACACTTCCTTGTTTCCTGTGCTAACCTCACCCCTCTTCTAGCCAAACTATTCTGACATAACCCTAAAAGTAGCAGAAACAGGCACCCAGTAGTTCAGGAAACCCTGGGACTTCACGGCAAGCTAAAAGCCAAACTAGATTATTGGTATGAATTTGAAAACCAAGAACCTCCAAGGCTTTAGAAATAGAAAAGGATTGAATTTGCATCAGTATCTGTCCCAAACTGTCTCTTGTGAAGTGGGAGAAATGAATGTCAGAGTAGGTAAGACGAGACCCAGAGACCAAGAGATAGACAGAGAACAAGAGGTGGACTTAGAACAGCATATTCCAATTCCCTGAGCTGTCAATCCAACACCTTTCACCCCACATCACATTCTCTTCCAATTTCTCCTGTTAAATTGCAATCCAAAACACACTGCAGATGTGATATCATTTTCCCTGATAACTGGACCCTCTGAGTTAATGACTTTCCTTCCTTCCAGTGGGGAAACAATTTCGTTTTGCTTAATGTAATAATCTATTGTAGTCTTTTTCTGTTCGCCACTCTGACCCGAGGAGACCCAGTTTCAGAGGAGCTCAGCTTCTCCTCTCCAGCTGCACGTGGGAACATTATTATTACTGTAAGTCTACATTGTGAATTGTGGCACAACAGTCCACCTCAGCCTAGCCGATGACCTCTCATTGATAATAACCAGGGCCGGCCAGGAGACAAAACTGGTCGGTATGAAGGAGAGGTGTGTGCCCGAGAGGAAAATACAGACAAACTGCTTATGTTCTATGTTGTAATATGGTTCACCCACAATTAAGTTCCCTGGTCTAGGGACAGATTCTGGGAAATGTGAGTAGCTTGGTTCTGTCATTTACCTTTCCCTGAGCCACAGGTGGGCTCTGGGACCCTCTTTTCCTTCAGCGCTCTGTACTTCTATCCAGAGGAAATTTAAAGCAGACAAGGGTTAGCAGCGCTGAGCCCCAGCAGCCTTGAAACAATTGAATGGAGACTACTGAGCTCTGTGAAAGATGTGTCGGGGTCCTGCAAGGAGCTCCCTGAAACCAGAGGCAGCCACCTCAGCTTCACTGCTGACTCAGGCGAAGGCTTAGCGCTTGCACCAACATAGTTGATGAATGGGAGTGAGGCTAATTTGGTGTCATTTGTTTCCCATTTCCAAGCCCTCATTAAAATAATCTGCTCTGATTGTCTAGGGAAGTTATTTTTTGCACTTCCTTTCCCTTCACTGTACAATTTCACAGGCAGCAGATTTCTGTGTGGAGGGGTCCAGTCAGCTCTGAGGAGAGATGGGGGAGGATAGGAGGGGCTCAGGAATTGCTGGGAGCACAGCCAGACCTCTTGGCAGCCAGTGAGGTGGGAATCCCAGACCCTCCACTGTCCCCTGGACTGGATCCCTGACAAGCATTGGATTCCTGGTATTGAGGGATTCCACCTCCCTGGGAAATTCCTTTGATTAGAGAGTAAAAATAAAGGGAAATCTTGGTTCTGGTTAGCATAATTCGAAAAGTGTTCTCCGAGGAGGAAATGAAGCATCCCAAAATAGAATTCAGAGCTTCCATTCTCTCAGTCACCCATACGTGATATAGTTTAGCACACGCTGATATGGTACAGGGAATGACTGTCCATTTACTTAACTCTTGCTGAGCACTTGCTATGAGACAGTGTCCAAGATGATAGGGACACAGAGATTAGTGGAACACAGGGCCTATCTCCTTTTCTATCTCAGACTATATTCTTGCTCATCTGTCTCCATTAATTCAGAATACTTGTCTCTGCTAACAGGCCCGCATTGCCATCTTCACACCCTTTTTGTGGATCCAAGTAATTTCCTGCAGGCTTTGTCTTGACTCATACCTCTGGCCCTCATCATTTTCTTGCCCTTAGGTAGAAATGCTTTGGTTTAGATTTTACTGTTCCAAATCCAGTCTCTGACATCTACTCTTGGCTAGAGTCCAACCAGGCCAGCCCTAGCCCCAGTCCCATTGAGGGTAACCCTTGAGTAGCAGCCCTAGAAAGTATTACATTCAGCTGGGGAGACAGAATGCCCATTTTTCCATAGGTCATTGAAACTGACTGGACAGCACATGCCAGAAGTCTAACGCAGGGCTCATTCCTGTACTCACAGTCACAAGTTTGTTCCTGGCCACTCTCTCCTAGTCACAGATGCAGCAGAATCGCCCAGGGTCTCCTGCCCCAGCTAGATTTCCCAGAACCATAGCAGCAGTCTCCTTCATTTGGCTTCTGTTTAAACCAGTAATAGGATTTACCCTTGGTTTGCATAACAGAAGAGTTCTTTATTTTTCCTACTATTTATTATGACATGTAAATTATGATAATACTGGTTAAACTATTTTTTATTACTATAAATTGTCACTTACTATTTGCCAGGCTGTATGCAAGGCAATGAAACACAAAAGTCAACAAGGTACAATCACTGCCTTCAAGGAATCTATTAAAAAATGGGCCAAATAGCCCCTTTAGTTTCTGACTGTAAAGGAGGAGTTCTTTACATACAGGGTAGATATTCATGAAAATGTCTTCCTCCTGTAACATCTTTTTTTTTTCATTCTGGTGTCTGAATATCACTGACTCACTCCTGCCTCTTTTCCCTGCTCCGTCCCCCAGCAGCTCCCTCCCCCAGCAGCTCCCTCTTATCCCAAAGCAGTGATGCCTCTTGCATTCAAGTGTATTACATGGTGTTCAGGCACTTCATGTTTCTACAATCAACATATTTTAAAGTTTTGGGAAAGGTTTTTAATTGGCTGAAATGCTGATTGCCATAACAACTGGCTAATGAACCATCTGGTAGCACATGTAATATTTATTTATGAATTAAACAGCTAGGCACTATGAAGTCTAGTTTCCTCTCAAGGACAGCATGGGGGCCATCTTTGGAGAATGCAGGTTCTCTACAGGGGTTTGCTGAATGGATCTCCAAAAAGTCAAGAGAAGGGAAATGATGCTTCATTTCAGGGCAGGTGTGTATTCATGTTGAGAGGAAAACAGCAGAGTCATGGGCAATGGGCAGGAAATCCAGAGAAGAGAGGACAGAGCAGGGTTCCAAGGCCTAGGAACTGACCCTCCCTATCTTCTGCCCCTTAAGACGTAAAAAACTCTCAACAGTAATTTACAGCTAATTTGTTCTTCCTAAATTTAAGTAAATTTCCCATTCTAGCTGTGACTGTCAGACATTGAATGTATGGCAAAAAAGTTTTTATTTCCAACTGACGCCAGTCAATATGACTCTCCAATCTAAGGGTTTACTTTTAGGGGATCAGAAACCCTTTGAATATCTGATTCAAGCTATGGACCTTTCCTAGAAAAATAAATATATTCATATTCACACAAAATATAATTGCAATATTGGGGCCCATACCCAATTGCCTACACCCCAATCTCAGGATTTGAAAATTCCAGGTTCAGATCCTGGGTCACCCCCATGAGTGTTTTAAATATCCACAGGTAATTTAATGACAAGGTGAGCACTTTTTTTTTCCCCCATAGTCACTAGATGAGCTATTCCAAGATGAATTTAGCAAATATGAAAGTCTAGCACCATGATTGGATCAAAAGGCGATTTCAGTAAAGATTAGCATTGACATTTGAAGGGGTCTTATAGATAATACTTCTTTGTTTTCACCTGATTTTAAAGCAATTCAAGGACAGATTAGAGGCATGTAAATGGAGACCACAATGCCAGCTTTATTATTTGTTAATATATTTATTGGAAAGTGTGACTTAGGCTTTCCAAGATTGAACCCCAGAATTAAATATACTTATCCTCATAAAGGGGGAAGACTGGTGTTAATAATCAATGCAGTGTCAGGAAAAACTGAAACCTTTAACAGGATCTGGGCATGAGGAGAAACCTAGATCTAGGGCTTTGGGAGCTGACCAAAGAGATTCTTAGAACAAAAGTTTAGGAAAATGAGTACACACACACACACACACACACACACACACACCACAAAAACAAAACACAACTGAAATCAGTGCACCAAGAAGATGGTAACAAACTAGATAGGGCATCAGGGTCTCTCCCTTTTGTGCTGAGGTGGATTTTGACTGTGCATGGGTTTTGGAGTTGTTTGTTCATTGGTTTGTAGTTTTCTTTGCTCTAGGCAGCACTTGCAAAGCATATAAACAAAAAGAGAAAAAATCTCTATACTTGTTGGCTACCTTAAAAATTATCCTCCAGGCCCCCATGAAACTGGACAGCACGGGATTCTTCAGACTCTTTACTTTATTTCTTTTCCCCGCCTTCCTCCCTCCATTATTCCTCTTTCCAGTCCCTCCCTCCCTCCCTCCCCTCCTTCCTGTCTCTTTCTTTCTTTTTCTTTTTCTCTCTTTCTTCCTTTCTTTCTTTCCTTTCTCTCTTCTTCTTTCTTTCTTTTCTTTCTTTCTTTTCTTTCTTTCTTTCTCTCCCCTCCCCTCCCTCCCCCCCTTCCTTCCTTCTTTCCTTCTGTCTTTCCCTTCTTTGTTTCTTTATTTTCTCTCCTCCCCTCTCCTCCTCTCTCCCTTCCTTCCTTCCTTTTCTTTCTTTTTTTCTTCTCTCTTGTTCTCTCTCTTCCTCTCTTTCTCTCTCTCTTTCTTTCCTTCTTTGTTTCTCTCTTTCTTCTTTCCTTCTCTTTCTTTCTTCTTTTTCTTTTTGACAGAGTCCAAGGCTGGAGTGCAGTGGCATGATCTCGGCTCACTGCAACCTCTGCCTCCCAGGTTCAAGTAATTCTTGTGCCTCAGCCTCCCAAGTAGCTGGGATTACAGGTGCATGCTACCACACCTGGCTAATTTTTGTATTTTTAGTAGAGGCGGGTTTTCACCATGTTGGCCAGGCTGATCTCAAACTCCTGGCGTCATGTGACCCATCCACCTCAGCCTCCCAAAGTGCTGGGATTACAGGTGTGAGCCAATGCACCCAACCTGCGTCTTTCTTTCCTTTTTTCTTTCTCTTTCTATTTCTTTCCTTCTTTCCTTCTTTTCTTTTCTCTTTCTTTCTTTCTCTCTCTCTCTCTTTCTGTCTTTCCTTTTTTCCTTCCCTCCCTCCCCTCTCCCTTCCCCCCTTTCTCCCTCCCTCCTTTCTTTCTTTTCCTTCCTTCCTTCTTTCCTTCCTTCTTTCCTTCCTTTCTTTCCTTCCTTCCTTCTTTCATTCCTTTCTTCCCCCTTCCCTCCCTCCCTCCTTCCCCCCTCCTCTTTCTTCCTTCCCTCCTTTCTTTCTTTCTTTTCTTTTCTTCTTTTCTTTCGCCTGGTCTACCTGCCTGCCAGCCTTCCTTTTTTGGTTCTTTCTTTTTCTTTCCTTCTTTCTTTTTTCTTTCTTTCTTTTCTCTCTCCCTCTCCCTACACACACACACACACACACACACACACACACACACACACCCTAGCAACAATAAAAAGAAGAAACAGGCAAATAAGATATCCTCCATCTGTCCCAGGGAGCCAGCCTCTTGCCCTGTGTAATTTTCCTCTTTGCTGTCATCAAAAACCTCTTCCTCAGCCCCTGAAGATTCACACATCTCATCTGTTAACTTATAGGCAATGTCAATAAAGATATGTAATTTCTTAGAGAATCCTAGGCATTTGTACCTACCAATCAGCAGCTTCTCCATGAATTGAATGGAATGAGGCTTCAGTTTGATGGGAATCAGATATATTTTTAGTTTGTGGTGGGGGAAGGGGACTGAAGGGGGTAACCAGAGAAGAATGGAAAAAACCCAACCCTATTTCATTAAATCTTCATGAATATGCAAAAGAGGAGTAATTGCCCTCTTCAAAAACTAATCATTCTGAATTTTACAAGCTGAATTATAAAAACTGACACACATATTTTTCTCTTTTATTATATTTGTAAGCACTACTCCTTCTGCAAAGAAAATCAAGTCCTATTTTTATCAGTTGCCTCCATCTCCCCTTTTTTTGCTCCTGACCGTGTTTCTCCCTCCCTTTTGCTGAATGCTGCAGCACTGCCATGTGTATTAATTGCCCTGTGAAATGCACTTGAAGTCATTAGAATTTCCCATTCAAAACTATTATCTTGTGCCATTATGCCTTTGCATTATATTTATTTAAATGTGCCTCTTCTGAATTAGCTCATTTTTAACAGCTAGCCATGCCTGAAATATTGTTCCCATCCAAGCTGCTCTCGTATCATTTTTCTCTCTTCTATGGAAGAGATGTCTGCACTCTACCCTTCTGCCTTGACAGGCACAGCTTTGTGGGAAGGCAGACGTTGGTTGTGTGTAACAGGCTTCCTTGAGAAGGAATCCCAAACTCAGGATATTTCTGCGATGTGGGAACCCCAGGGTCTGGATTAGGTATATCCTTCCCAAGAGCAGGTTGCCTATTATCTGTCATATTTGATCTTCATTTATTCTAGGGCATTGACTGAAGAAATAGAGAAATCAAACCCAAGCTTCTAGTATGTTCTTTGCCTTTTGCTCTGAAGAATGCAACAGCGATGCCAATTATCACAGGTGTGACTTCCCAGGCACCATCCAATATCCACATGGTAATCTTACCTTGAGGAGAAGGAACGAATTAAATGGCCATGCAAATTCCCTCCCAGATGCGGGCTTCTTGGGGCTATAGGGAAATTCTGATATCACTTCTCTGACACTGAACTTTTTTTTTTTTCCCTACTAAGACTTTCCCTACTGTGAAAAGGAATAGCTGTTCCTGTTTATCAGACTGACCTTTCTATTTTTACTTGTCTACTAGAGAATTGGCTTCCATTCCCATCTTCTTTCCAGTCAGAGGAGAAAACATACTTGATATGGTTTCACTGTGTCCCCACCCAAATCTCTTCTTGAATTGCAGCTCCCATAATTCCCACATGTTGTGGGAGAGACCCAGTGGGAGATAATTGAATCGTGGGAGATAATTGAATTGTAGGGGCGGTTTTCCCAATATTGTTCTTGTGGTAGTGAATAAGTCTGACAAGATCTGATGGTTTTATAAGAGGTTTCCCCTTTCCCTTGGCTCTCATTCCCTCTTGTCTGCTGCCATGTAAGACATGCCTTTTACCTTCCTCCATGATTGTGAGGCCTCCCCAGTTATGTGGAACTGTGAGTCCATTAAGCCTCTTTTTTTTTTTTTTTAAATAAATTACCCAGTCTCAGGTATGTCTTTCCCAGCAGTATGAGAACAGACTAATACAATACTTTATTCAATAACTGAGCTTAGAAAATATTATTCTTATATGTTTGTACCCCAGAAAGATTTCCACTGGATAGCTTTTGCTGCTAAGCTCATGGGATCTCTATGTCACATCTGTGTAAAGCATGAAACCAATAACACAGCATCTCCCTAAGTGTGGTCTCACAGAGTTCTTATTTTACCCTTATTATAACATTTTACTTATATGAGAAAATTGGAATAAAGAGACTTGACCAAAGTTTACTATCTAGTGAGTGGTGGAGAATGAATTTGAGCTCAGGTTCATTCTGGATTCTTTTTTCTTTCTATGACACCAAGCTGCCAACAGTAGAAATAAAATCAATGTGTAGACATAAATAGTTGGTAGAGAAAATCAAGAAAAACATTATGATTGAGTTGGTCAGAAGTTTGACTTGGAGATGAGGAGGAGTGCTTTATGATATGAGGAGCAGGATAAATAAGTTTATCCTTCTGTAAAAAACAGAAAGTTGAGACGTCAGCACTCTTAGGATTCTTGCAAGGCTTCAACAAGGTAAGTTTAGGCAAAAGCTTTTGTGAGCTATAACGAAAGCTGCACGTGTGCAGAAATGTTAACCTTTTTGTTCACTGATGAATCCCAAGTACCTAGAATGTTGTCTGGGTAAATTCTTTTAAAAAGTCTTCAGTTGAATGAGTATGTGATATTATTATTATTGCTAATACCCTTGGAGGTTCCCTTGATGTTATTATTAGTAAAGCATCAGACACCTGAGCTGGGAGTCTCAAAATCTAAGGGACTAGTCAGCCTACCAACATCACTGTCTGTGAACCAGCTCTGAACACCTCTGGCCTACGTGCAATAGAGAGATCTGGCAGACGAGGGGACTCTGTAATTACTCTGGGATACTTAAGACTAATTAATAGGTAAGGCCAGCACAAATAAAGATATTAAGATACATGTTGGCCTTCCATTAACCCATTCGATCTCTCACATCAGTCTGTCTAATTAGACAGTGGAGACTTGTGCCAGTGGAGACTCATACTTCCTGAATTCTAAGAAGAAAAGGAAGTAACTGGGAATTGAGGAGTGCAGGGAATTGATTGAAATTCCCCCATGAGAAAGGCACCAGGCATCCTACATGAGCCTTTGCACATAGGATTTGGGTTAGGGTTGGGCATCATAGTGGTTGTCTGCCTGCCCCATGGTGTTATAAGCAGGCTGGGGCATAGGAAAATGAGGTTGAGAGTATACTGCGTGTTGTAGTTGGTGTACCTCGTAACCTCAATACTGACAGAAACTACCATACAGTCTAGTTCTGTCTCTTGGATTTCTTTTTTCTTGTTAGGGAATGATAAGAGAAAATACCTTGCGGAGGTTACATCTGGCTTGATTTCCTCCTAAGGACTCATCTGGCACAACTAGCAGCCTCTTGCTGAAAGGAGAAATATCCCTTCCTGACCTTCATGTGGAGGACCTCAGCACATCCACAGCAGAGAGCTCAGAAAAGATGCCGTGTTGGTCCTGAGAGGTTTGCACACCCATCTGGCTTGAATTTCTGAAAACTTCCTGTCCAGCCCGATCCCTTAGGAACATAGAGAGGGCTTTCTCTTATAAATATAGTTTTTAAACAAGTAACATCCAGAAAAAGCAAACCCATCCTTCGCTTGCTATGTCAGCCCACAAGTCAAGACCTCCATCAACAATGCCTTCTTTCTAAAACAACCAAACCACAGAAGATTGCTTCTCTTTCAGAGGATGTCCTGTGATTATGCAAGCGGCTAAAGGCTGCCGTACTTGAACGCCCAAGTACCAAGAGATGTAGCAGGGAGGGATAACAGGCAGCTTGGGCTAGGGTAGGAGCAGGTGAGGCAATACCTGAGAAATTCTGTGAGAAATTGGGGCCTCTGTAGAGAGGGAGTGGCTGAGTGAGTGGACGGGGTAGAATGCGTTTTTACTTTTCAAACACTTTTAAAAAAATTCTACTGTCAGATGACCCTATTCATTAATTCATTTTCTCCCTGAAGACTATTGAATATTTAAGCCAGGGACCTGAGATGTACCCAGCGATTTTATATCAGGTTATATCCGGCTTAATTTCCTCTTACAAGGACTCTTCTGACACAACCAGCGGCCTCTTCCGTATTCCTGGATGGCCCCATCGTTCACTGCCACAGGCACCCAGCAACCCCCTCCTCCCTGCAGCCAGTCCATATCAAGCCGACTTCATTTCTTCCCACCGAGAAGATTTGTTATTCTCATGTATGGAAAGGGAATTTAGACATGAATTTGCAGGTGGAAGAAACTCTCTCCTGACTCAAAAATATTTATGTAAAATTGGCTCCAAACACTAAGCCAATCTTTGTGCAAAGGCTGGGGTCTGAGCCTGGTGACAAACCAGTCACTTTTTTTTTTTTTTTTTGAGACGAGTCACTTTCTGTCTCCCAGGCTGGAATGCAGTGGCGCCATCTTGGCTCACTGCAAGCTCCGCCTCCCGGGTCCACGCCATTCTCCCGCCTCAGCCTCCCGAGTAGCTGGAACTACAGGCGCCTGCCACCACGCCCGGCCAAGTTTTTTGTATTTTTTAGTAGAGACGGGGTTTCACTCAACATTTCCATGTCTTTTCCTAGAGTCAGTAAACAGTTGATCGCAAGTGGGAAGGTAAGGGCTGAGGACCTGACTCCTAGCTCCTACTTCATGGCTCACTAGCTGAGTGATTTTGCTCAAGAAGCCTAAATTATGACTGATCATCTCCTCGTCTTTAAAAAAGAGATAATGATGTTACAAAATTCACAGGGCTGATGTGAGAATTAAACGTGATAATATTTGTAAAAGTGTTTTATACAACACCATAAGCATAAGACATATTATTCGTGCTGGCTGGAGGCAGATGTCTTGACAGAAAATCTCTGGAGGTTGCTCCCAATATAAACATTCTATGATTCTTCCGGCCATTTAGTCAGAGTGGAGATAAATGGCTGCAGCTGCTAGCCTTAGCAACCAGCCGCCTTCTCTGTAGGCTGCTGTTTGTCACAGTGACCACTAGGTGTCACCTCCTTTTAAAATCTCTCCCCCTTTCCCAAGCGAATCTAGATCCTTTCAGAAGCAAAAGGCATCGAAGACCGGCATTTAGTCAAGACTGGGGGAACTTGGAATACTGTCTCCTCCACAGTGACAGAGGTCTTTTGCAAGGATCAAAAGGACTCTTGAATTTAAGAAACATGGATGCATTCAACACACCACCCTTTCTTGCTTGTTCTCAGCTCTCTCTCAGGAGTAAGAATACTTAGTGAGATTAGACTGTTAATTCAAGTCTGTCCAGAAAAAAACTGTGGAACCATTTTGAGAGGTCTGGGAGAAGAAAACTCGCAGCTTTATCTGAACTCCTTGAGAAGAGAACACTATGAGGAAAAGCACCTGCAAAGCCCCCTTTCTTTTTCCATAACTAGAAATGTGTCTAATCTCACTGCCAGGACCTCTTTATTAAGAAGCTCCTACTCAGATTCCCCCACAACATGCCACTAACCTGAGCTCAGAGCAAGCAATTTGGTTAAAAAGGCCATTGAGCTCTAAGGGTTTTCACTCCAAGTCAGAAGGAGGCTTCAAGAGGTTCTAGAAAGAACACTGGACTGAGAATGGGGATACTGAGGCTTTAGGCTTCAAGAGGTTCTAGAAAAAACACTGTGCTGGCAATGGGGATACTGAGGCTTTGGTCCAGGCAGTCCACACGCTAGCTGCACGACATCGGGTGAAATCACTTTTCCCCTCTGCATGTATTTCCTTCTCTGTAAACGTAAAGATTTGAGTAAGAGGATAATTAAAATCTCCTTCAGATGCTAAAAATCTATAAAATCTCAGAGTTAACGTGGGTGGGTGATGTGTCAGATACATAACATCAACATTCATCTCCTTGTTGCCGTGTCAGGACACTTGATGAGGATTCTTGCCTAAGAAACCTGCATCCATTTACTTATTAAACCCCATTCTTTCCCAAGGAGTTCAGATAAAGCCATTAGTTTTCTCTTCCTGAAGCCTTCAGAATGGTTCAGTGATTTTTCTGGAAAGATTACAACAGACAGTGATGAAAATCCACTTATGTTCTTATTACTCAGAGGACAAGCAAAAAAGAGCAGTATGTTTAATTTATGCATGTTTCTTAAATTCAAAAGTCCTTTCATCCTTGCTAGTCTTTGCGTGTGCACTATAAACGCCTGAAGGCAGAGGCCACGTCTTCAGTCTATCCTCCTTCTTATTTCCCCTCCGTATAGACTCAATCCAGGGCTCTGTACTCTGTAGTTGTGCAGTAAATACAAATGACTCACTGACATCAATTACAGGGGAAGAAAAGACTTAGTCTAGATGAAAAGTTCTAGAGTATTCAGATTTAGTATAACATATCAATAATAATGATGGCTAATATTTATTTAACACTAATTGATAAGCAAAATAAGGACAGAGATTTGTCATCTGCCTTGTTAATTGCTGTATCCAAGAGGCTATAACAGAATAATGCTTGGGACATCTAAGGCACTTGCTAAATATTTGTTAAATAAATAAATGAATGAATATTTACCATGGGTTTGTTTTACACATTGCCTTGAGAGGCATTACTATTATTTTCATCCATATTGGGGGGAAAGAACTGAAACTAAGAATATAAAAGTAACCTGCAAATTCTCATACCTACCATGGGCAGCAGTAGGATTCATACCAGCTTGTCTGGTCCCCAAATCTACCTTATATATAAAGCTCAACACTATGAAAACAACTTGTCATTTCCTTTGATAACATATCTGAGGCGAGAATATATACTTTTCTTTTGTGATGCATTAATAATTGTTTTCCCTCAAAAGAACAGGATAGGGAAAGATGTTTTCCCAGGTCCCCTAACTCCACAGAGTGAAGAGGGGAAACCTTCCGTTTCTCTGGAAAGGAATGTTCAGCAGGAGTCAATTTACAAATCTGGCACTAGGTGGCGAAAAGCAAATTAGCGTATGTGTCACTAAGGACCTGTACTAGGATTAAGCATGGATTAAGTGCTTTGTGTGTGTTGGGGAAAGGATGAATAGGGAAACTCTGGAGGCATTCATAAGAAAAAGAACTTTGGCTTATAAGAAGAGGATTGGAAATTGCCATGATGGAAGAACCCAGGCATGATTCATTTTCTCTCTATAATTCCTGTGCTTGTTCTATAGATATCTGTTAACACCTATTTATGTCATGATTTTTCTCAGTGCTGGGGATACAGGAGTGAACAAGACAAACATCCCTGCCCATATTATGGAGCTTATGCGCTCCTGGCACACCATGGATCCTAAGCAAACTCATATTTCTCCCTTAGTCCTGCTAACCAAGGTTCAGGGGAACCTACTGAAGGCTTTGCAGAGATCTTCCCAAACCTGAAAATGAAAATCATAAGAGTTGAGTTATTTTTTCTTAATTATTTCCAATATATTAAACTTCCATAAATACATACATCCTGATTTCATTCCACCTCTTTCCCCACAACTCCCAAAAGTTATATACATCCTGATTTTATTCTACATTTATTTTCTAGTCTTCCCAAGGCTGGGGGAAATGGACCCTGTGAAGCACAAGAATGCATAAACTAAATCAGATATTCTAAGATTATTTTATCAATGTTGACTGGCATGAGGAGAGTAATCCTGTACTCGCTGCCAATACTCTTCAAGAAACTGTAAACCTGGTATTGAAAGAGACCTTAGAGATGATGGATTTTAACTCTTCTGTTTTACAAACGGGTCTACTGAAGCCTGGAGAGGGAACATGACTACCTTATGAAGGTCACAGAGATAGTTTGAGTAATAGGCCTGGATCTCAGGTCTCATGTTACCTAATCCAGAATGACACAATTGCAAGGCTCCCAGTGGAGACACATAGACAGGAAGAAACTTCAGGGGGAGAAAGCAATGTGGATGTCCTCAAGCATGCTGGATATTAACTGTATGATTTGCCGCAGCTTAAATTGATTCTTCCATTAAAATAGGCATTGAGTATGCCCATGACATCTGTTCCCAGGGCTCTCCACTTTTACCCAGCAGGACCACAAGACCTCAAATGTGTCAGTAGGTATTCACTCTCCTCATCGTCACATGCCTAGGCCGTTAGCACCACCTCCAGGAGTGTCTCAAAGTTTCCCACCTCTCTCTCCATACTTGGACGAAGTTAATTTTCAAAGCCCACCAGCTAGCCATTCTCCTTCTTCACACCCACAATGATACTATGTTGTCTCTCAAATCAAATACAGCCTTCAGAGTCTGACATCAAAGGGCTGGCTCAGAGTAAGCATCCATGGTCAAATACCTTCCTGTCAGGTACCAGACACAGGCTTCATGTCAGCAAGTTGCCTTTAATTTGCCCTCAAGCCCTATGAGTTCAGTGTGAGCTGTGATTGCTGTTTGCCAAGTATATCCAGCTCTTCTTCTGAACAAATACAAGATTGTACTTCCCTGAATCCCTTGAAGTAAAGCACGACTGATTAGAGAAGACCAAGTGCATGGTTCACAGAGCATCCTACCCCTTTGACAAGGATAGGCTTGAAACAGGAGAGGAAAAGTAACCTTTTAGAAACCACAGAGATCTAGGGGATTGTTGCCGCAGTATATTCTATTCCAGCCTATCCTGACTAATTCAGCTGTTCTTATTAACCCCATTTTACAAAGCAGGACACTGAGGCTCAGAAAGGTCTTATAAGTTGCTCCATTTATGCATCTGGCAATTAACAGAATGAGGTTTTAACTTTGAGCCCTGGCATGCCTGATTTCACAGCTTGTGATCTATGGACCACAAAGAGGTGTCTACCCATCTAGGCTGGGGCTCACAATTGGCCCCTCTGCCTTTCATCTCTTATGCTTCCAATATTGTATATTCAAATATTTATTGTTGTCTTTTCTAAGTGCCACTTTGATCATGTTTTTCACTCACAGAGAAACTTCCAAGGCTTTCTTTTGCCTATATAATTAAAGGAAGAAAGTAATAGGAAGCCTGAAACAAGATCCTTCCTTTCAAAAACATCTGCTTGCTGCTCCCCTGACTGCCTGGACTCTGACGTCACCTGTGAGGTTGCACCAATCAGGATGAGCTGAAAGAAGGGA
The DNA here is from genome assembly GCF_028885655.2 of Pongo abelii. Taxonomy (NCBI): domain Eukaryota; kingdom Metazoa; phylum Chordata; class Mammalia; order Primates; family Hominidae; genus Pongo; species Pongo abelii. Next base: position 40,849,879 of record NC_071985.2, on the reverse strand, counting down.
CGGGACAGTGCTGTAGATTTCCTTGCCTCTGGCTCCAGGGATCCTGTGGATGAAACAGATCTTTTGGAGTTATTTTATTTTCTATGCCTATACTCACTCTTCAGAATATATCAAGAGAAGCCATCTCCACCTCATTGTAGGGTAGATCAACTCTGGAATTTTCTCAGACTCCTTCATTGCCCTAAGAATTTTTCTCTTTTCTATTTCTCATGAGACTAGAGATGACCCAGCTCTCACATACAAAGAAGTGCCGAAAAGACAGATCAAATATACTTGGAAAGATTCCACCATGCAACCATATGCCCTAGGTTAGGTTCTGATTTCCCAAGGCACCTGCATGCTCCCTCGAACTATTTCTCGGCATTGATATTTACAGAAAAATAATAAACATAATCCACATTGGCGCACATATTGATCCCCAGATTTCACTGACATTTACGAATAAATGATGGATTGCCTTTTTTGTGAGGCTAGCTGAGCTGGCCTGCGTGGCCTGTACTTAATTTACTTTTGATTAAAGGAGCGCTTCAACATCGAGATTCTGTTTGGGAGCATGAGGCAGGATCAATGCATTTATGACACAAACTTTCAAACAGTGTACTCTGAGCGAGAAGTCTCTGACTCAATTCATCTCAGATTTAGTTGGTGGGAGGGAAGGGAGAAGAAAGAGGAAAGGCCTGGCATTTCTAAGAGTTTGTCGTGGGGTACCGTTCAAGAGTCTGAAAATAGAGTGGCTTTGTTTTCTGTGGCTTTGGGTCTATGCCATCATCAGGGAAGAGTGATAGAAGGGATTTCAAGGGTCCAGGATCTCTCCCAAAGACCCCTAGAGAAATAGGAAGAAACAATGACACCAGTTATTAGGAAGGACAGGCCTTCCAAGAAAACTGGGAATTTTCTCATCCAGTGTTTTGCCTGTTTTTGCCCATCCTGCAAAGGCAAAATTTCGCTTGCAGACTGTATTGGTTGATCTCAAATGCTGGAAACTGAATGCTTTTAGATAGATGGGGTATGTATGCTCTGTTTTGCCACATTCCACACTATCCCTTGTTACATCACAACTGGCCTGTTTTAGTAACCTTTGCTTCTGCCTTATCCCCAAGGTAATTCATGTTGCCACTCCTGCTCAAGTTACTCTGGTTTGGTGATCTTTTTACTTTTCTCTTAAAGACAGGGCCTCACTATGTTGCTCAGGGTGCTCTTGAATTCCTGGGCTCAAGTGATCCTCCTTCTCAGCCCCCAGGGTAGCTGGGACTGCAGGCATATGCTACCACGCTTGGCTTGGTGATTTTTTTTTTTTTTTCTGAATGTGCTAGTCCAGAATGATGTCTCCATTTTCTTCATGATTACATTAGGTTGGTTATAGAATGACAATTATTATAGCAAAATGTATGAAACCTATACCTGTGTCTCATTTAAGGCTCACAACAGGCCTCTGAGGAAGGTAATGTCATTACCCTCATTTTCAAGATAAGAAAATGGAGGCTTTGAAAGGTAAAATGACTTATTCAAGGTAGCATAGCTGTCAAGCATGCTACCTTGTTCAAACCAGGTATGTCTCACTTCTAGGCCTTTTAATCAAATATTTGACTGATTAAACCACCTGAAGAAGCTACTGTCTCTTCCTTTGTTGGAGAATAATTTCCATGAAGATGGGAGACCCATTTTACATACCACTATAGCCCCAGGGCCCATACATTATAAACACACTCTTCATAATGTGTACAGCTGTGGCTGAAGTTCAAGGGATCCCCGGCCCAGCAGCTATAGTTGTATAGGTTATGCCTTGCACCTGACTGAGGACCAACAGGAGGAAGGGGTTGGGGGAAGCTGAAATCCAGCCCCCACTCCATGGACCAGACTGAGCCTCTTAGCTTGTGGCTACATCCACCTGGAAAAAATGGGCACCTTTTTCTAATTTGTACAAAGGTGCTATTTGGGCAAATAGTGGCCTAGATAGAGCTTCAGGAGACCTCAGGGTAAACGTATTGCCAGTGACTGGAAGATGCAAGGTCTCAACTTGGCATTTCAGGATGGGTGATGGAGGGGGAAACAGAAGCATGCAGCAATAGGGAATAGTCAAAAAGGATGCTACTTAAGGCCCACAGTCAAAGGAGATATTCTGTCCCATTTGTATTCTTAGTTCCCCATATTTCCCAATTCTTTCCTTTTTGTTCTCCATGGTAGAAGCCTTACTCAAATCTCTTATTTCCTATTTAGCCCTCCCTTTCTACCTTCAGCAAATATTTATCACACTTCTGCTATGCACAGGGCACTGTAGTAATATAGATCTGGTCCCTGACTTTGTGAAATTTGAAATCTTGTGGGTGGGGGTGTATGACCATTGATTAGTTTTTGTTTTTGTTTTTTGAGACAGAGTCTCGCTCTGTCACCAGGCTGGAGTGCAGTGGTGCAATCTCAGCTCACTGCAACCTCCACCTCCCAGGTTCAAGAGATTTTCCTGCCTCAGCCTCCTGAGTAGCTGGGACTACAGGCAGGTGCCACCACACCCAGCTATTTTTTTGTGTGTATTTTTAGTAGACGCAAGAGTTTCACCATATTGGCCAGGATGGTCTCGATCTCTTGACCTCGTGATCTGCCCACCTCGGCCTCCCAAAATGCTGGGATTACAGGTGTGAGCCGCTGCGCCCAGCTGACCATTGATTAGTTATAATAGAAATGCTTTTCAGGATGATAGTAACCAATAATTACATTTATTGAGAGGCTACTATGCATCAGGAATTTTGGTGAGCGCCGTTAATGCATTATCTTATTAACCTTTACAAAATGCTGTGAATTAGGTATAATCTTCTTTCTTTAAAGTCTTTACTCCAGAAATTCTATCCTAAATGAGAAGATGAGAAGTAGTTAAAACTTTTCCTCTCAGTCATATGCTGCACTCACAATCACTTGGATTTTTATGTATTTTTTGTATGTGGTTGAATTTTAATGCTAACATGTCTACCTTAGTCTCTTCCATCTCCAAAGCTAAGGTCGAGAAACTTCAGCCTCCAAACCACCCACAGCTCTTTATGTCATGGCTCTGCACAGCTTTCCCAGGCTACCTTTGGTGTTGCGGCCATTGAATACCCTTCTCGATGCTGAACCCCAGCTCACAAGTCCTCAATGTGTAGAGCTCATCTAGGATTTATTCAATAGTAAACAAGCTCCAGTCCCCGCTCTCTAAAACAGAGCCACCCTTCCTTGCCATTCTGTACTTAATGTTGCGGATATAGCAGTCATTAAAGCAGAATTTAGACTTCTATTAGCATAGTTTATGGATTTCTGTTTTGCAACTTCCATATGGAATTATCATTTCTTTGGGCTGAGCAAGAAAACGGTGACTGGCAGATGCTATATTCAAATAGAACATGTCAACATTACATGTAAACCATTGTTGTTTCCATGTTATGGTCTCTCGGTCACTAGACTGTTCCATTGACCATCTTAATGGAAGAACTAGTGCAGGATCACGTTCCTATATGAGAGTGTAGAAGACTCTAACTTGAATCAGGTCCAGCAGTAGGTGGGGAATGAGAGAACTTTTACTGATGTATCAGATCCTGTGCTAAGGACTTTATATTTGTTATCTTCTTTATTCCTTACAAAACACTTGAGAGAGATTATTGTTGCTATTTTTTCAAAATTTGAAAACTGAGGCCCAGTGAGGCAAGCAATTTGTCCAAGATCACTGGGTTATTCCCTAAAAACTTACTGGAATAATAATAATGGTAACAAGATCACTAGGTCAAATAGAAAATAAGCCAGATGTTAGAATCAGGCCTAGAAAGCTCTGAACTTCCCCCACCGGTGCACCCCTCATTCACTCACACATGCCAGAAGAGGGTGGGGCTGGTGTCATAGGCCCAAGTGGCCACATTTGTAGTTCTCAAAATGTGGGGAAGCAGCCCATCAGCATTACCTGGGAACTTACCTGGAACTAGAAATGCAAATTCTTGAGTCCCTTCTCAGAACACCTGAAGCAGAAACTCCAGCAGGTGGGGATCAGAGATCCAGATTTATTAAGTCCTCTAGGTAGGCTAATGTTTGAAAACCATTGGCTTATTTCACTCTTTGAAGCTCAATGAATCATCATTCTTTGCACAGAAAGAGAGAAGCAGAAAACTTCCTCTCTGAAAATTGGAACTAGGCGGGCAGACTCTAGCTTGTTTAGAGATTTGAACTGGAGTTCCTGAGATTTGTCCTGGCAGAGGAAGAATGTTGAAGATGACCATGGTGTGAAGAATGGTGGCTCCCACCATCATGAGCAGAAAACTCAGAGAGGAGGAACTAGGGAACATTAGATTCAATCATCAAGAGTTTTAGTGGTTTTCTTAGCATAAGAGGCATTGGACAGAGGAAAGCTGGTCAGAATCCTATGGGATTCTCAGAATCAGAAAAGTGGTTTTGCTTCCCTCCTGTCACCCAATTCTTTTCTTCCTTAATGTAAAATAAAGTTACCTTACAAATGCCAGCTTCATCTTCCCAGTAAAGGGAGTTAACGGAAAAGGCTTTGCCTACCTTTGGACTGGGTGTTGATGATAAATGCAAGATCCCTGAGTGCCTGGCCTAAAGACAGTTGCCTGAGCCAGAATGAGGAACCCCTAGAATCCTGCCTCTTTTCACATGGAGCTTCCCGCCACTAGTTTTTCTCTCTTCATATTGTATCCCTGTGATGAATGTGTGTGTGTGTGTGTGTGCACACATGCATGTGCATTTTGCAGGGTGGTTGGGGAAATGCCCAGGTTTGTGCTTTATTTTCATAATGGGCCCTGCTTCTTAGCAGCTAATCTGGGTCTGGAAAGTGAAAATCAAATAAAACAAGAATGAAAATCCAGACAATGCAACTTTAAGAAATTTGGGCAGTGGAGCTTAAACTCACCTATGTGGGCAGTATCACCTCAGATATTAACAATTTAAATATCTGATTAAAATCATATCAAATATAGCCATAAATTCCGAAGTATGTGTACAACCCCCCTCCCCCAACAAACACACATGCAATAAGTCTCCCTCTTCCTTGAAGCCTTGAAGAGGTAAAGACTTCACAGAGAGGCTGGCAGCTTTAGGGGTCATCTAATATCCTATGGGGGGGTCAGGCAGCCTGTCCTAGGAGTATGCCCTGAGAACTTTTTACTGAATAATTTTTTTTAAAGCAGGTTCCTCTGTTGCCTAAGCTGGAGTGCAGTGGTGTGATCATAGCTCACTGCAGTCTCAAACTCCTGGGCTCAAGCGATCCTCCCACCTTGGTCTCTCAAAGTGCTGAATGAACTTTTAAAAGATCCAGGTGAGATCATATCCTTGCTTAGACGTTTTTAATGGTTCCACTGTCTGCAGAGTAAAGTCCAAAATACTTTAACATGACATACACTGCACACCCCTGCACAATCAGATTCATTTTACCTCATGCAGCAACCACATAAGATCAATGTTCTGTCCATTCCCCAGAATTTTGGCTCTTTCATGCTTCCTGGGCTTTGCTCATGCTGTTCTCTAAGGCTGCATGTTCTGTCTGCCTGTCTTCTTCTGTCTACTGACATGCTGTTCGTTCATCAAGCCCATCTGAAATGCCACCTTTGTGGCATGGTTCCTTTCCTGATCTCTCAGGCAGAATGGATTGTCTTTAGTATTCCATTCCCATTCGTGCTGTTTTATTTGACACCCAGCTTCACTTCTTACTAGCTTGTAGGTGGGCACATCATTAAACTTGTCTGATACTCAGGTTAGGTCCTTTGCACAATTCTTGTCTCAAGTTATTATGCTGATGAAATGAGATAATATGTCCAACACACCTAACAGTGCATTTATGCTCTCCATCCTCCCCCTTTTTTATTCCTCTATAGTCTTTTTTACTATACTCTGCACACTCATTTGCTTAACTCTTGGCCTGGCTATTATCCCTTCAAAATAGAGTTCCTGAATAGCAGAGGTCATCGTATTTAGCATTATTTCCCCGAAATGCATTGTACAGTGCCTGGCATTTAGACTGGTATTTTAAAGATACTTGTAAATTTGTATTTATATGAACTCTAAATCCACCTTAGCACCACTGGTGATGATTTTCTCTGCTCACTTGCTGATTTACTGAATTGCCCCAACACAGTTTCCCCAGTGATGATGGGTTGAAGCTATGGAATCACCCTGTGGTTGATTATATTGTTCACACTGTCAGCTTCCCCATAAGTGCATAATATACATCTCCATCTTTGCAAAGCCTTCCTGTTTTATTTACAGACTTTTCCTGTGACTTGCTTTGGATAGTGGATTGGGGGTGAATATGAAATGTGCACTCTCAAACAAAAGTATTAAATGCACTTGGGTGACTGGTCTCGAACTCTTTCATAGACGACAAGTATATCTCAGACTGTGGCCACTCCTCTAGCTTGGCTTCCGAATAAGAGCTCAGCCAGCTCATGTTACTCACAGTCCTCATAGAACATGAAAATGCAAGAAACACTGTTGGCATACGCCCCTTCGAAATTGAGATTGTTACTGCAGCAAAAGTTTACTAGCCCACAACCTTGAATTCTCATCTGCAGGGTCTGCTCTTGTCCCAGGGGTTGAGACTTCCTAGGCCCTAGTTCCTGAATTCCCTTCTCTCTGAGATTTGCTTTTATAAAGCTCTATACCTAAATGGCAGCATGTACTGTAACTAAATGTGACCATAAAGAGGGAAAAGTTATAATGTTGTTTCAGAAAATTGTTGTTCTCATTACCTACCTTATTGCCATATGTTCTAATCTAAAGCACTACGATATGGGAAATTATGGTGACACAAAGATGAAGTGATGTTCTGGCTAACTATACCCCCCAAATATTTATTCTGGTTCCCTCCCCAGCCATGCCCACATGCATAATTGATGCCAGCTTCCTCAATTAGAAGTCCAGGGCATAAAGAAAATGAGGACGAGGCCGTTTGCATTTCTGAAGCTTGACAAGGGAAGATTAAAATCTTTTATGAGTTCTCCCCCATCATATGTGGAACGTGGCGCTCGCATATTTCATTTTCTCAGGAAAAAATAGTGTTTGCATTATTTGGAGAAAATCATTACGAATGCAACTAGTCAGCAGCCGTGGTGGGCCCTGTTACATTACCATTTCTGAGTTATGCTTTGTACTTGGCTTTCTCTACATACTCTTTCATTTTGTTAGAGTTTGTGCATCAGGAAAGGGATAAAACATGGCAGCTCAGGCACTGTGAGTGCACCGGACACACAACATGGAGAAGCACTTCTTGCAAACTGGAGAACAGTGAGAAATGTGAACGGGGGTCTCCTGGAGTGGGAAACCCGGCCATCAAAAACCTACATTAAATTGCAGCCAAGTCTCCTCACCTTCTTTGCCTACAGATGCCTCTCACCCCTAATCTGAGAGAACTCTCGGGAAAAGAAGGCAACCCAAGAGACTGGCTTTTCACATGGTTTGACCACATTATCTCAACTGCCTTTTGGTGACCTCTGTGTCACGTATGCTGGGTAACAAAGAGGAGGGCCCATATTTAGAAGAGAAGGCATTGTGACATTTTATGAAGAGCAAGTATGGGTGTTATAGTCACATAGAACAGGCTTCATATCCCAGTTCTTCCACTATGGCTGTGTAACCTGGAGAAAACTATATAATCTATCTGTACCTCAGTTACTGCATGCATAAAATGGGGCAATGATTTTTTAAAAACTTTTAGTGATATTGTGTGTAACTTACTGGGCACAATAGGCATTCACAAAATGTTATTTGCTGAGTGGCTTTCTAACATTATAATAAAGGGATTCTTGGGGGTTTTCTGTTTCCTTGTTTTCATTTTTAGGTATTCTTTACATTTTGAAAGAAAGAGACACCACTCTATTAGGCCACAGCATCTTGTGCTAACTTCAAAATTAGCACTGATCATGTTGTAACATAAGCGTAAACCCACCTGCCTCTCCTGTTCAATGATAATCACCAGAAGATAGAAACTCTGTTTTTATTTGCCATTGCCACTCCAGTGTCTGGTTAGCAGCATCTGGAGCACAGCAGCCACTCAGTAAATAATTGTGGAAAGAAAGAAAAAAAGAGAGAGAATGGAAGAAAAAGAGGGAAAGAAAGGAAGGAAGAAAAGAAGAAAAGGACTTAGCCAAATCACACTCCTTGGTAATGGAGAAGCTGAGATTTGAAACCATGTGGAATTAATAGCCAAATCCTTGCTGTTTCCATTACAGCTCCCTGTATCTATTCCTTACTGCCTAAAACTCTTGCTGGGGATGAAGAAAGGGACACTTAAGATCCCAAACAGGGCCAAGTACCATGTCCAAAAGGCATTCGATTCATTTTCCTGCTTCAAGTGATTAACCATGCTATTCTAAAAGATAACCATGAAATCAAGTGTCCAAAAAATGCATGACAGTTTTGAGCTGGTTGGCTCTTACTTCATCAGTTCTTGAATACTCATGAGTTGATCCAATAGAAGTTATCTTCAGCTCCCTTCTTTTAAATCTATGTCCTCTGACTCCAAGTGGACTTCAGAGATGCTTTAATTTGATTTGCCCAAGTTTGCTTCAAATTTGCCATAAACTTTGTTTCAAATTTGAAGGCTATATCTCCAAATTATGTGCTCTTTCTGCATACTACATAGCATGGCGTAAGTTGATGTTGTAAGGACCATTCTGTAGGGAGGCTATCGAGACAAAATTTAGATCCAGAGATTATTACATTTGGAAGACAACTTAGAGTTCATCAGATCCAGCCCCCTCATTTTGCAGATTGGGAAACAGATGCCCAGAGAGGGAAGAAAGTCGCCTAGGGTCACAGAGCTGTGACTTCCAGTATAGGATATTTTTCACTATATGAGGTCATTTCTTGTTCTGCGATCCTGGAGCTTCTTCTTTCTCACATTCAAGATGGCCTTATAACCTGTTTTTTATTGAAGCCAACAACCTCCAGCACTCTTTCAGAGAAGCCAGAAAGGCAACCCCTCTTTACCTACTGACAATCGTTAACATTTAGACAACGAACCGCAAAGTTTGTACACCAAGATTCATCAATATCAGTCTTACACTTAGGCACAGGCAAATGGTAAATATGTACTCCTTTCTCATCAGGTTTTGCAAATAGGAACAAGAGAAATTTGGCATAATTTCTCCATGGTCTTTGAAGATAGACTGCCATACTCCTCAGATTCACTCTAGCTGTCTTCCTTGGCTGCCCACTCTCCCTTCTTGCTAGGAGATGAACCTCATAGCTGGGCTCAAGTTTCAGCTCCTTCACAATTGTTGTCCGTCACAAGCTCCCAGTCCATGTTGATGTCAATGAAGAGATAAATAGAGAATTACAAGTCACTGGGCTGCACCTGTATATCTTAGAAGCCCAGTATCAGGTCTTATCCTTGATGTCTTTAATGTCACCAAAGGCAATGAAGGCATTTATAGCCAGAGTTTGGCTGCTAATTTATGTTTTAGTACAAGCCACTGAAGGGCATCTGGGTCATCTCTTCTTGGACCAGCTTGGGGCCTGCTGGGCTGATGGAAGCAAACACAATTTATGCAGATAAGATCATCATCTGAAACTGCTGAAGGCAGAAGAAGCCCTGATGAGGTGGAGAAGTCATCCATTTGCAGGCCTATGATCAATGTTTTAAATATTCTAAGATCTGTTTTAATAGTTCTAACTCAGAGAAAGTATAACTCAGAGTTACTGCAGTATGTCTCAGCCAGACCCAAGTCACTGTGGATATAATTTATACACACACACTGGGCTGCCTGTGCCAAGCATTGGCATGTCTGGTTTATAGGCTCCAATCGTGAGGACCTCAATACATTTTTAATTTAAAAACAATTGATAGGACTGAAACTGTAAATCCCCTTTTGCTAAAGAGAAAACTTTCTAAGAGTTTCAGTTTTGCAGAAGGGAGGTGGAAACCATTCTTAGCTGATTAACTATTATTATTATTCTTTTATTCTTCATTTCTGTGTAACTGATCCTAGATTTTCCAGTTGTTTTCTCTAAATGCATTGTTGATAACTTACTGCCTAGGCTAATCCTATGTGGCTCAGCACCAAAAAGTTTTAGCTGATTAGTTAGCTCGCTAGGTTAGAGGCCTGCTTAGAACATGGTGGAGGGGGAGAAAAAGCGTACCTGGAAATCTGAAGAATGAGATCTTATGGTACATTGAGTCACCACAGTTGCTTATGCCCTCCCTTCATTAGAATTATATATCTGTATCTTTGGCCCAAGTGACTTAGAAGTACTTCCACTAGAATGAATGAAATTTTGTTTTCCTGTCCCACTGCTTCTTTGATTTAGTTCATCTAACTTTATTTAGCCAATGGAATGTAGGTGGAAGTGAGAATGTTCCAGTTCTGAGCTGAGGTCTCAAGAGGCATCTTATTTTTCTGCCTGTCCTCCTTCACACCTAAGCTCCGCTATAACACAAACATGCCCCTGGCAGTGGCTGACCCAAGAGGGTAGGAGACTTATGGAGCAGACCTAGACCCAAGCAGAAGCCTGGAGCCAAGACCAGCAGAGCCCACAGCTGCCACAATTGACATGCAGGCCCGTGAGCAAAAAATAAATACTTGTTAGAAGCTACTGACTTTTGGGGTGGTTTGTTACACAGCAAAGACTGACTAATGTAAGCTTTATCTTAACCCTGTCAATAACTAGTTAACACTAATCAAGTCATTTCTGCCCAAGGCCTCAGTTTTCTCTTCTGTAAAAAGCAAGAGTTAAACCAGGTAATTTCTAAGTCCTCTTCAAAATCTCTTCAAATTCTAGAAATTAGTGTCTGCAATGTATGGCACGATTTTCCAGGAAAACCTCATGTAAATGGATGCTGCTGGTTACTAAGGAGAACTGAACTAGACAGTGAATTTTTGCTGGTTATTATTGTTTTCTCCTTCTCATGGATAAGATTAAATTAAATGTTAGAATACAAATGTTATAATTTATAGCTGATAATTGGTGTGTATTTTGCTAATTCGAAGTATAAAACCAATGTATTTACCACATTGGTTGTTAATTTCCTCCTCAGTGAATTGCTATACTTAATAGAAATATTGCTTTATGCAATAGGAAATTCATAAACAAAATATAAAATGATTGTGGTTAAAAGAACACATCAAATTTGGTCAAAATAAAAATTATTCCCACTTATGAGAACAATAGTAATTTCCACTTTGAGCTCCTATTAACAATTAATAAATGTTCTAAACCATTACATCTATTACCTCATTTAATGCCCAAAATAGTTTTATGAAGATTGTTTTAGTTTTCTAGATGAGTTACCTGAAGCCCTAAAAGTTTAAATGCCTTGTCTCAAATAACCACCTTGCAAAAACAACTAGAGGCAGAGATTTGAACCCAGGTCTATCTGACTTCAGACCTGAAGCTTGTGCTTCAGATAGGGTTGCTACTTGCCTCAGAGCTCTCAGCCCAAGTCAGGTACAAGACATGCCCTGTGAGGTAACTGTACCTTTTATTGCTACACCATACAGTGGCCGACCACTGACTGTGTATTATCTCTGATGCTTCTGGACATCTTTCAAGGAAGTGTGATGTGTAATAATTTCATATCACAAATTCAAGTGTGAAAAAAATACCATTTCCACCTCATGACAAAAAAATCTGCATATTTTCATATAGTCTCACAAAATTGAAATGAAACTTTTTTGAAATAAACTCAGCCATATTAAGAGTTCATTCCTTGTCTCCTTTCTGGCCAGGTGTCATCTAATGTTTGGAGGAGGGTCTTACAAGCAACCAAAGGGTGATGAGGGAAAAATGGCGAGAGACATTGCATTTGCCACTCCCTGTCCTCACCCTTTGTTGGCCTAGGATGCTGTTTACTCTTTGGCCATTAGCTTTGATCCTTAGGGCATGCACTGCCCTTGTCCATGGTCCTGCAGTTACCTCTCAGTACCAGAACTCATGGCTATCTCTGTGTGCTAATGCTGTCAGGCCCCTTTAATTCTACAAGGTATCCCTCAACCATTTCCACTTGTCTCCTGGAAGCTCAGAAAATTCTGTATGCTTCTCTTTGCTACTCCTAAAGAAACCTAGGAGGCTGTTTCAATTCAACTTTGCTAGACACACAATGCCACTTTACTATTTCAGTACTGCTGCTCCATGCTGGCATGCGGGAATTCTCTCCTGACTCTTCAGGTTTTACCAGCACAGTGAAAGCTACGTCTTCTCTAATCTGAGCCCCCTTGTTCCTTCAGGACCTGCCCCACTGGTTAGCTGGCAGGACACTGGGCCCCTTGTCAGCTATCATCTGGTGTCTTGTCATATACCCTTTGATCCTTGCCTACATACTTCTCCTCTCCCTCCCTTTGCCACCGGCTCCATTTTAGTCTTGTCTCTAGGGCTAAATAAAGTGGCTCTTCCATTCTTTTTTAAGTCACTTGCTTATGTCATGCACTTTATGCCATGATTCCTTCAGGGCTTTACCTCTGATACTGAAAAGGGCCTGGCTCTTACAAATCAGAAGCAATAATTTTAAAAAATCAATTTAGAAACTCACTCAAAAAGCCCAGAACTTACTGGGTTTTCTCTGCCTTTACATTACTGCTCTAATAATCTTAATCTCCCTTGGGGCAAAGGGTGCCTCTGATTTAATAGGAGAAGGATGGCAGGATAACTTGTGGAGGTGAGGAAGGCACAGGAGGTGGGGAGATTCTTGGGTAATATCAGAATAGTCATCAAGCAATAAAGGGATGCAGTTGATAATGAAAGCCATAAACGCTCAATTTCTGAGGCTTCTCATTCATTCATTCAATAAATATTTGTTAAACACTGACTACATGCTATCTTAGGAGCTGCATAAACAGCAATATACAAGGCAGACAAGGCTGCTGCTTTCATAAAGCTTTTATACTCTAGTTGGGGGAGACAAACAATGAACAAGAAAACAAATATATAAGGTAATGAATTACATATAGTGCTAACTAAGAAAACACATTGATCTATAGAGCATAGGGAAGAGGTGGGGCAGCTACTTTAGACTGGTTGGGTAAGGAAGGTCTTTCTTAATGTCAGTATCCGAAGTGAAACTGAATAGTGAGAAGGAGCCAGAAATGGAAAGTTCTGGGGGGTCAGATGCTTCACGGAGAAGGCACAGCAAGCACAAAGACCTGCATAAATAGCAGCTAACGACAGGAGGAAAATCTGAAGGATGTCTGGAAGCATCATGAGTGAGAAGAGAGGGTGGTGCAGAGGTCTGAAAGAAGCAGGGGCCCGATAAATGTCTTTCATGGTGGAATTTGAATTTTATTCTAAGGGCAAGAGGAAATCATATAGGATTATAAGCAAAAGAAAGACACAGTCATTTACTTTTAAAGACATTCTATCTGCTGGGTAGAGAATAGCGTACAAAGAGGCAGGAGCAGAACAGGCAATAGCCTTAAGGGTTCTGCATAGAAAAAGCCCTGTGAGTAGCTCTCCCTGCTGGTAGTGTTCCAGATTTCAGCCAATATCAGGGAAGACCAAAACTCCCGTTCAAATAACCTCCTGATGAATGGTCACTAGGATGTAGTTCACTGAACTTCAGCAGCTTTTCCTGCCCCTCCTCTCTGTCCAACTGGAGCCCTTTGGAGGGAACTCAGGGAATGTTGTGCTCTGTAGGCACAGGCTAGAGACCACCATGAATCTAATTATTTTCTTTTATCTAAATTGAGGCTTCCAAGGTGGTGGTGGGGGTGCCTCTTTCTTTGCTTCATTGTTTCCCCTACAGCATTTATCATAGTTCTAGGCACATACCAAGGAATCAAAGAACATTTGTTGATTCAGAGATTGATTGATTCTGAGGCACTTGAGTACATTTGTAAATATCCTTTGAGGATCTTGCATCCCATTGGAATAAAACACTTCATGTTTTATTCAGTTCTTTCCCCATATGCAAATACACAGGTGCCCCGATGGCATATAGATAACATCATTACACACACACACACACACACACACTTGCACACCAAAGAAATGACTGCTCACACAGATGACACGATTAGAGGAATATTGTGTTTGAGAAATCTATTGGGGTTTAATGCAAGAATGATTGGATGTATTCCCCAGATGCTGACGTCCTGCATTTGCAGGACATCCTTTTCTACAAGCTCCATGAAGCAAGAGATAGTTAAGCTAGACAACCTAGGATAGAGCAATAAAAACTAGACAAGGAGCCAGGATGTTTTTAGTTCTAGGTTTACAATTCGTAGCTATGTGACCTTGAGCAAGTCACGTCAGCAAGCCAAACTTCAGTTTCTGATCTGTAAAAATGAAATAAAAATAGTTGCTTTGAATAACTTTTATATTGGAATGAAGCATCAAATAAAATCATGTAAATGAAGGTGATTTGTAAACTGTAAAGTGAAATGTGTGAGAGAGTTACAAGCTAATTTTACCACAGCCCCTGTCAAATGCTAACGGCCCAACCCTGCAGAGCTGGAAAAAAAAGAATATGTCAATGTTTTTAAAACGGTGGAATCAGATCACTGGGTCCATTTCAAATTGCTATAAAAAGCATATAATTAACTTTCAGGATTTTACATTCCTTGACTATTCAGCAACAGCTGTTTCCATAGCTCTTCCGAGGTATTTGAGTTTTCCTCATATTTTATGCTTTTTTTTTGCAATAATTGGATGTCCCCATCTTCATCACCAAGGAATATATTGATGCTTTTAAATACTATCTATGATATGAAGATGTGAGAAGTCACTTTCATTCCTTATTCAAATTTTTCTATTTGTAATGTGTATTCTTTGATTATTTAGTCCAATGCTTTAAAATATCAAGATCATGTTTAGGTAGGTGTCCCAGACTCATAAATCAGGATGTAATATCCTTTTAATGGATTGTTTTTCCATTTTGAAAACTAAATACATTAAACAAAAACAAAAAACAATATCTACTGTGAACTATCACCATCATATTATAAAAGCAAGAACCTTTGAAATAAATGAAGATTAAATTCATGGAAAATTCCTTCTTTTGATTAATAACTTTGTTTTAATTGATATTTTGAATTGTATTTTTAATAAATGATATATTCAATATGGTTCTAACACTTAAAAGGTACAAAAGAAGGTTCTGTCCAAAGTTTTCCCATTTCGTCACTGATCTGTTCAGCTCCCTTTCTCAAAGGCAATTGTTTATCAGTTTTTTGTGTATACTTCTAGAGCTTTTATGTACACACAAATATTTACGTGTTTGTGTGTACTTGTGTGTGTGTGTTTTTACTATACAAATGATAGCATGCCATGCAAATTTTTATTCACTTTACTTTCTTCACTTAATAAATTTTGAGATTTCTCCATATCAGCTTGTAGAGAGTATCCTGCCTGGTCTTATGCATGGCAGCATAGTATTCTATGGTATGGATACTCTCCTTACATACCTGCTGATAGACATTTATTTAGATAGATTCCTGCCGACAGACATTTAGGGTGTTACCACTCATTTGCTATTGCAAACAATCTTTGCTAAATGATATTGTGTATTCACCATTTTATTCACATGCAATATATCTTTAGAATACATTTCTAGCAGTGAACTTGATCAGTGTAAATGTATGTTCAATACTGACAAAATGCCTCCCTTTGATGTAGCTCCAATTTATATTCTCCCTAGGAGAGCCTATTCCCCCATGCCTTTTTTATAACAAACTTTTGTATCTTTGACAAAGAGAGGTGAAAAATAGTATCTCTCCTTGTAGTTTGATTTTTGTTTCTCTTAACGTGAATGAAGTCAAGGACCTTTTTACATGATTAGTAGCCAATTGTATTTATTTTTCTGTGAACTGTATGTTCACGTCTTTCATCCTTTTTTTTTTTTTCTTTCGGGATGTTTGTCTTTTTGTTAAAGGCTTATGTGAATTCTTTTTATATTACAGAAATTGGTCTTCTGTCCATTATAAGATTTTAAAGTATTTTTTCAGAGTTTATCATAAGCTTTTGATTGATTATAATTATTTTGCCTTAAACGTATGTTTTCTAATTTATTGTAGTTTGGTGTGTAAATATTTTCTTTTAACTCCAAGATTTGTGAAATGGTTAAAAAGGCCTTCTTTCTACACTATGAGATTATAATTTGTTCTCTTGGTTTCTTCTGGTAACTCTATGGTTTCACTTTTTACCCCTAATTCTTTGATCCAGTTTTAATTTATCCTGGTATAAGACTTAAAGTATGAATTCAACTTAAATTTTTTTCCAGATGGTGACCCAGTTTTCCAACAAAATTTATTGAATAATCCATCTTTTCTCACTAATATGAAATGAAAATTTATCATATACTAAAGTCACATAAGTCTTTTGGCCTATTTCTAGACTTTCAGTTCTGTCCCATTGGCTGCCAGTTTATTCATGTACCAGAACCAAAATTTTATTATTGCAGCATGATATTTTAATATCTGATAATGAATTTCTCACTCCATTTTACATATTTTTAGATTTTGTTCCTTTTCTTTGTTTTTCCATTTGAATTTCAGAATAAGCTTGTATGCTTCCAGAAACAAATCTTATTGACATTTGTATTGGAATCATGTTAAATATAAAAGTTCAGCTGAGGAATAATTGATACAGTCTTATGTTGTTGAGTCCTTTTATCTCACCATATGGTATGTCTAGCGATTTGTATAGGTTGTTACATTTCCTCAGTAGTGTATTTTATAAGTGTGTGCACACACACACAACTTCTTATTAAGCTTATTACTAGAAATTTTATATTTTACACTTGATCTTAGCCAAAAGGCTGAGAAGTGATATTTTATATTTTAAAAATCAACTGTAAATGGTGTGTTTCCTTCTAGTAGAGCTTTAACTGTTTATTGTTTTTACATAAGAAAGCTATTTTCTTCCTTTCCCTTTTACCTCAGAGTTTAGTTTGTAACAGTTTTTAGTTATATGATATACAAATAGGTAAGTACAACTTCTAAGTTACATGCCTCTAATTCCTGCCTTTCGTATGATCCCATTTGCTAGTACTTCCAGATGATGTTGAATAGCACCAGTGATGTAGGTCATTCTTGCTGTATTCCTAATTTTAACACTTTCTGACTATTAATGCTTCTAGTGTTTTCTTAATAAGCATAATGCTGGCTTTGCAGTTGCAATACATTATATTAAAGAAATTTAATTTATTTCTATTTTATGAACTCTTCTCTTTTTTTTTCCTTTTTTAAAAAAGCAAATCTAAAATGTAAAGTGCCTTTCTTCAGTACCTATGGAGAAACCTATCTGATAGTCTTCTTTCCTCCTTAAATATAGTGAAATATGGTAGTATGTTTCCTAAGGATCATCTTTTTATTCCTAGAATAAACCTCACTTTGTCAGAATGGTTTATAGTTTTAATTTATTTAGGACTTTTGCATCATATTAGTACATGGAATTCATCTGTAGTTTTATGTTTCTGTGCAATCTTTATCAGGTTTTGATGTACAGTTTCATATAAAGATTATCCCAAGAGTTTGGTAGTTTTCTTTCCTTCCACCATCACCACTCCACTCACGCTCTGGAAGAGTTTAAATGAGTTTAATTCTGTTCTGTAAAGGTGTAGTAGAATTTCTGAAACTAGATTTTATGCCTTTGGTGTGTGGGAGAGGGAAGATTATTAATAGCTTTCTTATTTCATTTAGAGGAACTGGTCTGTTTAATATTTCTAGTATATTGTCTAGTATACTTTCCATTTCATCTATGTTTCCAAGTTTGTATAAAACTGAGCTAGGTAATTTATTTAAATTTCCTCTATGCCTTTGGTGCTACTTCTTATCAATCATTTCTTACTTTGTGCATTTGTGCTTCTTTTTAAAACTGTTTAAATATTTTATTTTATTTTAAAATCAGCTTTTGAATGTATTTGCCTTCCTTTCAGTTTCAACTTCCTTGCTGTGATGGATTTTCTCTGCCATTTAGTTTTTTGGTGTGTTCTATAGATCATGTCTCAGATCCTCCTGTCGCCTTGAGTTCTTGTACTATTTTTTTGTGTTCTTTCACCAAGATGATTGCTGTAAGTTTTTTTTATTATTATTTGGGCAAAATACTTTATCATAATTTCAAAATACTTTATCATAATTTTTAGATCCTCTATCAGTTCCTTTTGGGACACTCATCTTTAAAGGAGGTTTTTGTTTGTTTTTGTTTTTTACCTAAAGCAGCAATTGCTGGAGGTTTCTGTTGGGAGAAGTCAGGACCATGTCTCAGGCTAGCTGGAATTTTCCTTATTCCCAGGAGCTTGTATACAAGTTACTTATCCTTGGTTCCTTCACAGCCAAAGAATAAACAAAGGTGGGCAGTTGTCCACAATTTATAGTCTGTTCCTCTGTCAAACTGCTTCAAACAAATCTGACCTGTTTATGTGATTCCCTGCATGGCCTTGCTGCTTCCCCTTGGGACCAGACTGTACTATTGGTGCCAGCCTACGAGCTCTGGTCCCACTATTGCCTGTAGGAATTTAGCTTGCTTCTCAGCTGTTTTTGATAATCTCTGAAAGGAAAAGGAGAAAATGCTCATTTGTGTTACGTCTTTAAACTGGAAATGTTCGAATATGTTACACAATAAATATGACATTATTTATTTTACATTAAATTAAAAAACAAAAAACAAAATTGAGCCGGGCACAGTGTAATCCCAGCACTTTGGGAGGCCAAGGCAAGTGAATCACATGAGGTCAGGAGATCGAGACCAGCCTGGCCAACATGGTGAAACCCTGTCTCTACTAAAAATACAAAAATTAGCCAGGCATGGTGGCGGGCACCTGTAATCCCAGCTACTCAGGAGGCTGAGGCAGGAGAATCACTTGAACCCAGGAGGCGGAGGTTGCAGTGAGCTGAGATCATGCCATTGCACTGCAGCCTGGGGCACAACAGTGAGACTTTGTCTCAAAAAAAAGAAAAACAAAAAATAACAACAACAACAAGAAACATTGATATTGCTTTGAATGAAGTAACTGGTAAATATGCATAAATAGTTTAAACTCCAGACCTGTATACTTTATTATTGTCTATTTGGTGTCTAGCCCGGCACTTGACACACGACCCTTCAATATATATTTAGGTGTTGAACTAATGAATATATGCTATAAATGATATTGAACAATTACCTTAAACCAGGAATTGCACACTGGTACAAACATGGCCTGTCGATATGTTCTTTGGGCAGAATAGCATTTCTTAAGCAGGGTGTGCACTCTGCAGTTCTTCCTACACTCTATTGTTTTTGCCTGGTTGCTTTATTCACACACTTTATTTACTTGACCTCTAAAGTTATTGGATATTGAGACCTCTGCAAATACTTGATTAAATATGTCAGATTATATTATCTGGACATTCTTATTTTTTTTTTTAAATGTTATCACACACAAACACAATCTAGAGTTCAGCAAATTGTAGTCAGCCTGGAGTAAAATTTGGAAGTGAGCTTGAGAGATGATTTAACCCATCCATAGCCTCAGGGAAAACAGTGCTTCATTCATTACAGGAGTCTGCCTTCTGGACCATATATTACACCTTGCATAGAATCCAGGAGGACTAAGTAAAATGAAGTGGCACCCAAGGGCTCTCAGTGTCTAGTTGCAACTTCTCAGCTTTCTAGAAGTCTGATCCTGTACCAGGTATCCAAGGGCACATGCAGAGAGCGGGAGCTCTGCTCCATATGCCCCTGGAGCTACCCATCTTTCTAACTAGTGATCCATACTCAACCTTTTCTAGGAAGCTCAGCTGAATAGCATGGGCTGTATTTGAGAGTGTGAAGATTTTCTCAAGGGTTTAGGTCCTCTGATACGTTTCCTTTGAAGTACTCTCAGGAGAAAATGTTCTGAAACAGAGTGAGGCATCCCTCCACCTCTGGCCAGTGAACTCGCATTTATCTTATTCCAGGTGAATCCATCTTAGTATAACCTGCCAGCTGAGTACATATAGAGAGGTGAGGAAAAAAGGAGGGACTACACAGGATGATAATCTGAATAATATTATCTGATCACAATATGTGGATCTTTGCCTCTTCTAAGGTCTGACTACTGAGATGCAGGAAGCTACATCTCAATTCCTATTCCCTCAGTCCTGACTCTACAAGCGTCAATTTCCATTCCCTTCAGCAAGTTAGAGTCAAAGATGGTTCACGGAGACTGGAATAAAGCAACACCCTAGAAAAAAACTTCATCAGAGCAATGCTAGTTTCAGAGTACTGTGGAAGCCTCCTCCACTAAGGGCAGGACAAACAGATTTCCAGCCCTACATGTCCTCTTCTTGGGAACTGCTAAGAGCTTTTCAGCTTCTATGGAGTAAAAAACCATAGAATAAATCGAGAACATTAGAATGCTAAAGGAACTTAAAAAGTGTCTATCCCAATCTCCTTATTTTATGGAGCAGATAGCAGAACTCCAGGGAAGAACTGTTACTTACCCAAGGTTACAGAACTAGACAGTTGCTCTTTCTGAGGCTCTACACTGCTTCACTTTACCAATTTCACTGTATACATATTATATGCCAGATATGATTAAGGGTTGTGAGACACATGAACATAAGACAAGTTCTTGCTTTTGAAGAACTTTAAGAGAGGTAGGAAAAAATGATAATTTCAGGAGGCAAAACATTTAAATTTAGGGCCATATTTTCTCTTCTTAAAAGATTAAGAACAGATTATATTCTTAATCTTTTGATTACAAAGAGACAAAGAGCATTCAAACAGCTGAACTCTTATTGTATTGCCCACCAAATACAATAGCGAGAAATATATAGAAACTGTCTATTACTGATGGTTCTCTTCAATAGCGTTAACAAATCTGGATCCCTGGATTCATTTGATTCCCTAAAGTCCACAGCCAAGTGTCTTCAAGGACAATGGGGTTACTGCTGCAATAAGGAAATGAGGCAGGAGAGAGGGCATTCTGGCTCTTTTGGCAGAACTGAATGTTCTTGGTGGTGGTGTGTTCAATCACAGTTAATTTTTGCCTTACTTGGAAATGCAGAACAAGGATTCCAGTGTATATATAGAAACATATACAGAAGAACAAAACTATTAGGATTTCACACCAAAACCCTTTAAATAGGAATTTATTAGACATTAATTGTTCCCTCTTTCAGTACAGAGACAGGACCTATGTTTTTGGAAATGCTCCCAAAATAGATAATGTGTTCATACCATTTGCTTCCCATATCCTCTTCTGAGATTTTCACAAGTATCCTAAAATAAGATAGCAATGCACATAAGGAGCTATCAGAACATAAACAGTACATCGAGTTCCCGGTAGCCATCAAGGTGATAGCTGAGCTGGGTACTACAAAGAGAAGGACTGCACCATGAAGAACAGTGGGAAAGCATATCTACAAGAGGAAAGAATATGGGGAAACACACACACGCACACAGCCATACCAACGAATGGCGTGTGAGAAGCTATATGCCAACACCCTCTTTAAAAAGGGGGAAGCTGGCCGGGTGCGGTGGCTCACACCTGTAATCCCAGCACTTTGGGAGGCCGAGGCAGGCAGATCACAGGTCAGGAGATCGAAACCATCCTGGCTAACATGGAGAAACCCCATCTCTACTAAAAATACAAAAAATTAGCCGGGCGTGGTGGCAGGTGCCTGTAGTCCCAGCTACTCAGGAGGTTGAGGCAGGAGAATGGCCTGAACCCAGGAGGTGGAGCTTGCAGTGAGCCGAGATGGCACCACTGCACTCCAGCCTGGGCAACAGAGCAAGACTCCATCTCAAGAAAAAAAAAAAAAGCAGGGGGGAAAGCTGAGACCAAAAGTAACCAGGGCAGGTCCAGGAGTAGTAGCTAGTTAGTAGCAAAGCAAATGCAGAGCCCCAGTCTTCTGACTCCCATGCCTGTTGCACCTATTCTTAGCATCTCTGCCTCTGACCTCACAACTTTAGAAGGCTGCAACAAACAGGGGAGGCAGGATGTACCTACAACATTCTTTTGTTTTTTCCAATACTCTACTAGTGCCTAAAATATCTTTGCTATAGCAAGCTAGCTTGCTTTTTTGGCAAGCTTGATTAGAGCAAGAAAAAGTGCTGAATTTCCAATATGCAAATTAAGTTAAAGGCTACCCAGGGATGAAGGAGCCCTACAGGAATGCTTTATTGACTGCTGCAAATTTACCCAAATAACTATTTTTTAAAAAAACAACAACAAATAAATTGAGTTCCAACCTCCTTTGTTCTTCCCCTTAGGAGTCACTTGTTTTTCACCTCTAATTTCATATCATTGTTGAAGTGGTGCACCGTGCGTTATTTATAAATGGAATATCAAATGAAGGTGGCTACACTAAGAAACTAGAATTAGATTAATCACAAAATGTATGGATAATAGCCATTTGCTCTTTAAGTGCTTCGTTTTAGTGGGTGTAAACAGGGAGTAGAATTTAATTTTCTTGGCTAGTATTAGCAGAAAATATATAAAATATTCTGTGTTCTTTCTATAGTTACTCCAGGAGTATTTGTGCAATTATAGCCTTTTTGTCCCCAAGGAAATCTAAAATAGTGAGGGCTTCTGAGAGGTATACTGACATTAGGGAGATTGTATTTTTAAAGAACAAGAAATTAGGTGGCTCGGAACAGTTCTATGCTGGTATCGTTGTACTACTTGGACTGGGTTAAGATGACAAACCTCTTAATAAGTACCAAAATTATTAAGCCCCCTTGCATGGTGTCTTAAAGTGTTGGAGCCATTCCATAAAAATTTAAAATTTTAATACAATTAGGCTCCTATTAACTCAAGAGGTGGTTAGAATTATGACTTTATGGGTCTCCCTGCTTCCTTCCTCAAAATGAGGGGTTATGACTTTCAACCAAGGAAATTAGCTTTGTCCATGAAGTTGAAAGAAGATCAGTACATTTAGCAGAGGACCAGCTTCTTCCTGCATTCCTGTGTGGACTTCAGGAACCTGAAACATTGCTCCACAGCTCCTTTTGGTCCCCATGTGTCCCTCATCCTTTGGAAGGCCTGGGCAAGCTCCCCAGGATGAGGGAGCATCAAGAAAATGGGCTGCATAGCTGTTGTAAACCCAAGCTCTGAAATCAAGCAAACTTGCATTTGATTTTGGCTTGATCCTCACAGGCAATAAGAGCTGGCATAAGTAGCTTGAGATACGCCTCAGTGGTATCTTCAGTAACATAGCGATAATATTGCCTACCTCCCAGGCTCCTTGAGAGGAGGAAATGATACTTATAAAGTTTTGGACACACGGCAATTGTTCAACTCTAAGAAGATTTTCTTACAAATCAGGAGAAAACAAGATAGCTCAGGCTTTTGGAGTCTTTTTATGTGCCACGGGCTGTGTCGAGTGCCTTGCTGTATTAGCAAAGTGATCCTTCTTCTGTCTATTCAGTGGCAGAACCAGGATGAAATCCAGCAGCCTGGCCCCTAAATGTGAGTGCTTAATCACAAAGCTTTGCAATGGGCCCTCCTTGGAGCAATGTGACCTGGCATAATGACCCAGGAACATTCTATGCCTCCATTTGCCCATTAAAAAATGAGAACCTAAGAAAAGCAAGCCTGCCACCAAGGTCCTGAGTGTCTGGTATGCTTTCAGACTGCCGTGGACATTAGGCAGCTGACACATATATTCCATACCTCTCTTTAGGGTCCATTGCCAGCCTGCAGATATTTGTGGGTTTCTGATCAGCACCTTAAAGAAAACAAACAAAAATAAAAACAGGTAAACCTGCAGTTACTGTCTTTACTGGAGCAATTTCTAATTCAAACAGTAAGTGCTTATGACTAAATGAAAATGCAATGGTAGTTAATAACTGTTATTCTCTTCTAACTTGAAAATAATGTGAAATCAGTTTAGTAAGACTGGAGTGAACAAGTATAAGGTGAATAAACTCGTACAAATCTCTACCACAGTCAAAATGACAGCCTCAGAAACTTATTTACTACTCTAGACTATATCTTCTGAGCTTTCAGAATAAGGTGGGAGTTCAAGTTGATGGTCTCACGGTCCAACTTTAAGATATATCCTGAATCAGTCCTTTTTTTTTTTTTTTTTTTTGCAGGGACATCAATAACCCTTCAGTCTAAACCAAGGATCAGCAAGTTATCTCTAAAAAGTTAAAGATAGTAAATATTTTAATCTCTGTGGGCCATAGAGTCTCTACAGCAACTACTCTACTCTGCTGTGTAGAGCAACAGCAGCCATAGATACTACGGAAATGAATGGACATGACTGCATCCCAATAGAGTTCTATTTACTAAAATGGGTGATAGGCTGAGTTTGACCCATGATTGTAATTTGCCAGCCCATGGTCTCAACCACCGTGACCTTTCAACATTTTCAGTTACTGTTCTTACTCCTTCACTATGAACCCTGTCTAACTAAGGTTCTAAAAGGATATGCCACTTCCTTGCCTAAAATGCTGCATTACGTTCTTATTGTACTTAAGTTAGAAGCCAAACTTCTTGGCATGGCATCCAAGGTCCACATATTGGGAGACACCTGTCAATCCAGTGTTTTCTCACATTGTGCTCACTTCAGCTCATTTTATTTGTGTTTTTCAGCTTGTCAATTCAGGGCCTTTGCACATGCTGTTTCCTTCCCTTCAAAGTCCTCCTCCTCACTTTCTGCTTCCCAATCCTCCAATTCAAATTAGATCATTTCTCATACCTCCCATAGTATTCTACACTCTCCCTTCAGAGCACTTAACTAATTCAAAATTAAATGCTCATTTGTGCAAGTATTCATTTAATAGAGGTCTTCCCTACTAGACTTAGTGCCTTAAGAGCAGGAGTCAGTCATGTTTGGTTATTACATACTTCTGACAAACAGTAGGTGCTCAACAGCTGCAGGTTAATTGCATGAACAAGTTGTTTAGTTCTACATGTTCAAATATTTTTATGAAATTCAGTCATCTTCCTTCCTTGGGAGAACAAAAAAATGTGTGGGACCAGGATGATTTCTTTTCTATGTTACAAATGGAGAAATAGGCCCAACAATGACTGTACAAGTCACCAGGAAGAGTTTGATTAAAAGTCCAAGCATGTTTTGCCAGCTTAGTAGTTTCCTGAGACACTTAGAAGTCCCACGGGTTCATGTTTGAGAAATTGCCATGTAATTTCAACCTTGCCCTTGCTAATGTCTTTGGAAACCTTCCAGTCAATTTTCCAAGGCTGATACCTTTTGTGCTAGAATCATGCTTATTCTGGGAGCCCTGATGCCATTATCACCTTCATTTCGGGTATTGACCCAGCACAAGAATTGTGCATTTACTATGTGCTAATTTTAAAAAGTTTACAGAGCTGGGCTCCTCTACAGATTTTCAAGAAGACATTTATGTTTCTAAGTACCTTCTGTGGAATCATTAGGCAACAAATTTGCTTGGAAATTTCTTTCATTGTGTCTCAGTGGAGTTGAAATATGGTCACTTGCTGGGAAGAAAACAACAATAAAAGGAGAGAAAAATCTTTCTAAGTGCTCCCTAAAAACAAGGAAATCTGATATGCAGCCTGTGTGCTGATACTATTATGAGACTTGCAACTCAGAGCTGTAACAGATGGGCATTTTCTGTCTGTCTTTGGTGATAAGGTGAATGGCTTCCCCCAGGGATGTGTGGGGAGAACTGCTGAGTTGGCCGTGTTGGTGCCAAGCAGCTGGCTGCTGACAGGATTATAGGCAGAGATTGGCACTGTGGGGAGGGTGGGTTGATAACATGGAGATGGAAGACTGGAAAGCAAAAATAGCCCCTCTTTTTTGTCCATCTGTAGCTGGAACTTTAAGTAACCCATTCTGAATAGTGAATGGGGCAGCCAAGAGAGGCTAAAGATGGGTACCCATTCATTCATTCCTTTATTCATTCAACAACCATATTGAGAAACTGGTATGTGGCAGCTATTATGCTGGCTCCTGAGGAATGAATTCACAGCCGAAATGAATTGTTTTTACCCTCAGGAGGCTCCCAGCTTGGTGAAGGAGATGAATACTGAAAAAAAAATAAGCTTGATAAAGTGTTATTGTGAGCAGAAAAGGCCTCATAGTGATGGGAATTCAAGATAAAAATTTGAAAAGTCAATGGGTATTTCCTGTGAGGATGTAAGGACTGGGAGGGGGAGCAGGTATGATTTAGTTAGAGAATGAAGCATGAACAAAGAAACAGGACCTCTCTAGTTCCCTCTCTCTCTCTCCACCCTCCATTGGTCCCTTGCTAATGTCATGCCCATCTGCTTGCAGTTTCCTTATGAACCATCATCATTTTTTTGTTTCTGCTCTTTTCCCACGGTGTAATTTCTACCTGGATTTCCTGTCCTTCTCCCTTGAGTGCTCCTGAAACAGTAGAGAGCTTTGTATACCATGTTGGACAATTTGAACCTTATCTGAAGGCCCTGAGGAAATATTAAGGATGAATAAGCAGAATAGTTATGGTCATATTTGATTTTAAGAAAGTTCACTTTGGTTTTTTAAGGGAATGAGCTAGAATGTGAGGCTGGAGCACATTCGGAGACAGATAGAATCGTTCACCCAGAGGTATTGAGGACCTGAACTAGAACAGCAATGGTTGTCAGAGACCAACCTGGGTGTGAAAGATGTTACAGAGATAAACGCAAACACAGTAGCTGATTGGTTACAAAATAATTTTTTATCCTTTGATTAGTTGGGTAAATAATAGTAACAACACTGTATAATTGAAGAAAAGTGAAGAAGCAGAGCTTGGGGAAAGATTATTGATTCATCGTGCGTTGGTGATATTGGTTTGGGATTCAATGTTAGAAGTACACATTTGACATCCAAATGGAAATGTTAGGTGGTGATGTCACATAGAGATTTGGAACTCAAGAGACAGAAGCCATGGCTTTTATCAGTTAGGATAAGCTAGGTTATGATGCAGTAAAAATAAAAATCTCAGCAGCTTAAAATAACCAAAGTTAATTTCTTCCTTACTCTACTATCCACTGTAGGTCAGCAAGAGTGTTTTGCACACTGCAGCCACTCGCAGACTCAAGCTGAGAGAGCAGTCACCATTTTGAAAGTCATTGGCTATTGGGCCAGAGGGAAAAGAGAGGTCTGGAAGGTCTTGTCTTGGTGATTAAATGTTTGACCAGAAAGTGACACATGACATTTCTGCAAAGAACTAGTCAGTGGCCACACCTAGTTTCAGGGAGCCAGGAGTGCATTCCTCCTGGAAGGAAGGAGAGCTGGAAATATTTAGCAAATGGCAGTAATGACTATCACAGGACCAGAAATAAAGACCTAGGTATGATCAGCATGTAGGTGGCAGAAAGGCTGTGGCAGTGGATAATCCCATAAAGCTACATAGAGATTAAAAAGAAGGAAGCTAAATCAGAGTCCTAGGAAAGTGTCTATATTTAAGGTACTTAGCGTGGGGGAAATAAAGTCACAGAGGGAGGGTGAGAAGAAATAGTCAAAAAAGTATCAGGAAAACTAGAGTGGCATCACAAAAGATTATGAGAACATTTCAGTAAGGGAGCATTTCAATAGTGACTGACTGAATCTTTCTTTTAAACAGTAGCTAAGCTGCCCTGATAAGATGATGGATAGACATCTTTGTCTTTTTTTAAACAATTGGTGTATTATAGTCATTAATTCCTAGAGTTGACAGGGTCCTCAAAGGTCATCCAGCTTACCTACCCACCAAATATTAGAACCCTCACAATGACAGGTTACAAATCTCTATCTTAAATTAACCTGGAATCTTTCTCTTTGTGCTTGTATCCATGGTTCTGCCCTCTACAATCACAGTTAAAGGGAGGTTTTTATTTTTGTTCTCCACTCAACCTTATAATATCATTGAATAGCAGATAGGGTTGATGACAGATTTCTAAGACATAATTAATTTGCATAAAAAGCAACTTTTTTTTTTTTTTTTTGGAGAGATGGAGTCTCGCTCTGTTGCCCATGATGGTCTCCAACTCCTAGGCTCAAGTGGTCCTCCTACCTCAGCCTCTGAAAGTGCTGGATTACAGGCATGAAGCACCATGCCCAGCCAGGCTTGTTAGAATTTAGGTCTGATTTCCAGATGGAAGCTCAGTTATCCAAACTACAGTTCCTCTTTTGATTTAAGCAGAAAAGACAGGAGGTGAGGCAGGAGAGATGAGATGATATAGTATAATTTTTTAAAAATTAAAGATTGGCTGGGCATGGTGGCTCATGCCTATAATCCCAGCACTTTGGGAGGCTGAGGTGGGAAGATCATTTAAGTCCAGGAGTTTGAGACCAGCCTGGGAAACACAGTGTGACCCCATTTCTAAAAAAAAAAATTAAACATTATTAGCATAGAATAAAATATACTCTATTTGGCTTCTAACTGTGTGAGCAGACAAATCACTTAACCTCTCTGAGCAGAAATTTTTCCATCAGTGAAATGAATGCCTGTTCTGTATTCCTCACCTGGCTGGTTGTTATTAGAAAAGATGGAAGTAACAGCTATGAATAAAATTCATATATTTAATACAAAAAGTGGGAAGAGATAAAATAGAAAAGATGACAACACAAGATTCAGGTTGCACCAGTCATGGGCAGACATCAGCTACTCAGACCAAGAAATAAGCTGAGCTTGGAGGCCCGTAGTTGATTTAAGGAAACCCCCTCCTGTATTTTTTGCCATAGTAATATTGTATAACAATAACAACAATAATCACCTCAAAACCCCTGGGTGCACAATGACAAACATTTATTTTAATTCATGAAGCTATGGGTCTGATGGATGTTCTTCTGTTATGAACTAGGTCTGGCTAATTTTGACTTGCCTTAGTTATGTGTATACAGTCAACTGGCATGTCAGTTGTGGGCTGGCTGGTCTAGGATGGACTGATGTAGAGAACTCTCCTCCATGTGGTCGCTGATGCTCCACTCGCAGGCTAGCCTGGGGGTGTTCACAGGTGTCCAGGAGAAGCCCTCTTGAAGCTTAGCATCATAATTGACACACCCATCATTTCTGCTGCCTTGTATTGTCCAAAGCAAATCACGAGACCAAGCCCATGTTTAAGTGGTATAAAAATTGACCTTAATTTTTAATGGCATACATCTTTGTAATCAGTTTATCAGAATCTTTTCTATGGTAGTCTGTAAGCAAGTTGAGAAAGTTGTTCAAATTCATAAGGAATGCTACAGAAATGGAAAGATCTCTCCCTCCTGCCACCAAGGGAAAAGCCAACAGCCATGGAGAACAATGAAATGAGAAGCCACTTCCAGGGAGCAGAAGTGAGGTCTAATCAAGGAACTCTCCCCATGTCTGGAGTGAAAGGCCTAGAAACATTTACTCAGGAGGATTTCAGAGTTGCTATGAACCAATTCCTGGCTGTTTACCTTCTGTTATGTCCCTTTTTTGAGTGGAAGTGTTTGTTGTAGTCATTTTGTTCCTCCTCATCATTGTTTCTTTTGTGTTTCGGGGACATAACCTGTCTTTATATTCAGAGGCTGTGGATTATAAGCAGTTGCATCCAGACATGATGTCAATCACAAGATCTTGGTGGAGGTCCTGAAAGGGACTGAAACTTGAGAGAAATACCTGTGGCTAGAAGAAAGACTATGGTAGACTACAAAAGTGGCTGCAAGTCATCGTTCCTGCCTAAATTCATGTTCTTTGCAGTGTGACCTTGTATCCATTTCAATCAATAGGTGGAGCCTATTTTCCCATACCTTGAATCTTGGCTGGTCTTTGACTTGCTGTAGTTAATAGAATGAAAAAATGTGATGGTGTGCCATTTCTGAGGCTAGACCTCAAGAGGCCTTGACAACTTCCTTTCTCTCTAGGGACTCCTGCTTAACCCATGAGAATAAGCCAGACTGGAATGCTGGATGATGAGAGACACATGGCCCAGTCACTCATCACAATAGCTGACAGCCATACATGTGAGAAGCTAGTCCAGAGCTTGTCCACCAGGTGACCACAGATACTTAAGCAAGCCCAGCTGAGCAAAGACTAGAGCAGATCAGCAGGACCGTCCAGCTGACATGTAGACCTATGAGAAATAATAAATGCTTAATTTTTAAGCTGCTGAGTTGTGCGTGTATGTGTTACTAGGCAATATCTAACTGATACAACCTCAGTTTATTCCCTAGCATTTGGGAGACATTTCCAGAACACCATGCCTTGCAGATGAAGAAAACACAAAAAAGATAAAAGAAAGTCCTCATCCTGTCAGCTCTGTTGTCACCGTAAGTGCTAGCACATTGTGGCTGTCTCTTTTGAAATAAGCCTAGGCTTGTGTCGTCCTTCAAACCATTGTTTTGCACTGCTCTCTTTCTTCCTCTTTCTCTTTATCTCTAAACCTCTGACAGTCCTTCTCCCATCAGTATCTAGGGATATATCTAAGAGAGTGGGAAAGCAAACAGAAAACCAGTGGCTTTGAACTTTCAAAACAGAAAAATATTGTCATTCTGCTAGTTTCCCTTCTCTTGATAGAAAGAGAAGGAGAGAGTAAGTAATGACTATCTGGAGAATTCTCAGGAACGAGATGTCCAGAAACACCATGCAAATGGCCTCTAGTATAAGGAAACATGGGTTGTTTTTCTCTTTTTGTTTTGTTTTGTACTTGCTTCTACTGGGAAAGCCAAGAATAAACCTAAAAACACTCTGAAACAATAGGAAGCATTAAATGTGCCATATATTTAATGCTGACAAGTTAAGTTAGGCATTTGGAGTATGGAGATTTGGGTATGGGCAGAAAACAGTGATAATGTCTAACTATAAGAAGTTAATAAACTGAGAGAGAGGCAGGGCTGCATAAAGGAAAAGGCATGGTTTGTGGTCTGGGATCAGAGTTGCTAGCTTTGACTCTTCTTATACAACGTGGCCTCTCTTTACCCAATTCGTTGTATAATCTTGGCCTGGTTACTTACCCTCAGAGTCTCTGTCAGAAAATAGATATACTTGGTAAAGCTAAGAAAAAGTAATGTTGTGTTCGTTAGATGAATCAATGTACGTGCCAGAAAAAAACAGGGGGTTTCATTTTGCCTTAATTATTCTAGAAAGCAAGTCTCTGAGGTTCAATAGTTTATATTATCTAGATAGTTTCAAAGGAATGCTTCATTTCACTTGAGTCAAAATAAATCTAGACACCCTTGAGAAAAAAAACTGACATGGTTTGTGTCCTATTTTAAGGCTCAAGATCTGTGCTAGGGACTACCATGACATAGAAGAGTAAGGTGTCCCTGTTCTTAGAGAAACAATTTGTAAAAGACTCAAGCTAGGAAATTGTTAAGTGGTATGTTTGTTGGTACAAACCACATGTGCTGCAGATATTTAAAGGAGGAGGAAACTAGAGTCCAGCAGATCAGTCTTTACCTAATTAATAAGATATTCAAAAGGTAAAATGTTACAATTAAAATTCCAATTTAAAAAGTTCAGCCATACAAAGAAATAGGAAAATGTGATTCATAATGAGGAGAGAATGTGATCAATAGAGACAGAAATGATACAGATGATAAAATCAATAGACAAAGGCATTAAAAGTTATAACTATTACCTATATGTAATATAGGTTCCATATTAATCTATATATAATATAAGTTACACATTAACCTATATTAGGGAGGTTATAGGAATTGGGCCTAGAATTGGGTCTTAAAGATGAAGGAAGGGGGCACACTGGGTCCCAGTTAGACAAGAAGAGACTATGTGCTAGACATGGTGCTCAGTGATTTACATGTTTACAATGCCTCGTTTAGTACTCAGAAGAACTGGAAGAAGATGTACTATTATCCTTGTTATAGTTTCACAGAGGTTAAGATGTTTACCAAAGCCACACAGTAAATGCTGATAGTAGGTAGGAAAACAAATGTCTTTGACTCTAAGGCTCACGTTCTTCTTACTGAGCCCTCCTTCCCAGGGACAAGAAGGAACATGCTGTGTTGCTTGACTGACAGTGAAGTGAACCACCAAGAAATACAAAGAATGTATGTTGAAGAGCCCAGAGTTAATGCTGAATAGGTAAGGTGATGCCATCATAGTTTGGATGGTCTGAAAAAAGTTGGAGCATCTAAGAATGATTTCTTGGGAGATACGGCCATTGGTGTTTTTTCTCAACCTGTCACTAGAGAGAGATACAGTCAAGCCTCCATTTTCCTAGGGGAAGACTTGTTTTTCTCTAGGTGGAGAAAAATTGTTAAAAAGTCTTGATTATCAGAATTTGGCCCCCAGTTTTTCTCATCATAACACAACCCAGTATGTATGTTCTGAAATATCCATGGGCCCGCCTGTTGACTGATGTAGACACAATGAGGATCTTATGAAAGAGAGAGATATGACTGGAAGAGGTTGAGTAAGGAATATGTCTGTTCCAGCTTTCCTAATACTTCATCATTGGAAGAGCCAGGGGCATAGAAAATGGAATTAAAAGCCCCAAGTTAGAAAACAATGGCTCCCTTATTTTCTGTCAGGGAGTCAGACTGGTAGAGTGCAAATAGGTTTCATCATGCTTAGAATTTGATTATCTAGCACCCTGTCATTCTCGATCCATTATCCTGATTTCTTCTTTATAGCACTTATCACTTCACAACATTTTATATGAATTTGTTTATCTATTATATAGATAACCCACTGAAATATAAGTCTGATGATGGCAGGGACTTTACTTGTTTACTGTTAGATTTCCAGAACCTGAAAATACTGCCTGGTACCAATAAATATTTGTTAGGTAAATAAAGCTGATCATTGTATTAATCATTTCACTTACATTTATGGACTGATCATGGTAGTCAGGCCCTGAGAAATAAGACAGAGCTCATAACCTGGCGGTTTGAATGATAAAGAAGTGCTGGAAAAGCTGGAACAGACAGATTGCTTTCTTACCCAACCTCCTCTGGTCATATCTCTCTCTTGCATAGAGATAATCCTTCTGGAATCATCATCAAACCGGGACTCCTCAGGACTAAAGATAAAGGGCCACAGATCTGAGGAGCCACTATATAGACACATGCTCAGATATAATCTGAAAAGTGCAATGCAGAGGTGTATGTAGAAAATAGTGGGAGTACAGAGAATGTTTCGTAACCAGAGGAATCACCTGACCCCAACTTTAAAGAATAAGTAGGCTCTGGGTTAGGTTAGAAATCAATTGACGTATGTGCATTAACCCCCTTCTTTGAGGAATCTGGGGCACAGAGACAAGTGAGGTAGGGACCAGAGGTATGAGGAAGCCAAAATTATGTATTTAGTAACAGAAATCTAGAACGATTTTTAAAAAGGCACATGATGGGCCACCAAACATAAGTGCCAGAAGCAAATATTAAATACAAGGTAAAAGTCCAGAAATCCAGATTGATGGGCACAAGAACAACATAGAGTGGTGAAGGTAAGAACAAAACAGGCAAAGATATTGAATAGTTTTACAGAACAGGCACTAATGTTAAGAATTGCTTTGACAGGTAGACTGGAGATTGGGGCTGGTCCAACTAAGAGGAGAAGGCTCAGAAAAGACTCAGCCTACCTATGGCTATACTTACCTATTGTCCTGGGGCCCTCAGCCAGGAGAGCTGCATTCTGGATCTTAGTTCCACCTAAATACAGTTTGCTTCTTTCATCCAATATGGATGTAGAAAGTAATGTGAGGAAAGATGGGAGAAAAGAGAAGCCAGAAATAGAGAAAGAGGATTAAGGGTGTAAAAGATATGAAGGAGAGAGGAAAAACAATTTTTATAAAGGTATAAGGGGAAGAAAGTTAAAAAATAAAACAAGAAAGAAAGGAACTTTCCAGCCCTTATTAGATTGGAGTGCTAGTGGTTATTTAAGTGGTCCCTTTGGATGGGTAGACACATTGAACATTTCACTTCTGCTTTGTTTATATTTATAAACCTTAAAGTCAAGCTCAGATTTCTGCTAGAAAAGCACTTTTAGAAGGCAGTGAGATCTTATCTTTCATTTTCTATAGATCAGTTTCACAGCCTCTTGAAGTATTTATAGTTTTAATACATAACCATAAATGCCCCCTAAACAAGGAATATTGCACCTTTCGATTACTATTATTGCTTTATTGCTCACCACAGCCATAAATTAGCAACATCCTCCTGCATACTGAAAGAGCACTGAATTAGGTTACAACACGAATACACAAGAACCTATTAAAGTTTTGCTATTTCTTGAAAGTCTTTATAGTTTTCTAGTGTGCCCCGTAAGTGTTTCAATTAAAGAACTACTTGCCTGCTCAGTAATAGCCTTCTTGTTTGAGATAGGGTTGCATATCAGAAAAGCAAGATTAAAAGAAGGAAATGGAATATAAAACATTAAAAATGAAATTGCTATAAAAAGGAAGGCAAGAATTTAAATTACGCATATTAAAGCTATTTAAACTGTTTAACTCTATTTGATACAAGCTGATGTACACACATATATTTCTATATCAAGTCTATAGCTAAAATTGTGTGTATGTATGCATTTACATACTTTATTCTCTCAATGACTCTAGTGCCATCTGACATTTTTATTGGAGTTCTTGACCACATGACCAATTATTGAAAAGGTATAACCAACAAGATGAGGACAATTACATTGTTTATGATGATATAGCAGCTTGGAGCTACATATCACATAGAATATCATGATTACAAATCAAATACAATACAAGAGAAAAATTATTGAGAGCCAGGAGATCTACACCTTGATTATAGCTCTGCTAGTAATCTCTGTAAATAAGAGATTTATCTTTCAGTTCTAGGTTTCCTTGGGCACCAATAAGTTGATAACATGTGAAGTACTCATTTTAAATATGTAACAGGTAACTACTAGGCATTATGGGAAATTTAAATGACTAAAAATTACATTGCTTACCCTCAAGGGGCTAATAGTTTATTTGGGGGTAAGAAAAACATACATTTGGGTATATGCAATGCAAATGGTACTGTTTCTGGCTAGTATGTAAAAAGTCACAAAGGACTATCACTCCTACATTAACAAGGAGAACAAGGTATGTATGCTACAAAAACATAGCTTGTGTGTGTTTGTGTGTGGGAGGGCTGTGGTTAAACACACTGAAGTGCTGAGAATGCAAAGAAACCTCCTGAAAGTGATGACAAAACGGTCCCACAATGGCTCTCATGCCTGGTGGAATGATAGTCATGATTGTCTTCCTCTCATCTTAATAATGAGAATAAGCCAGATAAGCCACAAAATTCGTGGGTTTTCTCCAGTCCATTAGAGAGACAAGAATGCAAAAAAATACAAAGAAGGAAAAATTTCAGAAGGTGGCAAGCTCTTTTTAAGAGAGAAGGAATCGATTTCATTTCCTGTAGAGCAGCAGGATGAGGAAGAATCCACAAGAAATGGAGATACAAAGAAACAAGTCAAACTTTTAGCAAATGTTTAACTTTCTCTTGAGCCTTCATTGCATATGAGGGGAAATATTCTAAAAGATTAGGGCAAGGCAGGAAAGCTGAGAGTGGTCCTTCATTTTAGGCCTGCAAGACCATCTTCAGGAATACTGCAGCAATCTTCAGAACAATGTGGACAGAAAAAGTGACCTGATAAAAATGCCTACAAGGCATCTGACCCTATACAGTATGTAAGACAGCTTCTCTTCAAAGGCCAAACCCAGACCAACTAGAGATTAAATTAGCTTAATCATCACAAACTGCAGTCTACCAGAAAAATAGAATGTCCATTTGGGGAGATAATATGTACTTCAGTCTTTACTGTTCTTTTACATTTAATTCATGCATACCATTTAAAAATGTGCAGAGAGGCAGGAAAATGAAATTCCCTAGTCAAGAGAGAAACAAAGAATAGAAGTAGACCCAGCAAGTACTTAGATATTGAAATCACAGAAAGGACTTTAAGATATACGTAGACAAATATTTTAATGAATCTAGGAGAGAAGTTGGACATATACTCTAAAAGATGGAGAATTTCACCAGAGAGATAGAGACCAGGAAAAGAGACAAATGGGTCTACAGAGGCTTCCCCTCCAGTGTTCAGCTAAGTAATAATCAGCACATGTATGTGAGAAAGTTACCTAAGTGTATTTGTCAAGGTTCCCCACAGAAACAGGCTGAGATCATCTGAAAGAGGCAAAGCTATCAATCTCTGGAACTTCCACAGAGCCAACACAAGATTATGCTCTTATTATCCAGAGAGGAAAAAATCTTCGTAAGTTGTGTCACTCCAGTAGAATACTCAAGAGGGTATTACCTCCATAGTAGGGCAAAATTAAGCTTAAAGGGCTCTGTGATCTCAACTCTCAAACTTACAAATAAGTCTTGAAATAATCAGTTTACAAGAAACTTAACTGTACCCTAGAGAAAAATTTAAGAATATTTATAAGAATTCAATAAGATATTCAAAAGGTAAAATGTTACAATTAAAATTCCAATTAAAAAAGTCCAGCCATATGGCTGGGCTTGGTGGCTCACAACTGTAATCCCAGCACTTTGGGAGGCCGAGGCCTGTGGATCACGAGGTCAGGAGATCGAGACCATCCTGGTTAACACAGTGAAACCCCTCTCTACTAAAAATACAAAAAAATTAGCTGGGCATGGTGGCGGGCACCTGTAGTCCCAGCTACTCAGGAGGCTGAGGCAGGAGAATGGCATGAACCCATGAGGTGGAGCTTGCAGTGAGCCGAGATCGTGCCACTGCACTCCAGCCTGGGCGACAGAGCAAGACTCCATCTCAAAAAACAAAAACAAAAACAAAAACAAAAAAAGTGCAGCCATACAAAGAAATAGGAAAATGTGATTCATAATGAGGAGAGAATGCAATCAATAGAAACAGACAGAAATGATATGGATGATAAAATCAATAGGCAAAGGCATTAAAAGTTACAACTATTACCTATATGTTTAAAAAGATATAAAAATATTTAAACATGTTAGGAGAGATAAGAAAGATATAAGAAGGAACATATCAAGTTTCAAAAGACTCTTTTAAAGTCTGAAATTAAAAATACACTAGATGGGATTAATAGCAAATTAGAAATTGCAGAAGAAAAGATTAGTAAACTTGAAGATGTAGCAATAGAAATTATACACAATGAAATACAAAGAAAAAAGCCTGAAAAGGGGAACAGAGCATGAGGGATCTGGGAGACAACCTCAAGTGGCCTAATTTATGTGTAATTGGAATCATCTAAGGGGAGTAAGGGATGTACAGAAGAATATTTGAAGAAACGATGATCAATATTTTTCCATTTGACAAAAACTATAAACCCACAGATCTAAATGAGGCAGGATAGGTAGTCAAGCAAGTAATCATTTCCTTGGGACATGGCAAATGTGGCAACCACGTTATCAACACAAAGAGTTCCAGCACTCACATTATAGTCAAGCTCATCCAAGTAGGACTTGTCCTCAGACTGATCCTTTGCTGATTATAATAGTAAAAAACATACCCACCGGGTGCAGATTTAAAATGCTAATAAGACATATGATGTATGAACAAGCATGTACAGCAACTGAGCATATGCACCCAGAGGACCACCCCAAACATACTTACTAGTAACACCTCCTCTCTCTTCCTTATGAATAACCATTTAAGACCCCAATAAAGGGAGTCTCCTCAGAGCCAGTCTTTGCTAACTTACCTCTTGAGCAGCCCTCTCTAACTTACTTTTCAAATGTATCTTCACTTAGCTTTAGAGTATTCTTTCTCTCTTGCAATAAACTGCTTTCTACTATTTTTCTACTGCAGTGTGTCTCTTATTTAAATTAGTTTAAACTAAGAAAACAAGAACCAAGGACTCTCAATCACTGGCAACATTAGAAGCTGGACAAAAGTAGCACAATAATTATGAAGAAAACTACACCAAGGAACAAGGCAATAACATTACTTAAAACCAGCAATAAAGAGAAAATCTTAAAAGCAGGTTGGAAAAAGACACACATGAACAGAAGAATTATAGTAAGGATAAAATAACATATCCTGTCAGTAAAAAGCAAGCCAGAAAATAGTGAACAGAAGCTTTAAAATACTAAAAGAAAAATTTGTCAACCTAGAAATCTCTGCCCAGAATAAATATTTTACAAATGTGAAGGTAAAATATATTTTTTAGCCAAAAAGTCTGAAAGAAGTAGTTGGTAGCAAAACTTCCATTATATGCAATTTTTAAACAAGTTTTAGGGTGCTGCTAAAGCAGTGCTTAGGGTAAGATTTATACCACTAAATGCTTACTGTTAGCTTTTAGGAAAAAATGTCTCAAATTAATAATCTAAGCTCTCACTTCTAGAAAATAAAAAAGCAGAGCAAAATGAAACAAAAGAAGCAAAAAGAAAATAATAAAGAACAGAAATCTATGAAATTAAAAACAGAAAAAAATCCAAGGCCTGTTACTTTGAGATCAAAAATATTGGTAAACCTTTAGCCAGACTAATTTGGAAAAAAGACACAAATTATCCAGAAGAGAGAGAACATCACTACAGATCCTACAGTTAAGAAGACACCAGGGAAATATTATGAAGAACTTCATGGCAACAAATTTGGCAATCTAGCTAAAATGAAAAAATTACTTGAAAAACACAAACTACTAAAGCTATCTAAAGATAAATTAGGTGAAAAAAATGACTCCATATTAAAGACATTGAATTTGTAGTTAAAAATCTTACCACCAAGAAAACTACAGGCCCAGATAAATTCACTAGTAAATTAGATCAAACATTTAAGAAAAGAGTAATATAAATTCCATACAAATTCTTCCAGAAAACTGAAGAAAAATAAAACCTCCCTATGCAGTGAATAAAACTAGCACTTCTCTGACATAAAAATCAGAAAATGTAAGTATTATTTAAAAAGAAAACAAAAGACCAATGTTAACAATAACGATAAATGTGAAAATTATTAACAAGTTTTAGCTAATAGAATCTAACAATATTTTAAAATATAAACTATTGCCAAGTGGGGCCTATCTTTTTATCTTATTAGGAAATATTGGTTGAATTCTTAAAATGTGATTAATATTACTCACCATATTAACAAAGTAGAAACAAATGATCATCTCTACAGTTGAAGATACCATTTGTCTTACTTTGCTTATAACAGAATACCTAAAACTGGGTAATTTGTTTTAAAAAGGAAATTTGTTTCTTACAGGTATAGAGGTTGAAATGTCAAAAGGTAAGGCACTGCATCTGGTGAGGGTCTTGCTCCTGTAGTTAAACTTTCTGTAGTGTCCCAGGTTGATGCAGGGCATCACATGGCAAGGGGGCTGAGCATTCTAATGTATTATGCTCAGATTTCTCTTTCTCTTCTCATAAATTCACTAGTTTCACTCTCATGATAACCCACTAATCCATAAACCCTTTAATCCATTAATCCACAAATAAATTAATCCATTCATGAGGACAGAGCTCTCATAATTGAACCACCTCCTTTGTTTTTTTTTTTTTTTTTTTAAGTACAATTTCCATTTTATTTTTCTCCAGAGAATAGTCTGTCTTCAGTCTTTAAGAACTCAGCTCCTTACATGGGCTTTGGTGGGGGATGTGGGGCAGCACCCGCAGGTCTAAATCGGGGTAGGGGTGTTCGGTCCTTGTGGGCTTCACGAGATCTATTCCTGACTACTTTGCTGTGAATTGCACAACTCACTCAGTAATGTAGCTTCACATACGGCTTGGGAAGCACATAGGCATCGAAGACGCTCGCTTCAGAAATGTCCCGACTGCTGCGGCCTCCACTATGTTTCGAATGACGAATTTCTTAATGGCCTTGTCCTTGGGCGTGCATCGGGCACAGTTAGTGCAGCAAATAGGCTGCACGGGGCCGCGGCCCTTTTTGGCACGACTGTTGTTCCTTCTTTTCTTTGTCATCTTGGAGGCACGCACCGGAGAGCTGAACTACCTCTTAAAGGCCATAACTCTCAATACTACTGCATTGGGGATTAAATTTCAACATGCATTTTAGAGGAAGCATTCAAACCATACCACCATTTGACATAATCCATCATTTATTTC
The DNA here is from genome assembly GCF_028885655.2 of Pongo abelii. Taxonomy (NCBI): domain Eukaryota; kingdom Metazoa; phylum Chordata; class Mammalia; order Primates; family Hominidae; genus Pongo; species Pongo abelii. Next base: position 40,810,091 of record NC_071985.2, on the reverse strand, counting down.
TGAAAACAAAAAACAAAAGAGCTCTTGGAAAATTTGGAAAATAAAAAAACTTGCCTAACCTGGTAGAAGACATCCCTGAAGGAAACCCATAACTAACATCACATAATTATGAGAGAATTAATTCTTCCTTTTAATATCAGGAAAAAGACAAAGATATCCATATGCATCAATATTTTTCAATATTGTACTAAAGTTCTAATCAGTGCAATAAGATGAAAAAAAGAAATAAAATTTATCCAAATTAAAAATGAAGAGACTAACTTTATCCTCAGCCAACATTTGCCTATGTAGAAAATCCTATGGAATCAACAAAAATGCTATTAGAACTAATAAATGACTTTAGATTGAAATAAATTGATATACCATGTTGTAGAATATCAAGTCCATATAAAAAATACTTAGGGTAAATATGACAGGAAATATGTAAGATTTATTACAAGTTTCAGCACATTTAGCATTAATCACGAAGTCAGGTGCTCTCTGACTTGCTTCCTCAGAGTTTGGTGCCTGTTGCCTCAAAATCATCGAGATCCTATTACAAGATTATGGTTCCCCTTATCTACTCTATAGATAATATCTTGAACATTATAAAACATTACATTTTCCATTTGAGACATTCTTTCAGGTCCTGCATACCAATGAAACTAGTGATGTCAGCTGGTCTGAAGGACCCCACAGGAGCTGACTCACAAAATAATAGTTTCCACATCCAGAGTATTTCATCTCCCTTACCCCGACCAGTCAATGACCCAGATTTTCTAGTCCCTTGCCCTCCATGATCCTTTTAAAAACTCCAGCCCAGAAATCCTCAGGGAGCTGATTTAAGGGTCTTTTCCCATGTCCTCACTCATTGCCCTGTGATCATTAGACTCTTTCTTTGCTGCAAACCCTACTGTCTCAGTGTAATTGGTCTGTTACTGTGTGATAGGTATATGAACCTGTTGGTCCTATAACAAATTCTCTCCCAAATTAATTTATAGGTTCAATACAATCCCAATCAAAATGAACAGCAGGCTTTTTTTTCCCTTACAAATTAAAAAAATAATTTCTGTAAGTTATATGAAAATTTAGTGGGACTACGTTAGCAAATCAACTTTCTAAAAGAACTAAAACAGCTTTAAAAATAACAAGGAAAACCCAATTGAAAATTTTAATACTTATTGCAAAGCTAGAATAATTGATTCTGCATGGTTTCAAAAAACAAGATATGTTCAGCAATGAAACAGGATAGAAAATCAAATAATAGACACGCATATATGTGGTCAATTGATGTTCAACAAAGCTGCCACGGCAATTCAGTAGAGGAAAAGCAATCTCTTCAAGATACGTTGCTGGAACAATTGGAGAGCCATCTACAAATGAACTTCAATCTTTATCTACCTCAACAAGAAACACAGAATAGATGAGAAAACAAATGTGGGAGCAAAAAATGTAAATATTCTAGAAGTAATCAAGATAAAGTCTTAATGATCTTATGTTTAGCAAATATTTCTTAAGAATCAAAAAGCACAAAAAGAAAATTTCAATAAATTGGAATTCATAAAAATGTTAAACATTGCTTTTGAAGGCACTGTTAGTAGCCAGAGTCTGGGAGAAAATAGTTCCAAAATATGTATCTGAGAAATAACTTATATCGAGAATGTATTAAGAACTCTTACAACTCAAAAATTAGAAGACAAAAAAATTTAAAATTTTTAAAATGGGGAAAGATTTGAATAGACACTTTTCAAAAAAAGATATACAAATGGCAAATGAGGTAAAAATGGCAAAAAAAATGCTCAACATCATTAATCATTAGGGAACATGAAACTGAAAATGATTTTTAAAGAAAGGAAATGGTAATTTAATTGAGAAATAAGAACTTTATCTACAAACAATTCTGGAACAACTGGTCCTTCCTAAGAAAACACAAGAATTTCAACCTTAGCCTCTCCTTGTAAACAAAAACTAATTCAAAATAAAGGATAGACCTAGAAGTAAAAGTAAAATTTTAGAAATTCCAGAAGAAAACTAATTAGAGAAAAAGTTTTGTGACATGTTACTCAAAAAGTATAAAACATAAAAGTTGGATAAATTGTAATTCATTAACATCATTAACTGCTCTTCCAAAGACACCATTAAGAAATGGTCAATAAACAAATGAAAATATGTTCAGCATCATTCATCACCTGAAAAATATAAGTTAAAACCATAACCATGGGCTGGGTGCAGTGGCTGACACCTATAATCCCAGCAATTTGGGAGGCCAAGGTGGGCAGATGACTTGAGGTCAGGAGTTCGAGACCATTCTGGCCTACAGGGGGAAACCCCATCTCTACTAAAAATGCAAAAGTTAGCCAGTTGTGGTGCTGTATATGTGTGGTCTCTGCTACTCAGGAGGCTGAGGCACAAGAATTGCTTGAACCTGAGGTGGAGGTTGCAGTGAGCCAAGATCATGCCACTGCACTCCAGCCTGGGTGATGGAGTAAGACCCTGTCTCTCTCACACACACACACACACACACACACACACACCATAAAAACCCCCCACAATGGTATACTATTGTATGCACATTAGAATGGCTACAATTTTAAAAGACTGGCAAATCTAATTGTTGATGAGGTTGTGGAGCAACAAGAATTCACATACATTATTGGTGGGATTGCAAAGTGGTAAAATCACTTAAAAAAAAACTGAATTTCTAAAATGATCGCATATATAAATACCATACAACTCAGCAATCTTATTCTTAGATATATACTCAAGAAAATTATAAACATGTATCTACACAAAAATTTCTACTCAAATATTCACAGTGGCTATATTCATAATAGCCCAAAACTAGAAACAACCCAAATGTCCTTCCACTGTAGTATATCCATACAATGGAATACTACTAAGCAATAAAAAGGCACCAACAATGAATACTAATGACAACATGGATGTGTCTCATAATAATTATACTCTATCTTATCATTGATTATTGTTAATTGTGCTCTGTCTTATTATTAAGATACAGATAAGAGTACATATAATTCCCTTTATATGAAACTCTATAAAAGTCAAATAGAGAAAAATCAAAATATTCAAAAGTTTATCCTTTTGAAAAATTAAAAAATTGGTAAACCCCTTGCAAAAATCAGCAATAAAAAACAAAACAGCCTGGGCATGGTGGCTTATGCCTGTAATCCCAACACTTCAGGAGGCCGAGGCAGCCAGATTACTTGAAGTCAAGAGTTTGAGACCAGCCTGGCCAACATGGCGAAACCCCATCTGTACTAAAAATACAAAAAGTAGCCAGGCGTGGTGGCGCATGCCTGTAATCTCAGCTACTCAGGAGGCTGAGGCATGAGAATTGCTTGAACCCAGAGGCGGAGGTTACAGTGAGCCAAGATCACACCACTGCACTCTAGCCTGGGCAACAGAGCAAGGCTCCATCTTAAAAACAGGCAAACAAAAAAAAAAAAAAAAAAAAAAAATTGTCACTCCGCGTCTGACTCCAGTGACTAATACTAATTTTAAGATGGATTATAAGTTCCAACATTAGCTAGAACTCCAAGCTTGTAAAAGAAAACAAAAGAGAATATCTTTGTAACCTAGAGATAGTTAAATAATTTTGTTTTTTAACCACTAACCAGAAAAAAAATAGGCAAGCCACAGACTAGAAAAAATATTGATAGGTAGGTAGGTAGATCGATAGATAGATAGATAGGTAGATAAATAGATAAATAGATGGATAGACAGACAGCTAGGACAAAGGACTTGCATAAAGGACATATGGATATTCTCAATCTGTTATACATGAATAACAAGAAAAAAAACAACCCAATAGAAAGGTAGACAAAGTACTAAAAAAAACCCTTTACCAGTGTTGATCACAAGACTGATCACCTGGAAAGAGGCTTAGCATCATTAGTTATCAGGAACACACAAATTGAAACCAAAATGAAACACCATATTGTGCCCACAACGTGTCTAAAATAAAATTTTAAAAATGTCAATAATGCTAAATCTTGGCAAACATGTGGAATAATGAAAACTTTTATACATTGCTTATGGCAGAGTAAAATGTTAAAAGCACTTTGGTTAACTGTTTCTTTTTTTCTGATAATGTTAAGCGTAGATCTATTCTATGACCCAGCAACCCACTCCTATATTACTCAAAAGAATTGAAAACATATGTCTACTGAAAGACAAGCACAATACTATCATAAAGGCATTATTCATAATAATTCAACATTGGAAGTAGCTCAAATGTCCATCAACAAGAAAAAAGACAATGGCATTGTTGTATGTTTAGACAATGAGTGCTATTCATCAATTAAAAAGGAGTGAAATACTGACATACACAACAACATGGATCAATTTCCAAATATTAAGTGAAAGAAAGCAGATCCAGAAGGATACAGACTGGATAATCCCATTATAAGAAATCCAAAAATAGGCAAAACTCACTACAATGAGAGCAATAAAAAAGATTTACCTCTGGAGGGTGGAGGAATTGATAGAAAAGGGGAAGGATCAGTAGTATCTGTTAAATGTTTGGAACTAGCTGGGGCAGTGGGTGGGTGAAAGTTTTGATTTGTAGCATTTGTTGATTTTATGCTGTGAATACTTCCAATCTCAAGATTTCTAGCTGCCAATGTGATATGACTGAACTAGGAGTTAGGAATGCATGTGAGCAGTTGACTCCCACAGCCCTGGAGAGCTGGCTTCAGCATGCCACTGGGAGGAGATGAAGAAACATTCGTTGGTAATAGAAACATTCTAATTCTTCTTCTGGGATGTGGTTATACGGGTATATAAAATTGTCAAAAGTCATCATATTTATTAGAAATTTGAAATCTGTGCATTTTTGTATGTCAGTTGCATTTCAGTTTTTTAAAAAGTGGTAAGTGGCACATGCTAGGTAAAAAGAAAGACTTGCCACTGGAATTGTCTTCAGGACAACACTGTAACATGCCAGAATATCTCAGTATAACAAACAACCCCCAAATTTAATGGCTTAAAGCAATGACATCATTTATTTTGCTCAAGGGCAAAATATTTATTGTCATTATCGAATGAAATATCATTTATTTTGTGCAGGGCTTGGCAGGGATAGCTCATCTCTTCTCTGCTTATATTAGCTACATCAGTTCCAAGGCTGGACATTAGAATCATCCCTCACTCACTCAAATATCTGATGGTAGATACTGGGGCTTACATGTGACCTCTTAATGTGGCCTGGGCTTTCTTACAAACCTGAGCCCAGGTTCTAAGAGTGAATATCCAAGAGAAGAAAAGCCAGACAGAAGCTGTATCATCTTTTCTAACCTAGCCGGGGAAGTCACACTGCTTCCCTCCTAGTTCATTCTATTTGTCAGAGCAGCCATAAGCCTGCCCAGGTTTAAGAGATGGGGAAATATACTTCAACTCTTCATGGGGAATGCCAAAGTGCTAGAAAAATATATGAGACTGGAAATATTGTTGCAACTATTCTGAAAAATACATTCTGCCATAGACTGTCATCTGGCATCATACCCCTCCCTCTTACATAGAAAATACTCAAGGCTCTTCCTAGAATCTTCCAAAACTTATCCTACCCCCAAAAGATGTACAGATATACTTTTTTAAAAAGACATCCCATTTCAGCATTATATTTTAAATGTAGAGAAGATTCAAAATCTTATCATCTAAGTCAGATACAGGGATAGGGAAGGCTCCTTGAGTCTGATCCTCAAGAATTCCAAGTACGAAGAACTGGGAACTAAAGAGATGAGTTATCTGTACCCTACACACCTAATAACCTAAATTGTGTGACAAGCATGAGATAATCATAATGGATGTCTCGTTAGTAAAGTGGGAAAACTGGAAGCATCCAGTAACTACTGGTTCATAGCAAATGTGAAATACTTGCCAATCCTTGATTAGGGCTCTATTCTACTTCCTGGGAGTGAATGATTCACTATTCCCCTTGTCTCCGTTCTCTGGGCTCTGTTCTCTGGGCTCCTCCTTGTGCCCTCTGTTTGGCTGGTTCTTGCCTGTAGTCATTCTAGAGTCCAAAGGCCTCTTTCTTTTTCTTTTTTTTTTTTTTTTAACATAAACTACAAATTTGTTCATATTTTCCAAGTTTTTCCTTTAATTTTCCATGAATGCCCTAAAATTTCTGGATCTAATTCAGGATACCTCATTGCATTTAGTCATCTCTTTAGTCTCCTTCATTCTGTGACAGTTTTTCAGCCTTTCACAATCTTGACACTTTTTAAAATTTAAAGTTTTACTAAGATATAATTTGCATACCATACAATTTACCCACTAAAGTGTACAATGAAATGATTTTTTAAATAATTTCAAAGAGCTTTGCAATCTTTGCACAATCTGATTTTAAAACATTTTAATCACCCCAAAAAGAAACCTCATACCCAATTGTATTCATTGCTCATTTCTTTGCCCCAAAAACCTCCCAGCTGTAGGCAACCACTAACTACTTTCTAACTCTTGGGACTTGATTTTTCTGGACATTTAGTATAAATAAAATTATAAAATATGTGATCTTTTGTGTCTGGCTTCTTTCACTCAGTGTATTGTTTTCATAGTTTATATATGTTGTAGCAGATATCTACTGGATGAACTACTGTTCCTTCTTTTCTATTACTAAATAAAATTCTGTTGGACCAGGACGCCACATTTCACTTATCTGTTTGTCAGTTGATGGACTTTTGGGTTGTTTCCACCTCTTGGCTATTATGAATAATGCTGCTATGAACATTTTTGTAGATATTTTTTCTGGTGGAAGTATGTTTCCGTTTTGGAGGAGTTTATGCCAAGGAGTAGAATTGCTGGGTCGTATGGTAACTTTATGTTTAACATTTTGAGGGGCTGCCAAACTGTTCTTCAAAGCAGCTGCACCATTTTACATGCCATCAGCAATGTATGAAGGTTGCAATTTCTGCACATTCTTTCCTACACTTATTATCTGTCTTTTTGATTACAGCTATCCTGATGGGTGTGATATGGCATCTCATTGTGGTTTGGATTTGCATTTCCTAATGGCAAATGATGCTGACCATATTTTTATGTCCTTATTGGCCATTTGTGAATCTTTTTTGGAGAAATGTCTATTCAAATCCTTTGTCCATTTTTAAATTGGGTTATCTTTTTATTGTTGAGTACTAAAAGTTACTTATATGTTCTGGATGCAATTCCCTTAACAGATATATGACTTGCAAATACTTTCTCTAATTCTTTGGGGTTTCTTTCCCCTTTCCTGAAGACATGGTTTATAGTATAAAAGTATTCAATTTTGATAAAATCCAATTTATCAATTTTTTAGTTTGTTACTTTTGCTTTTAGTGTCATATCTAAGAAACCATTACCTAAACCAAGATCACAAAGATTTACTTCTATGTTTCCTTCCAAGAGTTTTTACTTTCAATCCTTAAATTTAAGTCCACAATCCATTATGTGATAATTTTGTGTATGGTGTATTTTTGCATATGAATATCCAGTTGTTCCAACACCATTTCTTAAAAAGACTATTATTTTCCCATTGAATTGTCACAAATCAATTGATCATAAATGTAAAGGCCTTGTTTCTGGACTATCACTGCTATTCCATTGATCTGTATGTCTATCCTATGCCAGTACAACATTGTCTTGATTACTGTATCTTTGTGGTAAGTATAAAATTGGGAAGTGTTAATCTTCCAAATTTATTCTTATTTTTCAAGATTATTTTGACTATTATTGGTCCATTGATTTCTGTATACATTTCAGAAATATATTGTCAAGTACTATAAGACAGCTATGATTTTGATAGGAATTGTATTGAATCTATAGATCAGTTAGAGCATATCACCATCTTTACAATATTAAGACTTCAAATCCATGAACATATGATGTATTTCTATTTATTTAGATCTTCTGAATTAATCAATGATGTTTTGTAGTTTTAAGAGTATAACTTTTGAACTTTTTCTGTTACACTTATTCCTAAGTATGTTATTCCCCTAGACGCAGTTTTAATGGAATTTTATACTTAATCTCATTTTCAGATTATTTGTTGCTAGTATATAGAAATACAATGAATTTTTATATATTGATCTTATATTTTGAATTTATTTTAGTTCTAAGAGGGTGAGTATGTTTGTGTATTCATTAGTATCTTCTGTGTATGGCGCATCTGAAAATAGAGATAGCTTTATTTATTCTTTTTCAATATCGACGTCTTTACTTTCTTTTTCTTTCCTACTTTCCTTGGCTAGAGATGTCAGTATACTGTTGAGTAGAAATGAGGATGGACTACTTGACTGATTCCTGATTTTAGGGAGGAAAGCATCCAGTCTTTCACCCTTAAGTATGACAAAGCTGGGAAATTCTGTAGATGCCCTTTGCAAGTTGGAGCTTCCCTTCTATTCCTAGTTTGTGGAGCTCTTTCCATTTTATATCATCTCTTTTTCTTCTGGTTAAATTTTATTAAAGTCTACTCCATCAGATAAAAGCCATAGCCATTGAAATTCCTTTGAGGCAAGGCCTCCTCCGTTTTGGGCTTTCCACAGGGCTATTGTGAGACAACACCCTTAAGATTCTTAGAAGCTCTTTTTAAAAAAAAAAAAAAAAAAAAAAAATAGGATTTATCCATGAGAATTAACCTTAAGATAATTGGAGCAAGATTTTTTTTTTTTTAGCTTGAGATACCGTCTTAAATGTTCCTGATGTCTCAACATAGGGTTTTCTGGTCGCAATCTTGTCTTCCTCTGAGATAAAGCTCTATATTTGACCTTCCTGATAACAGCTCTCAATTTGACCTTTGCCTGGAAGCCATTTCCTTTTTTTTGTGAGACGGAGTCTCGCTCTGTCACCCAGGCTGGAGTGCACTGGTGTGATCTCGGCTCACCACAACCTACGCCTCCCAGGTTCAAGTGATTCTCCTGCCTCAGCCTCCTGATTACCTGGGATTACAGGTGCATACCACCACACCTGGCTAATTTTTTTTATATTTTTAGTAGAGATAGGGTTTCGCCATGGGCCAGGCTGGTCTCGAACTCCTGACCTCAGATGATCCACCCGCCTCGGCCTTCCAAAGTGCTGGGATTACAGGTGTGAGCCACCACACCCGGCTGCCATTTCTTAATTTTAGTGTTATTTGCTATATGGAGAGGCTGGTAATAAAATGGAGTTGTAATTTTTGAACCCAGTACATCCTGGTTCCTTTATATTTAACAATCCCTTCTTCAGTTATAGCTTTCCTCTTGCATTTTACTATGAACAGCTAGAAGCTAGACGACATCTTGAACACACTGCCTGGAAATCTCCTCAGCTAGATCCAGTTCATTAGGTAAACTTTCTCTTTCCTATGTCATTATAGGTGACAGTGTTGCTAAACTTTCTGTCACTTTATATTAAAAGTCCCCTTTCCTCAAGCTCCCAATAACATTTTCCTCACTTTTTTAAGCCCTCACAGACAACTTCCTCAGGGCAATCGGGCCTCAGCTAACAGCCTCTTCAGGGGCCATGCACTTCTGCCCTCTCCTTGGTCCCAAAGCCACTTCCACATAGTTAGGTTTTTGTTATGATAGTTTTCTACTTCACACAATAAAACCTGTTCTACTTATCATGGCTGTACAACAAGTCACTCTAAATTTTATTAGCTTAAAACAATGACAGCATTTATTGTACTCAGGAATCTGCTGAGTGAGGCTCAGCAGGAATAGCTCACCTGCACCCCATAGCATCTATTAACAGCTTGCAGAGTGAGAATCAAAGTTACCTGAAGGCTTGTTCACTCACATAATTGGAGTCGATGTTGATTCTCAGCTGAAACCTTAAATAGGACTTTCAACCAGAGCAGATAGAGGGACCTCTCCACATGGCTTGGGCTTTCTTGCAACATGATGACTTGGTTCCAAGGGCAAGCACATGAGCAAGAGAGATAGAGAGTGCACTAGGGAGAAGCTCACTCATGTTCTAAAATAGCTTCAGAAGTCACGTGACATCACTTCCACCACATTCTCTATGTGACACAGTGACAAGCCTGCCAAGGGTAAAAGGAAGGGAAATAACCTTTATGTCTTGATGGAGAGTGGTGAGGTTCAGGGAGATTATATTGTATGGAAATATCATTATGCCTTTTTTTTTTTAAGAGACAGGGTCTTTCTCTGTTGCTCAGGCTGGTGTACAGTAGCATGATATAGCTCACTACAGCCTTGAACTCCTGGGTTGAAGCAATCCTTCAGCCTCAGCCTCTTGAGTAGCTGGGACTAAAGGTATGTGCCACCACTCCCAGCTATGTGCCATTTTTGATAATTACAATCTGACACAAGAGTCAACTCATTTTCCTTATAGAAATGATGCATTAAGATTATCCTTGAAAAATAGAGTTGCATATGAATTGATGAGCTAAGTGAAAGATATATCTATCAAATATATTTAACATATATATGTATATATTTGATAAAATTGTTCGCCTTTTAATACTCAGGTCGCCTGGGCTGAACTGAGCTTCTTTACTTTGAATTTCTTTTTATTTGCACATATTATGCCTCTGATTTTTGTCTTTATATCATTTCCCTGGATCTCCCTTACAGAAGCAAGAAGTTGGACCCAGACAAATCTCTGAATCAATCAAAGATAGTTGAGGCTTGGGATGTTAAATGAGATGGTTCAATGAATCACAACTCTTTTACCACAGATATGGGCATTTGAACACATGCCCTTGCTAGCGTAGGAGGGAAAAATGAGCTGTGTCTGTATGGATAAAGACCAGATGGGGATGTGGCTCCATGCCTTCAGCATGACTTGCTCCACACCATCAAGACTCATTTGCATGCATCTGCATTCTTCTCCCTGCCCATGGTCAGTTTTTCAAGAACTAAGTATCAGTAAGAAGGTAAGCAAGAGACAATAACTAGTGGGCATTAATTAAGTCCACACTGGGCTGACTCCAGCAGAACACATGTCTAATGGCTACACAGAGAGGAAAGAATAAAAATCAATCTGGTTAATGTTATTCTGCCCTCTGTCAGGGGATGAGGAAATGGACTTATCATGCTTTGAAATGTAATGCAAGCTTGGATATCAGGATGATAGACAGGATAAAATACAGAGAGAACTGGTTTTCTCCCTCCTCCAAAGCTCCCTAAAAGAGCCAACTTCCCATTTGACAGACCAGGTCAATAAGGCTGTCTTTTTTACATTTTCATAATGATAACTTCAGTGTTAGTACTCCCATCACCATTGGACAGGAACAGGCATCCCTTGGCACTAGTACTGTGGCATGATTCTTGAGCACAAAAGTTGGCCCCAGTCAGAATAGAGACAGTAGGCATAAAAACAATCATTCCAAGAAAGGCTAAGCAAATTTCCAGATGCCAGTTATGTAGACAGCATCCAAGAGATCAGACCTCATAAGTGCCTATTCCTACCTGGATCAGCAGAATGATTTTGGTGGTTGCGTGGGTTAAGGGAAACATTAAATTAGCAATCAGGAGGTTTAGTTTCTACTCGTGAACCAACTACTAATTCAAGGCCTCAGTTTATGCATTTGTTACATGAGGAGGTTGGTTTTCATGCTCTCTGAATAATTCCCATCTCTGTCATTCCCCTGTGACCTCTCCCATATGGTCCCAACCCTGTTTATGTGAAGTGGGTGCCAGCTTTTACCCAGGCTCCCAAGCTAAAGTGAGACTGTGCAAGGTCCTGATTGTGGAAGTTTATTTTGTACCACATGCTATATACAATTTCTAGCTTTAGGGACTCTAATCTTGCCACTAGAAATAGACTCTCACAAAACATTTCTGCCAGCAGGCTAATGTCAAAATCATCTGAGGATAATTCACAGGCACACCTGAACAGACCGAGGAGGAGTTGGCTTTCCACAACAGAATCCTTCATGGAGAGAACGCTTGGTGAAGAAGCTTCCTACAGAAAGGTTTTTGGGACCTGGGACATGCCTGCCCTGAAAGAGATGGGAAGGTTTTAGAAATGCAGCCCTGTTGTGCAAGCCTCCCCTCCAGTGCCTGCAATATTTTTATCAAATTTATTCCCATCCTCAGTGAATAAAATGTGTGAGATTATAGAGGAAACACTTGGTCAGTGATGCTTTCCTAGGACCCATTTCATTTTGTTTTTGTTTTTTTCCCCTAGTTAGCTTATTGTCTTAAAGAGGTGTCACCTACCTCTCTGTGTCTAGTGGCTTCCTCTGTTAAATGGGACTGCCTTTCTCAAAGAGTGCATCAGTCAGAGTTCTCCAGAGAAGTAGAACCAACAGAGATTATATACCCATTGAACATATACAATATCCTATTGGTATTTATAGTATGTTGTAAATAAATGTATTTGTATATAAAGAGGTATATTTGTATTGGCTCACAAGATGATGAAGACTGTAAAGTCCCACAGTCTGTCATCTGCAAGCTGGAGATGCAGGAAATCCAGTGGTGTGGGCTGAAGGCCTGAGAGCTAGAGGCTGGAGGGATAGATTCAAGGCCAAGTGTGAGGACCTGAGACCAGGAATGCTGGGGGCAGTAGATGAAAGTCCCAGCTCAGGTAGTCAAGCAAAGTCCAAGTTCAACCTTCCCTCTGCCTCCCTTTTGTTCTATTCTGGCCATCAATAGATTGGATGATACCCACCAACATCGAAGCGGGGATCGGGGGGCATCTGCTTAACTCAGTCCACCAATTCAAATGTCAAGTGCCAGTTTTTTTCCCAGACACCCTCACAGACACACCTAGAAATAATGTTCAACCAACTATCAGGGGATCCTATGTCCCCATTAAGTTGACACATAAAATTAACCATCATACAGAGTGAGATATTAATTTTACATTTTAAAGTAAGATTTTGTATGCAAAATTCTTTGAAAATGGGATAGTAGAATATGATTTTAAGGTACTGTTATTACTGAGATATTAGCTTGCTCTAGAAACCCCTGGAGTAGTTTGGATCAGCGTTTGGTGCTTTTCAGGTACGAATGGAGAGATCAAAGTCAGAGATTTTTGACTTCCAAAGCAACCTGAGCACTTAGGGCTGAACTATTTAAAGCCAGCACCACAGAGGGAACAGCAAAGGTGGAGACAACCTGCAGAGTCCAGCCTTTTCAAAGGAAATAATGAGCTATTCAGTTAGCATTCTGTGGGCTTTAGAAAATGTGGCGGTGGCGGGGGGGATGTTAGTTCAGCCACTGCTACTGAAAAATGCTCACTGTTCAACTTGCCTGCTGCAATTTAAGCCGCCAAATAATTCAGAGCTGCTACAGATGCTGGAGTCAAGAGTGTTTCAAAAAGCATCAGCTTCCCCAGCTCCTAATCACATTTTAAAATAAAATTGGAGCTTTCAACAGCCTGGGAGCTGTTCCTTATATTCTTCAAGGACTTAGACATCCACCCTGGAGCTACTGGACCTTTGTCCATGTCTGGTTTTGAATCTTCTTCCTTTCCTTTGGTGCTTACAGCCTAGTAGGTGAAAGGTGGTGGGTTTAGCTGGTTTGGATTTTAGTGGGAGTCCCCCCTCTGCACTGAATTGGGAAAAATCTAGTTATCAAATACAGGAATTGGGCTCAATGAGCATACTGCAAGCACTTACTAAGAATCACTATGACCCCAGCACTGTATTGTTGCATTAGTGGAGACACCCAAGAAGGTGCCATGGCTTTTCATAGTGAGAAGTAATAAGGGATCTTTAAGAGTAGGGAGGATTCACTGAAGGTCCTGGATGGATTTCTCCAGGTCCCTTTTGGGAAGTTATGGCCTCAGGCCTCTGCTTCTCTGGCTATGCTGACATGTTTTTGTTCACAGTAGAAAATTGTCCTGGTATTATCTATGCCCTGTCCTTACGATTTCAGCATCTGGTCTGGACTCTCCATCTCCCATTCCTTCTTTAGCCCATCTGCTCTTATTTCCCAGCAATTTAACCTATTCTTTTCCTATTCTTTGCTTCTCTTGTTCATTCTAGTTTCATCTCTGGCTTGACTCTCTTTGAATTTCTTTCTCACCTTCTAGCCAGGGACTAGGTTCCAACCTCTCTGTGCAACTCTATCACATTGCCCACAGGGCAAGGGGCTTCTGTGCTCAGCCATTTCTTTGATATTACTTCCTTCCTGGTAGTCAGGCATATGTTGGTTAGAGTAATCTCTGATAGCAAAAAGCTAAACCTTCACTCATAACCATTTGTTGGTAGAAGTTGAAAGGTGATGACCTTTTGGGAAAGGAATTCAGGATTATATATAAGTTTTATTAAAATTATCACAACCTTTGGCCTAAGACTTCTACATTTAAGACTGCACCTTAATACATTGTTTCTTAATAAATAACTATTTTACTAACACATAGTCTAAAATAACACAAGTGTCTAAACATGATTAAACTTTTAAGCATGGTTAAGTAAACTTTTTGAAATATAATATAGCCTTTAAATATGTACTGCATAAATATTTCTTTAATGAAGGAATAACACTAAAGGTTGTAAAAGAGGTCAGCTGTTCATGCCTGATTTGTTCCTTTTCAGTCTCCTATTGAAATAGCCATGAAAAGGCAGAAAACACAGTCTGAACGACACCAGAAACTAATGAAATCATTTGATGATAGCATTCAAACTAGAGTTTCCTGAAGGAAATATTCTGGGAGGGAGAGTGTCTGAACAAGATAGAAAAATCATTCAGACACATGAAACAAAACAACTACATTACACCTACACTTGGGATATGGAGCCCAGGCTACAACCAGATAGCCTGATCATACTTCTTCCTGCTATAAGAGAACAGAATTTTTTTTTTTTTTTTTTTTGAGATGGAGTCTTGCTCTGTCGCCCAGGCTGGAGTGCAGTGGCGTGATCTTGGCTCACTGCAAGCTCCGCCTCCCACGTTCACACCATTCTCCTGCCTCAGCCTCCCAAGTAGCTGAGACTACAGGTGCCCGCCACCACGCCCAGCTAATTTTTTGTATTTTTTAGTAGAGACGGGGTTTCACCATGTTAGCCAGGATGGTCTAGATCTCCTGACTTCGTGATTCGCCCGCCTCGGCCTCCCAAAGTGCTGGGATTACAGGCGTGAGCCACCGCACCCGGCCAAGAACAGATTTTTGAGACACATAAAGACACTACTTCCACCGAAGCTCCTCTCATCAGTAATTATTTTGTTTCCAACTTCTAACTTTCAGCAATATAAAACTACTATAGCTGAAAGAGGGGCTTATGAATTGTGGCAGTGAAATATATTTTTACATAGGTAAGAGCTCAAAAACTATCCCACCCATGTATTCTTCCTGAAAAGGTTATTCTAAGGTACAATCTAGCTGACAGATACTGTGAAGCAAGTGTGGGAACTCAAGAAAGATGAAGTTGGAGTAGAAAAGGATTGCAAGTACAATTCTATCAGTTCACATACATAGTTATGTTGAAATATTTATTTAATTATTGTTTTAAAAAAGTGCTAAAGTAAAAATAATCTGGAAAGTGATATACAACAAAAATAATATCTAGTTTTATAACTTTATATTATGTTATAAAGATTGTGTAATGGTGAACAGCAAGAAGTAAAATTGTACTAAATTCCTTATTTTACATTAATATGGGCTAGCTTTTATCAAAACTATTAGAATTATGAGAACAAAGTGATAAAAACATGTTTGACAATTCAAGAATATAAAAATGGACACAAATTTTAAATAATATAATGAATAAAAAATTAATAAGGACTTTAATCGTTATCAGACTTTAGTCTATAAAATTAATCACTTTAACTTAATCACTAATCACAAATTAGTACCCCTTTCCAAGTGTTCATGCAACATTTACAAAAATTGGCCATACACTACTTTAAAAAGAATGCCAATAAATTCCAAAGGACTTATACCAAATGTTCTTTCAGCATTTATTTTCTCTTGTCAGCCTCTATGACCCATATCCAAGTAAAATCACACACATTGATGGTCTTCTGAAACTCAAAGGACATATCTTGCCTCATTTCTATACCTGCCATGATTCCCAACATTTATGGCTTGAGAAGTTTTGAGTATGGACACAATTTTGTTAAGAAGAATAAATCAGAATATCCACTAAGAATGTAGAAAGTTGTAAAGAAAGTTGCTTCCAACCTAACAAGAAGAAAAAGTGGACAATCTACAAAATCACAACTTTTCTTGAACCCATCAGAGAGTTGACATGGCAGGGAAACCAGTTAGTCTGAAGTCTAAAGAAAAACAGGCACCTTTTGGCAGATGCAGGACACAAGCCCTGGCTTATTTGGGGCAGAGGACAGAGGACTGAAAGAATGTGGTGCAGCCATGAAAACAAGATTTCAGCTAAACTTTTAACAAATGGCTAAAATCAGAGTGTGAGCCAGTGTGAGAGCATAGAGCCATAGATATGAGGGAGTTTCTAACTATTTGAAGTTTCTTTGTTTTTATTTTATTTTTTTGAGATGGAGTCTCGTCCTGTTGCCCAGGCTGGAGTTCAGTGGTGTGAACACAGCTCACTGCGACCTCCACCTCCTGGGTTCAAGCAATTCTGCTGCCTCAGCCTCCTGGGTAGTTGGGATTACAGGCGTCCGCCACCATACCTGGCTAATTTTTGTATTTTTAGTAGAGACGGGGTTTTACCATGTTGGTCAGGCTGGTCTTGAACTCCTGACCTCATGATCTGCCCGCCTTGGACTCCCAAAGTGCTGGGATTACATGAAATCTCTTTATTAACCTCATGGGGGGTTCATTAGAAAGACTGAGAGCAGGGCATCCGATCTCAAAAAAAACTATTGTATTGCAGGCTTGGGGAAGGGGAGCAGCCATTGCTGCAGGAAAGAGGAAAGACAACAGAACTCTGCCTAGGTCCTTCTCCCCCATGGAAAAATAAGCTTATGTCACTAGGGGATGGCCGGCAAATACTATCATTCTCAAGTGAAGACCTATTGAGGCTAGAAGAAAACAGAAAAACTGCCTACCCTTAGAGGAAAGACAGGAAACCATCCTGGGCCCAGATCTAGAGATCTACCACTAGGGGAGGAGAGGGATCACTGAGACAGTCCACCCCTGGAAGCCAGGAATGCTGGGCTTGCCCCATACTGAGGCTGAACAGAGGTGATAGAGAATACCCTTCCAGCCTCCACCACACCTAGGCTATTAAGCATCAAATAAGAACAAGTAACAACAATTTACTGTGTGAAGGGACAAGATCATACAAAAAGACCCTCTTCAAGGTATAGATTCATAGAGAAAACCTAAAGCTGAAGGCCATACAGGAATATTGAAAAAAATCCACCAGCAGCCCAGACCTCACACTAAGTACAAGGAAATATTAGAGGAATTTGAAGCCAGTGTTATATTGAGGGTCACTTTTACCATGAAACTGAAATCTTGACTAGCTCAACACATGACTAAATTGACTCAACTCTGCACACTAAAAGTCTAGCAGAAGTGTTCCATTTCCAGGCACAAATACCATTTGCCTCAGTCTCAAGTGTTCTGTACTCAATGTCTGGCTTTTAACCCACATTTACAACACAAAAGAGCAAAACAAAACAAAGCAAAACAACAACAACAAAAACACTGTCAAGAGGCACAGCAATCAACAGAACCACACACAGAGATATATGACTCATATAATGGAACTATTAGAGAAATAATTTAAAATAATTCTAATTAATATGTTAAAGAAAATAGAAAAGGAGGACAACATGCATAAACAGTTGGAAAAATTTCAGCAGCAAGATGAAAATATAACAAGGAATCAAATAAAAACACTAAAATAATATTAATAAAAATGGTAAGAATAAAGAATGCCTTCTATACTTACCAGTACTTACAAGCCATTTGATTTTTTTCTCCAGCATGCCTATCAGTACTCTAGGCTGGAGAAAAAAATCAAATAGCTTAATAGGAATTACCTAAACTAAAACATAAAGATAAAAGAAAAAAGAAAAGAATGTGTGTAAGAGACAGAACATTCAGGAGCTGTGAGAAAGTATCCAATTGTCTGATATGCATGCAATTGGGCTTCCAGAAAGAAAGGAGAGAGACTGCTGAAAATAGAAGAAAAATTTAAAAGACAATGGCTTATAATTTTTCAAAATTAATGACACATCATGCGACAGATTCAGGTTCAGAGAATACTAACATTATCAAAAACAAACAAAAAGCCTAAATGTATTATAGTCAAACTAAAGAGAAAATCTGGAAGGCAGCCAGAGGCAGAAAAAAGGCATATAACATACAGCGGACGAATATAAGAATGCATCAGATTTTTTTTTTCTTTTTATTATTATTATTATTATTATTATACTTTAGGCTCTATGGTACATGTGCGCAACGTGCAGGTAAGTTACATATGTATACATGTGCCATGCTGGTGCACTGCACCCACCAACTCATCATCTAGCATTAGGTATATCTCCCAATGCTATCCCTCCCCCCTCCCCCCACCCCACAACAGTCCCCGAAGTGTGATGTTCCCCTTCCTGTGTCCATGTGTTCTCATTGTTCAATTCCCACCTATGAGTGAGAATATGCGGTGTTTGGTTTTTTGTTCTTGCGATAGTTTACTGAGAATGATGATTTCCAATTTCATCCATGTCCCTACAAAGGACATGAACTCATCATTTTTTATGGCTGCATAGTATTCCATGGTGTATATGTGCCACATTTCTTAAACCAGTCTATCATTGTTGGACATTTGGGTTGGTTCCAAGTCTTTGCTATTGTGAATAATGCTGCAATAAACATACGTGTGCATGTGTCTTTATAGCAGCATGATTTATAGTCCTTTGGGTATATACCCAGTAATGCGATGGCTGGGTCAAATGGAATTTCTAGTTCTAGATCCCTGAGGAATCGCCACACTGACTTCCACAAGGGTTGAACTAGTTTACAGTCCCACCAACAGTGTAAAAGTGTTCCTATTTCTCCACATCCTCTCCAGCACCTGTTGTTTCCTGACTTTTTAATGATTGCCATTCTAACTGGTGTGAGATGGTATCTCATTGTGGTTTTGATTTGCATTTCTCTGATGGTCAGTGATGGTGAGCATTTTTTCACGTGTTTTTTGGCTGCATAAATGTCTTCTTTTGAGAAGTGTCTGTTCATGTCCTTTGCCCACTTTTTGATGGGGCTGTTTGCTTTTTCTTGTAAATTTGTTGGAGTTCATTATAGATTCTGGATATTAGCCCTTTGTCAGATGAGTAGGTTGCGAAAATTTTCTCCCATTTTGTAGGTTGCCTGTTCACTCTGATGGTAGTTTCCTTTGCTGTGCAGAAGCTCTTTAGTTTAATTAGATCCCATTTGTCAATTTTGGCTTTTGTTGCCATTGCTTTTGGTGTTTTAGACATGAAGTCCTTGCCCATGCCTATGTCCTGAATGGTAATGCCTAGGTTTTCTTCTAGGGTTTTTATGGCTTGGGGTCTAACATTTAAGTCTTTAATCCATCTTGAATTGATTTTTGTATAAGGTGTAAGGAAGGGATCCAGTTTCAGCTTTCTACATATGGCTAGCCAGTTTTCCCAGCACCATTTATTAAATAGGGAATCCTTTCCCCATTTCTTGTTTTTGTCAGGTTTGTCAAAGATCAGATAGTTGTAGATATGTGGCATTATTTCTGACAGCTCTGTTCTGTTCCATTGATCTATATCTCTGTTTTGGTACCAGTACCATGCTGTTTTGGTTACTGTAGCCTTGTAGTATAGTTTGAAGTCAGGTAGTGTGATGCCTCCAGCTTTGTTCTTTTGGCTTAGGATTGACTTGGTGATGTGGGCTCTTTTTTGGTTCCATATGAACTTGAAAGTAGTTTTTTCCAATTCTGTGAAGAAAGTCATTGGTAACTTGATGGGGATGGCATTGAATCTGTAAATTACCTTGGGAAGGATGGCCATTTTCATGATATTGATTCTTCCTGCCCATGAGCATGGAATGTTCTTCCATTTGTTTGCATCCTCTTTTATTTCCTTGAGCAGTGGTTTGTAGTTCTCCTTGAAGAGGTCCTTCACATCCCTTGTAAGTTGGATTCCTAGGTATTTTATTCTCTTTGAAGCAATTGCGAATGGGAGTTCACTCATGATTTGGCTCTCTGTTTGTCTGTTATTGATGTATAAGAATGCTTGTGATTTTTGTACACTGATTTTGTATCCTGAGACTTTGCTGAAGTTGCTTATCAGCTTAAGGAGATTTTGGGCTGAGACAATGGGGTTTTCTAGATATACTATCATGTCATCTGCAAACAGGGACAATTTGGCTTCCTCTTTTCCTAATTGAATACCCTTGATTTCCTTCTCTTGCCTAATTGCCCTGGCCAGAACTTCCAACACTATGTTGAATAGAAGTGGTGAGAGAGGGCATCCCTGTCTTGTGCCAGTTTTCAAAGGGAATGCTTCCAGTTTTTGCCCATTCAGTATGATATTGGCTGTGGGTTTGTCATAAATAGCTCTTATTATTTTGAGATACGTCCCATCAATACCTAATTTATTGAGAGTTTTTAGCATGAAGGGTTGTTGAATTTTGTCAAAGGCCTTTTCTGCATCTATTGAGATAATCATGTGGTTTTTGTCTTTGGTTCTGTTTATATGCTGGATTACATTTATTGATTTGCATATATTGAACCAGCCTTGCATCCCAGCTAGTCGGCAGCGAGGCTGGGGGAGGGGCGCCCGCCATTGCCCAAGCTCGCTTAGGTAAACAATGCAGCCTGGAAGCTTGAACTCGGTGGAGCCCACTACAGCTCAAGGAGGCCTGCCTGCCTGCCTCTGTAGGCCCCACCTCTGGGGGCAGGGCACAGACAAACAAAAAGACAGCAGTAACCTCTGCAGACTTAAATGTCCTTGTCTGACAGCTTTGAGGAGAGCAGTGGTTCTCCCAGCACGCAGCTGGAGATCTGAGAACGGGCTGACTGCCTCAAGTGGGTCCCTGACCCCTGACCCCCGAGCAGCCTAACTGGGAGGCACACCCCAGCAGGGGCAGACTGACACCTCACACGGCCGGCCAGGTACTCCAACAGACCTGCAGCTGAGGGTCCTGTCTGTTAGAAGGAAAACTAACAGAAAGGACATCCACACCAAAAACCCATCTGTACATCACCAACATCAAAGACCAAAAGTAGATAAAACCACAAAGATGGAGAAAAAACAGAGCAGAAAAACTGGAAACTCTAAAAAGCAGAGTACCTCTCCTCCTCCAAAGGAATGCAGTTCCTCACCAGCAACGGAACAAAGCTGGACGGAGAATGACTTTGACGAGCTGAGAGAAGAAGGCTTCAGACGATCAAATTACTCCGAGCTATGGGAGGATATTCAAACCAAAGGCAAAGAAGTTGAAAACTTTGAAAAAAATTTAGAAGAATGTATAACTAGAATAAGCAATACAGAGAAGTGCTTAAAGGAGCTGATGGAGCTGAAAACCAAGGCTCGAGAACTACGTGAAGAATGCAGAAGCCTCAGGAGCCGATGCGATCAAATGGAAGAAAGGGTATCAGCCCTGGAAGATGAAATGAATGAAATGAAGCGAGAAGGGAAGTTTAGAGAAAAAAGAATAAAAAGAAACGAGCAAAGCCTCCAAGAAATGTGGGACTATGTGAAAAGACCAAATCTACATCTGATTGGTGTACCTGAAAGTGACGGGGAGAATGGAAACAAGTTGGAAAACACTCTGCAGGATATTATCCAGGAGAACTTCCCCAATCTAGCAAGGCATGCCAACATTCAGATTCAGGAAATACAGAGAACGCCACAAAGATACTCCTCAAGAAGAGCAACTCCAAGACACACAATTGTCAGATTCACCAAAGTTGAAATGAAGGAAAAAATGTTAAGGGCAGCCAGAGAGAAAGGTCGGGTTACCATCAAAGGGAAGCCCATCAGACTAACAGCGGATCTCTCGGCAGAAACCCTACAAGCCAGAAGAGAGTGGGGGCCAATATTCAACATTCTTAAAGAAAAGAATTTTCAACCCAGAATTTCATATCCTGCCAAACTAAGCTTCATAAGTGAAGGAGAAATAAAATACTTTACAGACAAGCAAATGCTGAGAGATTTTGTCACCACCAGGCCTGCCCTAAAAGAGCTCCTGAAGGAAGCGCTAAACATGGAAAGGCACAACCGGTACCAGCCACTGCAAAATCATACCGAAATGTAAAGACCATCGAGACTAGGAAGAGACTGCATCAACTAATGAGCAAAATAACCAGCTGACATCATAATGACAGCATCAGATTCACACATAACAATATTAACTTTAAATGTAAATGGACTAAATGCTCCAATTAAAAGACAGAGACTGGAAAATTGGATAAAGACTCAAGACCCATCAGTCTGCTGTATTCAGGAAACCCATCTCACGTGCAGAGACACACATAGGCTCAAAATAAAAGGATGGAGGAAGATCTACCAAGCAAATGGAAAACAAAAAAAGGCAGGGGTTGCAATCCTAGTCTCTGATAAAACAGACTTTAAACCAACAAAGATCAAAAGAGACAAAGAAGGCCATTACATAATGGTAAAAGGATTAATTCAACAAGAAGAGCTAACTATCCTAAATATATATGCACCCAATACAGGAGCACCCAGATTCATAAAGCAAGTCCTGAGTGACCTACAAAGAGACTTAGACTCCCACACATTAATAATGGGAGACTTTAACACCCCACTGTCAACATTAGACAGATCAACGAGACAGAAAGTCAACAAGGATACCCAGGAATTGAACTCAGCTCTGCACCAAGTGGACCTAATAGACATCTACAGAACTCTCCACCCCAAATCAACAGACTATACATTTTTTTCAGCACCACACCACACCTATTCCAAAATTGACCATATCCTTGGAAGTAAAGCTCTCCTCAATAAATGTAAAAGAACAGAAATTATAACAAACTATCTCTCAGATCACAGTGCAATCAAGCTAGAACTCAGGATTAAGAATCTCACTCAAAACCGCTCAACTACGTGGAAACTGAACAACCTGCTCCTGAATGACTACTGGGTACATAACGAAATGAAGGCAGAAATAAAGATGTTCTTTGAAACCAACGAGAACCAAGACACAACATACCAGAATCTCTGGGATGCATTCAAAGCAGTGTGTAGAGGGAAATTTATAGCACTAAATGCCCACAAGAGAAAGCAGGAAAGATCCAAAATTGACACCCTAACATCACAATTAAAAGAACTAGAAAAGCAAGAGCAAACACATTCAAAAGCTAGCAGAAGGCAAGAAATAACTAAAATCAGAGCAGAACTGAAGGAAATAGAGACACAAAAAACCCTTCAAAAAATAAATGAATCCAGGAGCTGATTTTTTGAAAGGATCAACAAAATTGATAGACCGCTAGCAAGATTAATAAAGAAAAAAAGAGAGAAGAATCAAATAGATGCAATAAAAAATGATAAAGGGGATATCACCACCGATCCCACAGAAATACAAACTACCATCAGAGAATATTACAAACACCTCTACGCAAATAAACTAGAAAATCTAGAAGAAATGGATAAATTCCTCAACACATACACCCTCCCAAGACTAAACCAGGAAGAAGTTGAATCTCTGAATAGACCAATAACAGGAGCTGAAATTGTGGCAATAATCAATAGCTTACCAACCAAAAAAATCCAGGACCAGATGGGTTCACAGCCGAATTCTACCAGAGGTACAAGGAGGAGCTGGTACCATTCCTTCTGAAACTATTCCAATCAATAGAAAAAGAGGGAATCCTCCCTAACTCATTTTATGAGGCCAGCATCATCCTGATACCAAAGCCTGGCAGAGACACAACAAAAAAAGAGAATTTTAGACCAATATCCTTGATGAACATTGATGCAAAAATCCTCAATAAAATACTGGCAAACAGAATCCAGCAGCACATCAAAAAGCTTATCCACCATGATCAAGTGGGCTTCATCCCTGGGATGCATCAGATTTTTTTCATCAGAAATTACACAAGTCAAGGGACATCTTTAAAATGCTGGAAAACAACCAATTTTTTTTTTAAACTGTCAACACAGGACTTTATAAAGGTGAAAACATCTTTCAAAAATGAAAGTAAAATGAGAATTGTTCAGGCAAACAAAAATTGAAAAATAAGTTACCAACTAAAATGTACAATAAATGTTAAATGAATTTCTTTAGGCAGAAGAAATATCATACCAGACAAAAAATTAAATCTACACAAAGGAATGAATAATGTTAGAAACTATAAAGGTGAAGAGTTATACACTGAGAGATATTAAGTTTATTACATGTCACTATTACCTCAATTTTTAAAACATGCTTTATTATTGATGACACTAACTTTGATTATTTGGTATTAAGGGCAGAATTGTGTTCTCACCCCAGAATTCATATGTGGAGATCCTAAACCCCAGTAGCTCAGAATGTGACTGCAGTTGGAGGTAGAGTCTTCAGAAAGGCAGTTAGGCTAAAATGAAGTCATTCTTGTGAACCCTAATTCAATATGACTGGCGTCATTATGAGAAGAGGAAATTAGGACACAGACAACAGAGAAGAAAACATGTGAAGGGACAGGAAAAAGACAGACAGCTACAAGCCAAGGAGAGTCCTCAGAAGAAACCAACCTTGCTGATACCTAGATCTTGGTTCTAGCTTCTAGGATTCTTAGAAAAAAAATACGTTGTTTAAGTCATCCAGTTTGTGGACTTTGTTATGGTTGTCCTAGCAAACTAATACACATACATGTAAAGGGGTGACTGCCAGGTTTCTCTACACTTATTATTTTTCCATTTGTAGTTATAAGTATCATGTGGAGAGATACTTCAAAACTATGTAAATATCTGTATCATACTTTTGCCCATGATCCAAAGCCAGGCCCTACTACACAATGGACTCCAGAAATAATAATGTTTGCACATAAATGAAGATTTGACTTCCTGTGTCAATGTTTCTTGCTTGCAACAGCTTTCCAGCATCAGTGCCCTCCTACTAAACCCAAGTCCTACTTCACCCTAACACCATGTTCAAGGAAAACTAAGGGTGAATAGGCCTGCACTGCTGCCTGGCTAGGAGAGAGTTCAACCCTTACGAGGGAAAAAGTTAATATTCTGATGGGCCTTTATAACTTTAACACTCTGTAGAAGTAAATGCATATAACTGATGTCTAATTGTTCCTTTCACTACTGCAAATAGGTCTGGTATTCTCTGAAGCACATCTCAATATTTTTCTGCACTTCCAGATTTTGATTCAGATATTTTCATTCTCTTTCAGTTTATCTAGTATAAATCTTATACTGTTATTTGCTATCACTTTAGCCTAACCTATGCCAGAAAACATTTACTAAATATGACCATTTATTCTAGAGAGAGACAAGCTAATATAGCTTGTATGCTATGTGTATCAGTTCTCTTTTTTTCCACTGAGGTAGCATAAGAATGAGGAAGTCTTTTACTTTTTAAGAATTGTGGTTGAGCAACAGAAAGAATGTACTATCAAAGCTGTGAGACTGTAATATATGAACAATGTAGGACAATACAGATAAAAAAGTGTTTCAATCAGAATTGAACCAGGAGTCACATATTTGAGTTACAGCATTAACTTCATCATTATTAATTGTATAATGTTGGACCAATCACTACACCCCTCTAAGCCTCAGTTTCCAATCCATAAAACAGGAAAAGTAATAGCTCTGTTTGCTTTCCTGTAAAATATGTGATGGGAAGAGAGGGATCTACATCATGCCCAAGGTGGTTTCAGAGACAAAAATAATGTCCCAGCAGTGCTTGGAAAACAGTTCAGTGCTATATTTTTTAACAATTTAATTTTTACAGGTATATAGTAGCACATTATGAGGTATGTAAGATATTTTGCAACAGGCATACAATGTGTAATAATCACATCAGGGTAAATGAGGTATCCATCACCTCAAGCATTTATCATTTATTTGTGTTACAAACATTCAAATTATATTCTTTTAGTTATTTTCAAATGTATAATAAATTAGTGTTGATTTTAATCACCATGTTGTGTTATCAAATACTAGATTTTATTCATCCTATCTAACTGTATTTTTGTACTCATATACTAGTTCAGTGCTATTTAAATGAAAGAGCTTTCCGTGTGAGTTGTTGCTGTTTTTGAAATAGAAAGCAGGGTCTCACTGGTGTATAACCTAGCTTAGGGTCAGGGCATGGATTCAGGCTTTTCTTTGTCTCTTCTAATATCAGAATTCAAGAGGAGATAAGAGTCCCAGTACCTAAGAGAGACCCTGCCTTCTATTTCCCCGTTCCCAGCCCACAGCCTCCAGTTCACACACTAATGCTACAGGAGTTTTTTTCTCCCCAGGGGCACAGTGGACAGTGACCACAGGGGTCCCCTCCCCAACTTCATGAAGCGTAACTCATTCTTGGGTGGGCTATTTTCCTTCCTGACCATTAAGCCTGATATCACAAACAAACACAATTTGTAATTAATTTAAAGGTTAAAATCTTTAAACCAAGCAAGAAGCAGTATTCACAGTGTGTGAAGATGCTCAGGATTAAAATGATTTGTGTAACAGTTCCCCTACTCAATTAGCCCTGTTAGGTTGTAGTTACCACCTAATAAAAGTTGAAAGCAAGGGCTTTCCTAACACTGCATTCACTTTTAGCCCAGCAGGAAAAGGCATCTTTCAGCTGGGAAGCTACTGAGTTACAGCGGTTGCTTTGGGTAATGTTATTCTAATACATTCTAACTCAGAGATGTTAGCTATCTTATGCTAAAAAAAATGTTATAAGAGGATATTTAAGAAGTCTATAAATCAGTATTCATTGTGGCACTAAAGATGCTAATTTTTAAGGAGGATAATGTATGGCATTTTGCTAGAATTCTATATGACCATTTTACTGCAACAGAGTTGTGGAGATAAAAAGAGTTGTTGCATTCATTGACTCTAACTCTCATTTATGAAGGGAAATGCACTTGCATATCTTTTACCAGAGGAAATGTAATTGTTATTCATGTTGAGAAAGAGGTTTATTAGCAATTTTATCATAAAGATTCAGATAGAAATAAAGACATTTGGGTTATTACAAGATATTAATTATGAATGTCAGCCAACTACAGTAGTAGGTTTCTTTATGGTATAAGGTGCAAAATTATCTGCTGATTTGGTGGCTGCTTATACACACAGCAGCTTTGGTCTGAGTTCAAGATTTTCATCACATGTATAAATACCCATACAGTGTTCAGATTATGCCTGTATGTTTCTAAGTATGAGGGATCCATAGCCAAGATTCCCTAATTATAAGCTGTTCCATAAAGTTCCTTGTTTTTGTTTTCCTTCTAAGTGACAATAGCATTTTAGAGTGACTATTCATATTTATTCATTCAGCAGACATTTATTGAGTGATTTCTGTTTCTAGGAACTCTGTTTAGATCTGGGAATAAATTTATTAACAACAGAGACACAGTTTTAGCCCTCATAGAGCAGGAAAGAGACAAGGAAATTGCAACATGCTGTGTTACATAGTATGATATGGATGTGCAGAGCACTTGAAAGATTCTAGAAGGGGCATCAGACAGGTTTGGGGGTGGTCAGAAAAGGTTTCAAAGGAGGATCTACATATAAGCTGAGACATAAAGGGTAGATAATAATTGGTTAGGCAAAGAGGGAGTAGAAAATTATTTTAGGTGGGTATTAAAATGTGAAGAAGGGTCTCAAGGGCAGAGATAGTCAAGCAGCAGCTTAAAAACCGAGGTTAAATATGTTGGGGGCATCACGTTTGAGTATAGGGCTGGGAAGAAATGAGACTGTTGCAGATAGGCAGGAGTTGGTCTAATAAGAGAGCACATACCCTGTTAGGTGGTCTGTGTTCCATCCTATGAGTCTGAAAGATTTTAAGTAGGGTAGTGAAATGACCAGATTAGCTGCAATGTGGGAAATGGAATGGAATGTGACAAAACTAGAAGTAGTTAGGAGGCTATTGCAATAACCCAGATGCAAGTGGGAAATTTTGTGGCATAAAAGATTATGGCTTTTATTTTCTGCATGAATTGGAAAGAGAATATCTGAGAATGAGATGAAAGGAGAGATGGTGTTCAAAGATTTGAGAATAGTAGGGAACAAATTCTAACTAGGGAAACAGAAGGATTGCTGGGCAGTCCTGAGGATCCCACTGGTGATGCAGAACATAAATTTATAGTGGCATCTGTATCATTGCATGATTTTCTTCATGATACTCAAAAGCACATATGCAATATGTTGCTAGTGGGCTGCTGAACTCATGGATCAAAAGACAGGAGGAAGAGATGAACAATGGAATCTAAACTGAACAAGAAGCTAAAAAAATACAAAATGGGGTTAAATGATAGGATGGAAATAGTGAGGTCCAGGATTCAAGAACTGAGATCAGACAACATGGAAGGATTAAGAGGAGGGCCCGCTAGAGGAATGCATAAGGCATTGATCTATCACAAAGGTTAGCACATCACTGATGACTTAAATGCCACTGGAAATACACTAGCTAGACAAAAATTTTAAATTTTAGATTCTTTTCGGGGAGAATCCTAAATGCGTTTTGAACCTCTGCGAGTGAGAAGTCTGAAGGGTGAAAGGGATATAATCCATTTCTGCTTATTTCCTGTGTCTCTCCTTTGTCTTTTGGTCTCTTCCTGTCTGAGATGCTAATTACGGTTTATGAATCTACAGGGCCAGGGCTGGTACAGGGAAAAAAGGATAAGGGAGCAAGAAAAGTCTTACCGGACTAGTACTATACTAAGATGACATTAGTGCTCTCTGAGCTTGGCAGATAGATAGACAGAATGGATGGATGTATAGATAGATAGATGGATAGATGGATGGATATATAGACAGACAGACAGATGGAGAGATGGATCGATGGATGGATAGATAGATAGATAGATAGATAGATAGATAGATAGATAGATAGATAATTGAGAGAGAGAGAGAGAGAGAGAGAGAGACATATATATCTGTATATAATACTGATTCCTTCTTCCATGGGATGCTCTGTAGAATTTTCAAATATACCTCCTCCCCATCACAACACTGAGGATCTCTTACCTCCAGTTCTCTTAACATAGTCAAATGTATCTCCTCTTGTTAGCCAATTATGATTCCTTCCCTCATCCATGAACACCCAGAGGTACACATTCAACCTCTTACTGCAGAGATCTTGTTGCACCTCCAGGAGTCTCCTGGGAAAATCACCTATTGTTCATGTAGCCATATCTAGTTCATGAGCAAATGCACAATCTGGGTTGGCTGTGATAGCCGTGGAGGTCTTCTACTCAGATTTCCCTTAAAAGAAACTGCTGTGACTAGCATAGCTGAGCTGCTGCAAGTTTGTGTTCATCGAGGAATTTATCCCAGGCCACGCTCTCCTGGGCTACTCCTGCACAAAGACTGAGCATGGCTGGGTCACTAGAAAAGAACCAGTACTACCTGATGCAGGATTTGTCTAATAAGCAACCTCAGCTCAAGGGCTCTCCATCAGCCTCGCTGAGGCGTTCTCAGAACTAAGCAGCAGCCTCAGGCTCTTCCTACTGAATTATTGCTTCTCTCTCTCCTTTCACAGGTATTAGACATGGGGGAAGCCTCTTGTTCTCTGTTCCTTTGTCCTTCATAGGTGGTTTTCCATAAATATCTTGCACATTTGAGCCCATCTTGGCATCTGCTTCTTGGAAGACCTTAATGCCATCGTTACTTCCCAACAGTAATTCTACTTATCCTTTAGAATTCACAGGCCCTACTGAATTCTTTTAGAATTCAATCCATTATGGACCCATTCTCCTTACCAAACTCTACAAATAATCTTCTGTCTTAAGAGCACCCAGGATGTGTTTTCAATGGTATGGTAAGACATGCAGACACGGAAATGACCATCATGGAGGAAGAAGTTTGTTATACTCACAGATTGCCAGGCACAGGAGGCACAGTAGGCCATGCAGGGCCACAGGGAAACACTAGGGTTTGTCAGAGGCAGAGGGAATGAAGTGGAGAAGTGGCCAAGAGTCTTTATTGTGGTTTCTGCAGGAAAGAGCCATCAGGAAGGGTAAACAGATTTAGGATTAATTAGTTTAAATGATTTCAGCAGGCTGGTGTGGAGAGGCTGTAGCTGTCTGACCCAGGCATGATTAGGGCAGGGGAGTAGTGCCCCAGAAGATGAGAGTCTGATAAAGAAGGTACTTGAGGGCATGAGCTCTAGATTGGTGGGTTTGCATACGCAAGGCATGGTCCTAATTGAATTGTTTGCTACCTCTAGGAATTAGCTAGCCCTGGGAAAGACAGTCCCTCCAGAGTTAGCAAGACCCCAAGATGTCAAAGATAAAAATGCAAAAATTAAAACTCCACGATTAACACAACTTTGAAGTCCTTCTCAGTTGTCTTTAGATGAGGGGTAAGTACTCTCCCACATCTATTCCATTATGTGCATGTGGAGTAAGGGTGATGGTGGGGGAGAGAAGTTCACAGCATCTCAACAAATTATCTCTCTATAAAAGTCCTTTTCAATTTCTTTTGGCCTTTCCAATCTCTTTTATAGACTGAATGTATAGGTAATAAAAATGTTATTTTTTCCATGAAACTGATTCTTGGACAGCTTCTATGCAAATCCCACATGTGTGGTCTAGAACTTCTCTTTGCTCTTGAGCCATACTTGACAGAGTTCCATTTTTATATCCTATTAACACAGCTTTACTCTTGATTTCCCTATATCAGGAATGCTGTTTTCCACTTCTTTGTCTGAAAATCTTGCCTATTTTCAAAGTTTCAACTAAAATGTCACTATATTTCTGAAGATTCCTTCAACTGCTCCAGCCAAATGTAATTTCACCTTCCTGCAAGTTCTCACAGATCTTTACTTCTCATTTTCATCTCTATATCAGCTTCTCTTAGTACTAGTACTGTTTGTAAGCTTGATTTTGTTTTGGTTTTGTATTAGGCAACATCATTGCAACAAGTCACACTTTGAGAACTCAGAGAATATGTTTGTTCTGAAAATCCGGGAATTATTGCCAACCCATGGTTGTCTCCATATGTCTTGGGAAAAATAGGAAAAGGATCTTTTGAGTTGGTGGTTAGAATCCAAGACACAAAGATTCAGGCTCTGGTGAAAAGATTGCATAAGCTATTTTGGCTGACATAAAAGGTAAGAGCAAGAATGCAAAGGATTTCTATCAACATAAAGAGGAGTCAAAGGTATGCGACTTGTTTGAGTACAAAGATTCTGAAGCAGAGGTACTGCAACTCCTTAGCATTTGCAAAAGCAAAGACTTGACAGTGAAAATTAATTGTCATAAAAATTTTTAAGGTAAAATAAAAAGAATAGTGGAACACTCATAAAGGCAAAATTGCTGTTTTAAATTTATCCTAAAAGATATCAAATATTTTGATAAAGATCTAGAAATTCAGATAATATGGTATAGGTGTAGTGAAGGAAAAAAAGTCAATGCACTACAATTAGGAGTTTAGAAAGAGATCTAAGCATATCTGAGACCTTGATATATGATTAGAGAAGATATATAAAATCAGTTGGGATCGAAATGATGCTGAAACACTTGTCTTTTCATATAAAAAATAAAATCAAATTAGATTTTCATTTCAACCAAACTCAAAAACAAACTCCAAATGTCTATATGAATTAAATGTGAAAAAATCTTTTAAAGTATTAGAATACAATATTAAGAATAAATAGCAAAAGCCTGAAATAGGAAAGCATTCTTAACTACAATAATAAAATAGAAATCTTCAAAATGTAAAATTTCTGTGGAACAAAAGACACCGTAAACAAAACTAAGTGATATCACAACCTAAGAGAAAACATTTACAGCATATATAGCAGGCAAAACATTAATATTCAAAATATAATAACTTTACAAATCAATTTAGAAAAAGACAAATAGGAAAATGAATGAAAGATACAAAAAGGCAATTCATAGAAGATGAAGCCCAAAGAGAAGATAAATATTTAAAAAGTCCCACCTACCTTTAATCAGAATTAAAATACTAACAAGATACTTTTTAGCCCCATCAGGTTGGCAAAGATATTTATGTCAAAGGTACCAAGCTTTGGCAGGGAAAAGGAAAAATGATAAATCTCAAACACTGCTAGTAAAAATATAAATTGGCACAACTGTTTTGAAGTACTATTCGGAAATATCTAGTAAAATCGTATATTTGTATAACCTATGACCTGGAAATTCTACTTTTAAGTATATACCCCAGAGAAATTCTCCCTCATATGCAAAAGAAGCTATCTTCAAAGATAGTCATTGACGCATTGTTGGTTGTAGCATAAAAAAGAAAAAAACAAAAAGTAGAAAAAAAAATGTCCATTAGGCAAAGAAAGGATAAATAAAGTGGCATGGGACATATTATACAGTAATTAAAAGAGATAAGGTAGATTATACCTATCTATCTATCTATATAAAATGACACAGATCTGCTCAACATAATATTGACAGAAAAAGCAAATTTCAATATGATGTTTACTGTATGATATAAATTTTATAAATTAAAAATTCAGTATGATGCCGTATATTTTTTATGAATAGATTCACATGCAGTTAAGGTTAAAAATATGGATTTGAACATACATATCACTATCACATTCACTGTCACGTTCATGATAGTGTTAACTTCTGTAAAGAAAGGAAGGACATTGGAAGACAAGGAGAACTGAGAAGACTTTAATTTTAGCAGTGACATATTCTTTTAAAAATAAATTTCTTAATCAAATGTGAAAAATATTTTAGTGGTAAGCACATAAGTGTTATTGTATCATATGCAATTTTTTATATTTAACTTTTTAAAACAATAACTTTAAAAGCTAGGAAGAAAAAGGGAAAGAGGGAAGAAAATTAAAATAGCTTCTAGGGAAAATTACAAAAAAGAGAAGTGGCTTAAGGATTAGAATCTATATAAGAAAACTAGATAAAGATTTAGGCACAAATATCACTAAAATTTTCCTTGAGTTCTTGATTATTTCCAAGAGTAGTTGGTTATCTGCAGACGTATCTAAACTGATTTCCTAAATGCATAGTTTGTGATTCACATATCTGTCTGTCACCCACAGCATCTAGCACAATGTTTTACACATAAAAGGTGATATCTAGAAGTATGTTGACTGAATCAAATAAATCACCTTCTCATCAGGTTCCCCAAAAGGTGAAAAGATAATTTCCCCAGTCACTTAGAGGATTAGTTACCCTTTTTGAAAAAGAGAAAGACAACCAGGAGAATGGCCTGGAATGGTGGACATTTTCCCAGAATGCTTTGAGGAGTCCCCACCTGCATGACAGCTGCTCACACAATGGATCTTGCAGACAAATAAAGAAAATTAGCAAATGGGTAATGGGCCAAACCCTCTTCAATGAAAAGGGAGCAATAAAGATATCCTGTCTAACTCTTCCTGCCATAGATCAGTAACAAAATCTTATCTATGAATCACCAATCCTGGGTGGGAAATGCCAATCAACATTAATTTGGTGCTCTGAATGTCCTGGCAGGAGGGACAGGAGGCTATCCTGCTAAATCATATTTAAATTAGCCAAGGTGGGCAGCTGCCTCACAGATAATGCTGGTGGAGAACAATGCAAGACAGATGATTTACCAATTAAATGAATCAAGCTTCCCAAACACTGATGGCCTGAGGACTAAGGTGCCATGTGTTTCTGCCAGACACAGATCTGTTTCCATAACCAAATTAGGCTTCAAGTTTATAACTCATATGTCTAACCCTCCCTACTTTGTCTCCCGCCCCCTGCACACATACAAAGTAGATTGCATGTTAATGAACAAAGCTCAGACTTTCTCCATTTCTCCACTTGTCAAAATCTCTTTCACCTTCGCAACCAACAGTAAATCACACGTTCTGCTTGAACAGGCACTCAGACAAAACCCCTGCCAAATGGCTATCACAGGAAAAAGGTCTTTGTCAGAGCATAGGCATTGTGTTTTTAAAAGGGAAAGATAGCCCACGTGGAAATAGGAAGGCTTGCTCTGGCTATCCTTTTAAAAATGCAATGTGTCGGGTGCAAACTAGAATTCAAAACTGAATTCAACCACCAGCTTGCAAGGGAGAGCTAAGCCAATGAAAAGCTTAGGGGATTATGTAATAATAATAAATAACATTTAGGTAGAAAAGTTTGCAGTGTGCTTTATAGTATCTCTTGTTTAGTCTTCAGAAAAGTGTTTAATATTTTTATTATAATCTTTGTTTTACAGATGGAGAATAAGAGAAGTTAAGTGGTTTTCCTAAGATCACATAATTAAGACTTATTAATAAAAAGTTTGATGCTCTTTCTATTATAACATAGTGTCTCTCCAAAATGTTTTCTAATTCTGAAATTCTGTGAGTATAAATCTAAATAGCATGAAACAACGGAGAGGCTATTCAAGACCACTTATAGTTCCTATCACAAAAAAAGAAAGAATGAGAAGACAGGAGAGAGCAAAGAATAAAACAAAAATTGAAACAAAAAATAGAAACAGAAAAGAATAAAAAAGAAAACAGAGCATTAACAGTGCATTCAGAGATTAAGAGAAGAGAGATTTGTTCACCTTGATTTTTGCTCAAAAAGGCAGTCACATGCCAATTCATTTCTTTTTCTTTTTTTGTAGAGACATAAAAGGCACACAATGAAATCTTAATAAATATATTGGATGTTGCAGCATTAACTGATGAGCCAGACAATGTAAAGACCTCAGACTACCAAATGTTTTGAAAGACGAATAGCGAATGTGAAACTGTGAATCAAAATAGATTTTTAGAATCCTTGAAAAAATAGAGCTAGAGAAAGTTTTTGAGACAATTGATTGCAAATCTTTGAGTTTACAACTGAGCAAATGGCAAAAAGAGAAGTGACTCGTCAGTCCAACAAGTGGCAGAATCAGAACCAGATCCCAATCCTTGGGTCTTCTGTCCCTCCTGGCACCAAAGGCACCTATCATAAGTAACTTGAGTTTCAGAGGGGAAGGAAAAGACTACAATGTCCCAGGCACTGTT
Source organism: Pongo abelii (assembly GCF_028885655.2). Classification (NCBI taxonomy): domain Eukaryota; kingdom Metazoa; phylum Chordata; class Mammalia; order Primates; family Hominidae; genus Pongo; species Pongo abelii. Next base: position 40,775,210 of record NC_071985.2, on the reverse strand, counting down.
CCAGACACTTTTTAGGGGACTCCAAGACACCTTGTGTAATGCCTATTTTAAGTAGCTGGAAGATTCTATAGCATGGGAAAAGCCCACTGAAGGCAAAAGTAAACATTACCTATTGTGGTTCTGGAAAAGAAAATCATCTCTCATTTATCTCCTGGAGCTGTTTGACGAACTTGGTAAATATATGAACATGGAAAGCCAATGGGTATATTTTTGCAAAAATCTTTGACACTTTCGTCAATTTTCTAGAAGATGTTTTAGAGCTTATTAAGCATAGAATGAACAAGGGAAAATAGCTTCATTAATATTGTCTTTAAGCCAGTACCTTACACTTATACCTTATATATACTCATATAAGACATATAAAGTACCTTATACAAGAAACAAAAAGTAGATTTAAAAAAATGCTTTTCCTGTATGTTACATCAATAACAGAGAAACCTCCAGGATATTAATTTGGGAATGTATCTAATATCATTTTTAAGAGATTATTTTGAAAATGGCATACAATGAAGGCAGGTGGAGCTAAACCATTCCACATAGTAATACACCAAGCTGATGTGAGTAAATTACAGGCTGTGAGACTGAGCAGATATCTAGCCTGTGAATTTCCATGTGAGCTTGTACAGGAAATGCATTCAAAGAAAGAAAAATAAATACACATGATACCTATATGATGATGGGTTCACTATTAGTTACAATTTGTAATAGGGTTGTTGGGACCCTTGCATTCATTCTCTGCAATATCTGCTCCACATGCTGATATTGCGGCCAAAAGACCAGCAATTACCTGGACATGATCAGAAAGGAGGCTGGGAAGGTACAGACATTATTATTCTGTATACAAAACCATGATGTGGCTGCAGCTGGAATGCTCCCTGTAATCTCACTGCATACTGCAAGAGATATTGTGTGACAGTGCTGAAGAAATTCCAGAAAAGAACATGGAAATAAAGAAAAGTAATTAGCTTGGACCAACCTAAAATAGCAGTTTGTCTATAAATATGAAGGTGACAGGGATTTAGCAAAAAACATGCAATGTGAAAGGGACAAATATTGAAATATAGAAGTAGGTTTCCTCTCACACACTAATTTTTAAACTTGAATGAGAGCATTTCAAGGAAATAAAAGCATTAGCTCTGTCTCTGCTACTAACTAGCTAATTGACCTTGAGTAGTTTCTTTAAGCTCTCTGGACTTCACTTTCTTCATCTCTCAGATAAAGGGATTGGAATAGATAAGTGAAATCCAATGCATCAAGGTTTCATTGAGCAACTACTATGAAAATACTGAGAGCTAGAAAACATATTATATGACACTTGGCCTGTGCCATTAAAAAGCTTACACCCTTTTCATAGGAATAGGATACACTCTAATCGCTGCATTAATACAGATTAGGATGTATTAAACATCACCCAGAGGTATTACATGCTGACATGAAAACCTGAGGGAGAAGGATTGCCTAATAGTGATTTCTAAAGTCCAGGGCCACGAAGGCAACAGACAAGTCTTTGTTTTTATTTGCAATACCAAACTCAGTGACTGCTTCTTAGAAGGAACTTGATAAATAACTGTTGATCATAGAATGCAGCATCTGAAATAAAATTTGAGAGATGAGTAAGATTGTTTTTCTGTCAAAGATGAATTTGAGAAAATCACTTATGTTTAAGGGATTTACATAGAAAAATGTTTAGATGCAAGGACGTGTAAAGTATTTCTAGAAGGAAGAATGGCATGATTTGCCTGTAGTATAAGGTATTGTGACAGAATTAGAGGCTGGCACTGAAAAAAAATAGGCTGGGAACACATAAAAGAGGTACTTGAATTCCAAGGGCATACATTTATATCTGAATCCATTTAACGATTCTAACCAAAAGATCAAAATTGATTAATATCTAGTTTTTTGAAGATTTTTTTGAAGATGGTTTAGATTGAGTTGAGACTAAGAAGTTATTTAAATAGCAAAGTTAGTGCTTAGTAATTCCAAAATTAGTGTTGTGGAATTTATTTATTTAATTTATTCATTCATTAATTCACCAGGGATTGAATGAAAGCCTCCTATGTATTAGTCACTATGCTAAGGGTTGAGGACTCAGATATGAATGAGAAGTGGTTCTTGACTTTAAGGATCTCAAAATGCATAGACTTGCAGTGAACGAGTTTTATTGTTACCTATGTAACATCTATTCTCCTTTTCATTCTCAACAGTGCCCTGGTTTTACTTTGGGAGCCACCTTTCTCTTTCAGGTGCTGTCTCAGTAGAATGGTCAACCAATGTATCCTACATTTCGGACCAGCAGAAGGAAGTAATGATAATGGAAAACAAATAAGAAGTGAGTTGGAGGGAGAAGGAGACTTTAGCATCTTCCTGAAATCAAGAAGAAAGTTTCAACAATAAAGTAATCCATAGGGTCAAATACTGCAGTAAGTCTGAGTAGGATGAAGACTACAAAGATGGTATTAGTTTGGTACTTAGGACATTGGTGATCTCCACAGGTGACCTTCAGGAGAATTATCTGGGGAACTTGTTGATAGAATTTGTGAATCTCCACCTTTAGGGATTCTGATTTAGAAGGAGTAGGAAGAAGGCCTTAGGATCTCCATTTATAACAACCACTACTGATTATTTTGAGGCCGGTAGTATACAGACCACATTTTAAAGAAACACTAGGTAAGTATGATTTTCATTCAAAGGACAAAAAACATAAAGTTACCTAATTCAGGGACCATTTCAAAGACCAAATCAAATCAATAGCCTGGCTGATCTGATCGACTGTGCAGAAACTAGCCATTACCATGGCAAAGTGGGGAGGAACAGTCAATAAAAAGCAATTGATTTATTGTTCATATGTAAGATGAATGTAGACATGGATTTTGTTTCAAGTGATTTGGATGAAAAATAAAAGCTATCTAAGCTCAAAGGAAATGTATGTTTTTATTTTTTTTAAAATAACTCGATTTCCATTACTGTTTTAATAAAATGGGCATAAAACATAGAGCATATATTATATCTCGGGTCTTTCTTCTGCCACATCCTTGATCGTACTGCTCCCCCACTAAGAAAAGTTGGAGAAAGATTGATTAATTCCTTATTTTCATTGTTGCCACACTCCCCTGCATATCTTGATAGCTGTTGGGACTAGAACTAAGAAAATGACACCAGGACAAATGTTGGGGCGTTTCCAACCCATTAGAATTAGTAAATATTTGAAATCTTGCTTGACAGCTGGTTCTCGGGAGATAGCATCTCCCTTCCAGATTTAACTAAAAAAGTAATTTTTTTTTTTACTCATACAGAGACCTCATGCTTTCAGTGTTTGATCATTAAGGCTGATTCATTGAGGTGGAATTTTTCAGGAATTCAGGTTATCTGGGAACATCTCATTAGACAGAACAAAATCCTTACAAACTCAGATACTAGAAGACTTCAGTTCTAGGCCCTGCTCTGCCCTGAATATAATATGTAATCTGGGAAAGAGTTTTAGCATTTCTGGTATCATAGGTGATTCTAGACTAGAAAATGTTAGTGCTAGATAGAACCTAAGAGATTAGATTATTTGGCCCACTCATTTTGTTTTAAAGTTGAGAAAACAAAGGGGCTGACCAGGGAAATGACTTCCCCAAGGTCAGTTGGTTGATAGTGGCTCTTGCCAAAGCTGAAACCTAAGCACCCTGGCTTCCCAATTTTATCTTTTTTCCACTGCACCTTATAGCTTTAGGGTATGCACCAGGAAGGCACAGAAATTTCCATTTTAGAAACGAGGAAATTCCCTCAAGGCAATTATCAATTTTCCCAGCATCACATGTTGAAATGGGAAAAGTTCCCTTGTCCCCTGCACAGGGTGTGCGACAGGGGGAGTGGCTTGCTTCTTCAGTGCCCCACTGCTCAAACCTCTAGGGGGAGCATGCAGATGGGCAGGTGGTGGGGCTCTGACCACACAGCAGTGTCTAGGAGTGAATGTTTACAGCAGAATCCTGGTGGGCATGTGTTACAGTATGTACTTTTAGTTTTGCCGTCTACAGGTGGCTTGTGTTAATCAGCTCAGTTAGACCCTCTGCCTTATTGCAAGGACAGAAGGCTTCCTGTATCTTAGGTTCTTGCCTTGGTGTACCAGAAAAAACGGGATCACACATGGGCTTGGAGAACGGGTGCAAGGTTTTATTGAATGGTGGAAGTTCCTCTCAGCAGATGGATAGGGAGTCAGAAGGGGGATGGAGTGGGAAGGTGATTTTCCCCTGGAGTCAGGCAGCTCAGTGGCCAGACTGTCCTCCGCCTGCCCTGGCCAGATTATTACACTACCAAAGCCATCAAAATGGGAAGGAGAGGGGAGAACAGCAGCATAAGCAGCTGGCAGAGGTAGGGAAAGACCAGCAAGAAGGAAAGAAAGAGAAAGTCAGAGAAAGAGCCAGAGAGAGGAAGAGACAGAGAGACAGAAAGTCAAAGAGGGAGTGAGAAACAGAGACAAAGAAAAGGAGTCAGAGAGAAAGAGGGACAGACACAGAAAGTCAGAGAGTTAAAAAGAGAGGAAGAGACAAAGAAGAAGTTGAAGAGAGAAAGAGAGAGATGGAAGTAGTAAAGAAAAAACAGTATACCCTATTCCTTTAAAAGCCAGGGTAAATTTCTATCTACCCAGCCAAGGCATATTCTACTTATGTGGATCTTCAACCCATATCTGCCTCTCAAACAGTTTGCAAGAAATAAAGAAATCTATCCTTACTTTACAATCCCAAATAGACTCTTTGGCAGCAGTGACTCTCCAAAACCGCCGAGGCCTAGACCTCCTCACTGCTGAGAAAGGAGGACTCTGCACCTTCTTAGGGGAAGAGCGTTGTTTTTACACTAACCAGTCAGGGATAGTACGAGATGCCACCCAGCGTTTACAGGAAAATGCTTCTGAAATCAGACAACGCCTTTCAAATTCTTATACCAACCTCTGGAGTTGGGCAACATGGCTTCTCCCCTTTCTAGGTCCCGTAGAAGCCATCTTGCTGTTACTCACCTTTGGGCCCTGTATTTTTAACCTTCTTGTCAAATTTGTTTCCTCTAGAATCGAGGCCATCAAGCTACAGATGGTCTTACAAATGGAACCCCAAATGAGTTCAACCAACAACTTCTACCGAGGACCCCTGGACTGACCCGCTGGCGCTTCCCCTGGCCTAGAGAGTTCCCCTCTGAAGGACACTACAACTGCAGGGCCCCTTCTTCGCCCCTATCCAGCAGGAAGTAGCTGGAGTGGTCATCGGCCAAATTCCCCACAGCAGTTGGGGTGTCCTGTTTAGAGGGGGGATTGAGAGGTGACAGCGTGATGGCAGTCCTCACAGCTCTCTCTCGTTCTCGGTGCTTCCTCTGCCTGGGCTCCCACTTTGGCGGCACTTGAGGAGCCCTTCAGCCCACCGCTGCACTGTGGGAGCCCCTTTCTGAGCTGGCCAAGGCCAGAGCCGGCTCCCTCAGCTTGAAGGGAGGTGTGGAGGGAGAGGCATGAGCGGGAACTGGGGCTGCACGTGGCGCTTGCGGGCCAGCTGGAGTTCCTGGTAGATGTGGGCTTGGTGGGCCACACACTCGGAACAGCTGGCCAGCCCTGCCGGCCCTGGGCAATGAGGGGTTTAGCACCTGGGCCAGCGATTGCAGAGGGTGTACTGGGTCCCACAGCAGTGCCAGCCCACCGGCGCTGTGCTCGATTTCTCACTGGGCCTTAGCTGCCTTCCCGCGGGGCAGGGCTCAGGACCTGCAGCCTGCCATGCCTGAGCCTCCCACCCCCTCCATGGGCTCCTGTGCAGCCCAAGCCTCCCCGATGAGCGCCACCCCCTGCTCCACGGCGCCCAGTCCCATTGACCACCCAAGGGCTGAGGAGTGCGGGCGCATGGCGTGGGACTGGCAGGCAGCTCCACCTACAGCCCTGGTGCGGGATCCACTGGGTGAAGCCAGATGGGTTCCTGAGTCTGGTGGGGACGTGGAGAACCTTTATGTCTAGCTCAGGGATTGTAAATACACCAATCAGCCCTCTGTATCTAGCTCAAGGTTTGTAAACACACCAATCAGCACCCTGTGTCTAGCTCAGGGTTTGTGAATGCACCAGTCGACACTCTGTATCTAGCTACTCTGGTGGGGGCCTTGGAGAACCTTTGTGTCCATACTCTGTATCTATGGGGACATGGAGAACCTTTGTGTCTAGCTCAGGGATTGTAAACGCACCAATCAGCGCCGTGTCAAAACAGACCACTTGGCTCTACCAATCAGCAGGACATGGGTGGGGCCAGACAAGAGAATAAAAGCAGGCTGCCTGAGCCAGCAGTGGCAACCCGCTCGGGTCCCCTTCCATGCTGTGGAAGCTTTCTTCTTTCGCTCTTTGCAATAAATCTTGCTACTGCTCGCTGTTTGGGTCCACACTGCTTTTATGAGCTGTAACACTCACCACGAAGGTCTGCAGCTTCACTCCTGAAGCCAGCGAGAACACAAGCCCACCGGGAGGAACGAACAACTCCAGACGCGCCACCTTAAGAGCTGTAACACTCACCGCGAAGGTCTGCAGCTTCACTCCTGAGCCAGCGAGACCACGAACCCACCAAAAGGAAGAAACTCCGAACACATCCGAACATCAGAAGGAACAAACTCCAGATGCGCCACCTTAAGAGCTGTAACACTCACCGCGAGGGTCCACGGCTTCATTTTTGAAGTCAGTGAGACCAAGAACCCACCAATTCTGGACACAAGATTCCCCTCAGCATCCACATCATTCTGCCGATCGATGGCCTGCTGGTGCCTGTTGGTGCGCTCTTCAGCTCCTCTACATGTCCAGCTGCTCATTTGTCAGTGTGTTCCTCTCAACGTTCAGCTGCTTGTGTCTCTGCCTGCTAGGGTCTCGGGTTTTTATAGGCATAGGATGGGGGGTGTGGTGGGCCAGGGTGGTCTTGGAAAATGCGACATTTAGGCGCAAAAACAGAAATGCCTGTTCTCACTTAGGTCCGTGGACACAGGCCTGGGGTTGGAGCCCTAGCCAGGGACCAGCCCTTCTCTACCCAGCACTTCCCTGCCCGCCTCCCACATCAATATCTCATACTAATAGCAATGCAAAATTGCATACTAATATTCTGCCAATAGAGCATTGCCAAACACTTGAGGTATTTTTCTTCAATATTCCCAGGCCAGTGTTCATTTATTTACTACCCAGCAGATAGAAAAGAAATCTACCATCTTCTGTGGATGGTACATTTAATGATCTCAACATTTTTGAATGATAAAACCACAACGGAAACCACTATCTTCTAACATCCAGCCTAATGTTTTATCCACAATAACACACATTATGTTCCCTGAAATGATTTAACCAAGGAGAAGCTTTGGATTGTGACATAGAAGTCACATCATGGAGTCTAGCCATTATGTCTGCCCTTTCTTACCACTCCTGAAAAGAAAGCCTTTCGAAATGATCAGTGAAAGAATTTGTTTTTAATTCAAAGAAACATTTCTTGCCTATATTGAGGTCTCTGGGTTGTGTTTTATTTCTTCTAGAAGAAAAGTTTCCAAGAAGGGCTATTCCTCCATATTTGGCTAAAATTTCCCTCTTAGGGCCATGTCTCTGTGCACACATTAAGAGAAAGAGCACTAGTGGACTTGTATGGGATTTGCAAATGCATACAGAACACTGGATAAATTTATACAAGAAAACACAACGGAGCCTGGTGACAAGAGAAGGAAAGGAAGAGATGGGCAGGTCCCAGAATTCAGAAGCCTCTACAGTTAAGAGTCCTCTGTCTAATAGTATTTGTTTGTTCCATGGCTTAAGCTTTGGTGAAGGAATATAAATAAAGGACTAAATAATTGGACAGAGCTAGTCCTGAGGAAAATTGGTAGAAAACATGAAATAATCTGTCACCATAGTCAGTAAAATTTGAGGGACATTTTGAAAGTCTTCTGAACCACCTACGGCAGTAGTTCTCAAACCTCTTAGTCTCAAGGCCCCTTTGTTAGCTCCAAACAAAAAAATGAGTGAGAAAAGTTACATTGTTTTTGGCAAATCTTTTTTACTTATGGCTTAATAAAAAACAGCTATGTTATCAAATATTCTTCTGCAATCGATCTATTGTGATATATTGTTCTGGTTGAAGTATATGAAGAAAATCCAGGCTTATCCAGATATGTAGTTGGAAAAGGGAATAGTTTAATAGCTTTTTTGATATAATTGTGTATATTCATCTTTGACATTACACCAAAACTGAACAAATAGTTTGTCTTTTTTGTATTTGCTTATTTGTGTTTTTTGTTTTGTTTTGTTTTGAGATAGGGTCTTGCTCTGTCACCCAGGTGCAGTGGCATGATCAGGGCTCACTGTAGCCTCAATCTCCTGGGCTCAAGCGATCCTCCTACCTTAGCCTCCCCAGTAGCTGGGACTACAGATGCATGCCACCATGCCCGGCTAATTTTTAAATATTTCTTTTGTGGAGACAAGGCCTCGCTATATTGACCAGGCTGATTTCAAACTCCTGACCTCAAGCAATCCTCTTGCCTCAGCCTCCCAAAATGCAGGGATTACAGACATGAGCCACTGTGCCAGGCCAAAACTGAACAAATAATTTCTTGAAGATTTATTGCAATGTGGAATCTGAAACTGTATTAATTTTTTACACTTTGCTACATCAAAATCCTTTGGTCTATTTTGTACATCAAATGGATCTCTTACTCACATGACTTACATATGATTTGTAGCACCATGTATTGGTGATACGGAAAATATTAGTTCCTTGAATTGTTTAGATCTTCCAAATGTTGACCTATTTCATTGTCCAATATTGAAAACATCTCATTTATTAATGTCATTACCAATCTCATCCAAAAAATGTCCTTAACTAGTGGGAAACTGTCAAGTTTATGGCACCAGATACAGTTTTCCAGAATTCTAATTTTTGCTTGAAAGCATAAATATTGACCAGGCGTGGTGACTCACGCCTGTAATCCCAGCACTTTGCGAGGCCGAGGCGGGTGGATCACCTGAGGTCATGAGTTTGAGACCAGCCTGGCCAACATGGAGAAACCCCTTCTCTACTAAAAGTACAAAAATTAGCTGGTATGGTGGTGGGCACCTGTAGTCCCAGCTACTCAGGAGGCTGAGGCAGGAGAATCTCTTGAACCCGGGAGGCAGAGGTTGCAGTGAGCCAAGATCATGCCATTGCACTCCAGCCTGGGCGACAAGAGCAAAACTCTGTCCTCCCTGCCCCCCACAAAAAAGAGAAAGCACAAATATTAGCATTGGTAGGGGAGAAATACTTTTAGTTGTTTTCTTTGAAGTAACAGGCTTACTTCATTCTCAAAGAAATGTCTGCCAAATATCCAAGTCTCAATAATTGCTTGTTGGTCAGTAGCTCATTCTAGTGTAAATAATGGCACATGAAAAGAGCAAGTAACTCAGTTCACAATTCATACAATTGCACTATTGCTTGGCCTGAGACAGTCATCATACTTTTCTATGCATTTATGTGTTTCACATGTACTTTCCATGTTGTCAAACTATTAAAAATATATTAACTCTAGGCTCAAGATTTAGTAAAATTAGAAATTTTGCTTCTTCATCAAGAACATTTTAATATTAAACAGGTTTCCACTTTCTACATTTCCTCCATCCTTCTTTCACTCTTTCCTTTTCTTCTTCTTTTATACCTTTCCCCCTCCCTTCTTTCTTCCCATCTTCTGTGAGTGGGAAGTGAGAAAGAATACAATGACTGCCAGTGCAGCTTGGAGGCATTGCCTTGATGTAAGGCACCAACAGTTGACCCACAATTTCTCTGTAAGATCATTGCAAACATCAAGACAGTGAAATATAATGCTTTTTATCATTATGAAAATAGTTTTGACAATAAAATGGGGAAAGATCATCATTTCAACAAATAGTACTGGAACAACTGAACAACCACATGTAAAAAAATGAATCTAGACACAAACCTTACACCCTTCACAAAAATTGTCTCAATACAAATAACAGACTTAAGTGTAGAATGCAAAACTATAAAACTCCAAGAACGTGACATAGAAAAAAATCTAGATGGCCTTTTTAGATATGAGAACAAGGTATGATCCATGAAAATGAGAATTTACTAAAATCTTAAAAATTCTGCTCTGTGAAAGACTGTCAAGAGAATAAAAAGGTTACACCAGAGACTGGGCAAAAATATTTGCAAAGTGCATACCTGATAAAAGACTGTTATTCAAAATATGCAAAGAACTATTAAAATCCAAAAATAAGAAAATGAAAAACTCAATTAAAAACTAGGCCAGGTCAGGTGCTGTGGCTCACACCTGTAATCCCAGCACTTTGGGAGGCTGACGTGGGCAGATCACCTGAGGTGAGGAGTTTGACACCAGCCTGGCCAACATGGCAAAACCCCATCTCTACTAAAATACAAAAAATTATCTGGGTGTGATGGCGGGCGCCTGTAATCCCAGCTATGCTGGAGGCTGAGGTAGGAGACTCGCTTGAACCCAGGAGGCAGAGGTTGCAGTGAGCCGAGATTGTGCCACTGCACTCCAGCCTGGGAGACAGAGCGAGACTCCATCAAAAAAAAAAAAAAAAAAAAAAAAAAACGACGCCAAAGACCTTAACAAGTACCTCACCAAAGAAGACACACAGCTGGCAAATAAGCATATATGATACAACACTTTGCATCATATATCATTAGGGAAATGAAAATTAAAATGACAATGAGATAACACTACACATCTCTCAGAATGCCCAAAATCTAGAATGCTGACAACATCAAATGCTGGTGAGGACATAGAGCAACAGGAGCTCTCATTCATTGCTGGTAGGAATGCAAAATAGTACTGCCACTTTGAAAGACAGTCTGGCAGTTTTTCACAAAACTAAACATACTCTATCATATAATCCAGCAATCACACTTCTTGGTATTTACCCAAAGGAGTTGAAAATTTATGTCCATACAAAAATCTACATGCAGATGTTTATAGCAGCTTTATTCATGATTGTCAAAACTTGGAAGCAACCAAGATGTTCTTAATCAGGTAAATGGATAAATAAACTATAGTACATCTGGACAATTGTTATTATTCAGAGCTAAAAGGATATGAACTATCCAGAAAACAAAAGACATTGAGGAAATTTAAATGCATATCACTAAGTATAATAAGCCAATCTGAAAAAGCTACATATTGTACAATTCCAACTACACAACACCCCGGAAAAGGCAAAACTATGAAGACAGTAAAAAGATTAGGGGTTGCCAGAAGGTAGTGAGAAGGCAGAGATGAACAGATGGAGCACAGAGGATGATTAGAGCAGTGAAACCATTCGGTATACTACTATAATGGCAGATACATGTCATTATATATTTGTCTAAACCCACAGAATGTACAACACCAAGAGTGAATCCTCGTGTAAACTGTGGACTCTGGGTGGTGTGAAGGTTCATCAGTTGTAACTAATGAACCATTCTAGTTGGGAATATTAATAACAATGGAGATTATGCATGTGTGGGGGCAGGGCATATATGTAATATCTCAGTCGTTTTCTCACAATCTTGCTGTGAACCTAAAATGGCTCTTTAGAAAAGCCGTAAAAAACAATTTTGACCTCATAAACCCTCTAAAAGTGTCTCAGAGACTCAAGAGTTCCTTAGACCACACTTTGAGAACTGCTAACTTATACTATCTATTTTTAAAATATTCCCTTGGCAAATGCATCAGAATCACTTGTTATTTTTTAAATGACAAAAATTTTAAGTATTTATGGTATATAACATATTCTGACATATGTATACATTATGGACTAGCTAAATCAAGCTAATTAACCTACAAATTTGCATGTGAGCATTATCTCACATGCATCACTTTTTGTGTTGAGAACACTTGAGATCTACTCTCTTAGCTATTTGCAAGTATCCAATATTTTGTTATTAACTATAGTCACCTAATGTACAACAGATCTCTTGAACTTATTTCTCCTAATTGAAGTTTTGTATCCTTTGGCTAATATCTGCCTAATCGTCTCTACCCCCAGCCTTTGGTAACCACCATTCTACTCTCTACTTCTGTGAGTTTGACTTTTTAGGAGGCCACATATAAGAGTGATCACATAGTATTTATCTTTCTGTGCCTGGCTTACTTCACTAGTGTCCTCCAAATTCATCATATTGTCAGTTATGACAGAATTTCCTTATTTTTTAAGGGTGAATAGTATTTCATTGTGTATATATACCACATTTTCTGTATTCATTCTGATGGACACAGCTTAATTCCATATCTTGGCTATTGTGAATAGTGCTACAATGAACATGGGTGTGCAGATATCTTTTTAACATATTAATTTCATTTCCTTTGGATATGTACCAAGTAGTGGGATCGCTGGATCATATGGTAATTCTATTTTTAATTTTTTTGGGAAACCTCCATTCTGTTTTCCATATTAACTATTACTCATTTACATTCCCACCAATAGTGTGCAAAGGATCCCTTTCCTCCTCATCCTCACCAACACTTGTTATCTTTCCTCTTTTTGATAACAGTCATTCTATCAGGTGTGAGGTGATACACCATTGTGGTTTTGATTTGCATTTCCATGATGATTAGTGACATTGATAATCTTTTAATATACCTGTTGGCCATTTGTATGTCTTCTTTTGAAAAATGTCTATTCTGGTTTTTGCCCATTTTAATTTAATTGTGTGTTCTTGGCATCTCTGCTATAACTCTATTGACCATAAATGCATGGATTTATTTCTAGGCTCTCTATTCTTTTCCATTGGTCTGTGTGTCTGTTTCTATGTCAATACCATGCTACTTTGATTACTATAGCTTTGTAGTATATTTTTAATCAGGTAGTGTGATGTCTCCAGTTTTGCTCTTTTTGTTCAAAATTCCTTTGGCTATTCAGAGTCTTTTGTGGGTCCATACAAATCTTAGGATTTTTTTTTTCTGTTTCTGTGACAGTGTCTTTGGAATTTTTATAGGAATTGCACTGAACCCACAGATCCCTTCAGGTAGTATAGCCATTTTAAAAATATGAATTCTTCCAATCCATGAACATGGATATTTTTTCTTTTACTTGTGTCTTCTTCCAGTTCTTTCATCAATGTTTTATAGTTTTCAATGTACAGATCTTTCACCTCTTTGGTTAAACCTATTCCTAAGTCTTATTTTATTGCAGCTATTGTAAATGGAATTGCTTTCTTAATTTCTTTTTCATTGTTAATTTATAGAAACATTACTGAGCACCTGAGCAAACCCTACTTACCTTAAACAATTTAATTGCTGTCTTCAGACAGCCTGTTTCATCCTTAACTTCCGTTCTCAACTCCCTTTTCCTATGCCCTCAGCACACAGTCAATGTGCAAAGACAAATTTCTCTTTTTTTCTTTCCACATCATATAATCTACAAAGGAGATCAGCATGCATGGTTTAAAAAAGAAAGGATGCTTTGTTCAGCTTTGAAGGCACTAACTAGAACTTGGGTAACATGTATGGAATAATTAAAGCTACTATGATCTTTTATGCTCCAAAAGCCTTTTACATTCACATCATCTTTGGTCAACAGCTTTACAGTTCTAACAAGCAATTTTCACAAAGCACTATTAAAGGCCGTAAACTTTATTTTCTTCTAATTCTCCTTAAAAAATTCCTTAAGTTGCTCTGAGTTGAGAAGGGATGGGGACAATGTATCTTTAAATAATAAAGAAACAATTTTAATATTCTCATAAACATCATCCCCTCTGCTGGCTGCTACAAACTTTAACAGCCCAGCAGCCAGAGAAGCAAGTAGGGCAAACAATACAAGAAGAGTCATTATTGTAACTAAATTAGACCGTTTGTTTTCTTTCCCTCAAATCAAATTGTGTAGGAGCTGCTTTATTGCAAAACAGACATTAAAATTCCAGCAAGACCTCAGAGAGAAAGTAATTTCTATTTTATCAGTGCTGTAAAGCTGTCTTTATGTTCTGAAGCAGGAAATATTGCAAGGATATTTATAGCTTCAGCTCCAAAGCTAGTTTGAATAGAAATGTTACCGCGGTCGCTGGAGCTGTCATACTGCTCGGTGGAGCAGGGAATTTTAGTGAATTTGTGAATTACTGTTTCGGTCTTGACAAGTCTCTCAGTGAAGCTGGTGTGTGTGTCTGGAGCCGTTTGGTGTTTTGGGAGATAATGATTAAAGACTTGGATTAAGGAAAGATTTAAATGATATTCTACAGCTAATCAGTTTTGCTCGTCAAGTCCTCCTGGAACAAAGGCAAGGTTTCCAAACTTTGCCATCCTTAGCGATTGGTGACCCCACAGGAAGCATTCTCCACCCCTCTTCACCTTCCTTCTCCCTTGCAGCCCTCCCCTTTCTGTCCTTGACCTTCCCATCTTGGTGTCCCTACTCCTCTTCTGTCTGAACTGCTTACCAAGATTTGACAGTTATTTACCATCCTGCTCCTCCTCTGGGGTCTGAGGAAATGATTCATTTTTGTATCTTGCATTTATTTTAACCTTCTGGTGAAATGCTCCAGGATTCTACAAACATTATCCTCACTGTCAAAGTGGAAAGAGCTTTGTTTCACATGGGGAAAAACTGAAGTCTAGACATGGGAAGACTGAGGTCACACAGAGCTTCAGGAGAACAGATGGGATGTGCATCAAGTTCTCTCATTTTAGTTCAATTTTTAGTTCACCATTGCCATTTCCATATCACGCCAGCAAAAACAGAAATTTCTTGACCGAGGTGTAAACAGACAACCATTTGAACTAATTTATCTGAAAGTGGGGCAATGAATAAAGACTTTTAATAGCTCCAGGGCCACCCCAGGCTAGGAGGGAAGACAGAGCTATGCTGTGCCTGGGCATATTATTGCTCTGAAAGCCAGCGGCAATGGGGGTGGGGAATGGCTCTTCACAACTCTACCAGTCTTGGGATGAAAGAGACCATGGAAGTGTGCAGTGGTCTTTTTAATGTAGCTCCTCAAAACTAATCAAAAGGGCTTTGCTTTCTGTTTGTGGGTCAAGGGTTTGATTTACAGCACACTGCTCATTGCCTGACAACTCAGGTCAATAGCAGAGTTTAATTCCTGGTTAGGCAATCTGTACTGAGGTTTTCCCCAGAATCATATTCGAGAGAATCCTTTTGCTTTATGGGACAAAGAACTTACCCTCTGCTCAGAACCTGCTGTTTTGGTGAGAGATGAAGATGCTTTTTAAATCTCCCTAATCTTATATAGAAATAACAGGTCTTGCCTTATCGAATGTCCAGCTGTGGAAACTTGGCCATTCTTACCCAATTTTTCAATGCACCCACATCCTTGACTTGCCATTGAACCAGAGAACATAAGGGCTAAAAATGACTCTAGAGGCCCTGTAAGACAATCCACCATTTAAAGGCAGATTAGAACTCGGGTCTTTTGTGCTCAGGTCCAGTTATCTTTCCTCTGCACATGTGCTAGCCAAAGCAGTGGCCAGAAGCCAGATGTGACTGTTGAACCCTTGAATATGGCTAATCCGTTTGGACTAATCCAAATGGAGATGTGCTATAAGTGAATAGACTATGACAGATTTCAAAGACCTACTAGAAAAACAAGAATGTAAAGTAGCTCAAAAATACTTTTTCATATTGATAACATATTGAAATTATAATAAATATTGAGTAAAATAACATATATTAGCATTAATTTCACCTCTTTCTTTTTTAATGTGGCTACCAGAAAATTTTAAAGTATATATGCAGCTTGCATTATCTTTCTATTGGACAGCACTGTTCTGTTCTGCACAACTTTCCATCTTGACTATGGGCTCAATAAGAAAGCAATGAGTGCCCAGACTCTCAAACCCTCCTGTAAGGATCCAACTGAACTCTGATTAGGCTACTCTGCTCCATTCCTATTGGCTGTCTGACCTCATCTTCCTTTAAAAAAAAAAACAAAAACAAAGAAAAGGGTCCTGTTCTACATTCCAGGGCTGTGCAAAGTGGTCATCTCTCTGCAAAAGTTCAGAGGACAGTGAGTGGTTTGAAATTCAAGTTTCCAGTGAGAATATCCCAAATTAAAGAGAATTCAGACATAGAATTATTAATTTCCTCTTATCTATGTCTAGATTTTTCTAATTTTTCCATTTCTGATTTTTAGGATGAGCTTTAAAAAGGATATATTCAAACATAGGTTATATGGATACTCAGCTTAGGGAACACAGCTTTTCCATCGACTGAAGCCTACTACTGTGGTTTGGCTCTGTGTCCCCATCCAAATCTCATGTCGAATTGTAATCCCCACATGTTAGGGGAGGGACCTGATGGGAGGTGACTGGAACATGGGGGCGGATTTCCCCCATGATGTTCTCATGAGAGTGAGTGAGTTCTCATGAGATCTGATGGTTTAGAAGTGTGGCACTTTCTCCCTTGTACCCTCTCTCCTGCCTCATCATGGTAAGACGTGTTTGCTTCCCCTTCACTTTCTGCTATAATTGTAAGTTTCCTGAGGCCTCCCAGCCATGCTTCTGAACAGCCTGTGGAACGGTGAGTCAATTAAACCTGTTTTCTTCATAAATTACCCAGTCTCAGGTAGTTCTTTATAGCAGTCTGAGAGTGAACTAATATCCCTGCTTTCTATTTTCTTTTATTTCCCTTCAGATAGCACCCTTGTAATGATAAAGTTGCTGCCCATAGATAACCTGTATTTCCTTTTTTAACTTAAATGCTTTGGTTATTGGAGTGCTGCTAGGTAAATATAATCCTTTGCCTTTCAAAATTAGCTATTTTGGCCTCATTTATTGACATCAGACATTGGAGATGATACCTATGTCCTAAGCAATATCTCTGGCTTCATGAAATTAGAAATGCTTTGATTCAGATGGATTCTCAATTGATAAATAGCTGTTTCATATCACGGACTGTGAAAGTGATTCTCAAACTTATCTGCACATTAAAATCACCTGATGATCTTTTCAATCTTCCAAAGTTCAGAATATACCCCAGGCCAATCACATCATCATCTCTCAAGTGTCAGTGGTTGAAGCTTCTCAGGTGATTCCAATGTGCAGCCAAGTTTGGTAATCGCTGGCTTGTCAGAAAGCTAGATGAGAACCCAAACACCAAACACCTGCCAGAGTACAAGCCTATTTAAATTTTACTATGTTATCTTCCTAGAGGTTCATTGTTTCTTCTTCCTTCATAAACCTTTAGCACTTTTTTGTTGTTTTCCTTGTTGTAACAAAGTAAAGGGTCTTAATTGGGAAGACTATAGAGCAGATAATGTATGTGAATAAGAACATGATTTCTACCCACTGCTTGCTAAGAGATGGCTGTTGTGTTACTGGGAAGGATTAAATTAGAAAAAAATTAAAATAGAATATAATATTTAAACATCAGTATTTATATAAACAAGTTTCCAATTTTATTCCTTTGCATTAGGCTTCAATATCACATTGCTTACATCCATGGTACCTATGCATATCATGACTTTAGTAAAATTTCGTAAGATTGTGTTGGCCACACTTAACTTCGTCCCCACTGAAATGCTGTAAAACCACATAGATCCCAGAGGAGGTAATACTGCTGAATTCAGAAATAAAAGCTGAGAAAAGACACTTCCTATATATTTCCTCTCTAAAGGACTTCTGTGTTCGGAGTTTCAAGGACTGATTGTACAACCAGACTATGATTATCACACTAGGATGTGTGTCAGAACCACTTGTCAAGGTGAACATACCTGCCCAGGTCATGATGCAGTTGTTGATTCCAGTTTATTTTAGCTACCATAGATATTGTCTGAATTCTAGTCCGACTTCAAATGCAAAACAGAACCTGGATGACAATGGACAACTATCTGCAATATATACTTTAGGAGGAGGCATTAGGCCTATCAGCATGCTCTACAACAGCGCCTATTGATGCACCTGTGTCTTTTCAAAACATAGACCCCAGTTATTTAAAGACATATGGGAAGTGACTAGTCCAGAAGCTGTAGCCCTTAATTTCTGATGAAACGCTAAGCTACACATCTCTGCTTTTCTGTCTATATCTGCTCTCATTTCACAATTTAAAATATTTTAAGGAGCATGCATTACATGCCAATTATGTATATATAATTATAAAAAATATATATAATTTGATCTTCATAATTACTCTATGAAGTAGGGTACTGCTTCATACTGTGAAGTGCATACTACATATTATTAAGTATGTTTTATTCTGCCTATACTACAGATAAGCATTGTAGAGAAGGGTCAAATAAATCGACCAAGATTTTGTGGCTAGCAAATAGTGTGACCACAATGTAAAGCCAAGTCTCTCTGATTCTAGGGTCCATGTTCTTTTTGGTAGGCTATAACGTCTTCCAAAACTGGGGAGTGACATAATGAGGAAGGATTGTGTGGCCTAGGTGAGATACAATAACAGGACAGTAAGAGATGCTTCTACGAAAAGACAGTCAAATTATTCTTTTCCTTTTCATTTTTGATTTTTATTTTGCAATTGTGTGCCAGCACAAAGCTAATGGAATCAGGACTTATGTTCTGTATTTACACAGCTGATTACAAGTACTTTCATGGTTCATGATCTATCAAGTTTCTGAGAGTTAATACATTTTCTCCTGGGGCGTAGGAACACCACATTGGGATACTGGGGGGAATTCTCTGATGAACGAACATGCTGGGCTGTGAACTAGTGCACACACTCCACAGAACCTCACTGAACCTGCTTAGGTTGCCCATATATCAGGGGTTATATTGAGCTCCGTGCCCCTTTTGATTTGTGCTGAATTCTTATGGCTCAGTCCTTTCCATTCATTCATTATTTAAACATTTTTTTTGGTTTCTTTATGTGCCAGGCATTTCTTTTATGTGCCATTCTCTTTGCTGGGGATGCAATAATGAGCAACATAGCAAAAATCCCTGCCTTCTTGGTGCTCACATTCTAGCAGAAAGACAGGAGACAATTAAAAAGACAGCTAAGTTAAGTATAGACTATGCTGGACAGTGATAAATGCTGTAGAAGAAAATAAAGTAGAGAAAAAGGTTAGTTGTATGTGTGGGGATGGTGGGCAATTTAGATGGTGTAGCTAGAAAGGACCTCAAAGAGGTGAAGGATCAAGCACTGCAGATGTCTGGGGAAGTGTGTTTTGTGCAGAGGGAATAGCAAGGGCCAAGGCCTTGAGGTGGAAGCTTGTGCTTAATGAGGCCAGATCTGTAAAGCCTTGTATATGATTAGAAGGACGTTGACTTCTACTCTGAATGAAATGATTGTAAGCTGAAGAATGACATGATTTGACTCACCTTTTACAGGGTTACTGTGGCTACTATATGCACAGTAGGCTGAAGGTGAGCAAATTTACATCAAGAAAGACTCTTGCAATAATCCAGGTAAGGGCTGACAGTGAACTGGGCCAAAGGGACAGCAATTGAAGTGGTAAGATGTGGTCAGATTCCAGATGTTTCTGAAGAGCTAGCCAACAGGATTTGCCAACAGATTGGAAGTAGACTGTGAGAGAGAGAGAGCATTAAAGATGATTCTGTGGTTTTGGACATGAGCAATTGGAAGGTTGGAATTGCTGTAAACTAAGATGGAGAATACAGTAAGTGCAGCCAAGTTCTGGGGAATATCAGGAGTACAAGATTGAAGAGGTGGAGTTTGGGAAGCTTTTTGGACATTGCAGTAGAGCTGTGGAGAGCTAAGGAGAGTTTTCTGGGCTGGAGATCTACATTTTGGGGTCATGATGATGGCATTGAAAGCCATTAGACTAGATAATCACACCAAGGAAATGTGTGTAGAAAGAAAAGCGAAGAAGTATAAAGACTGAACTAGGAACACTCCAATGTTCAGAAGTCAGTAGATAAGAAGGAACTGAGAGAAGTAACTGAGAAAGAGGTGCCAACAATTTGAAAAGAAAACAAGAAGAGGGGATGCTGTCCTCAGAACGACAGGAGGGTGCTGGAAGTCAAGTGATGCTGGATGTTGTTTACAGGTCAAGTAAGAAGCCTGCTGAATATGGACTATGCTCATTATGTTAAGAGCACTGGAGTGAGTCAAGGGACCCGGATACAAACACTGACTTCACCACAGATTTGCATGTGGCCTTGGGAAAGTTAAGGAAACTCACCCTCCTCAGCTGCGAAAAATGACTATTGCAAAGGTGAAATAAGATAAAGTGAAAACTACCTAGAAGAGTAAGAATGTAGCACAAAGCAGCTAATCAATAAATATCACTTGACTCTACATTGAATCCTAAATATTCAGAGCCTAGTTATTTGCTTACTCCTCTGCTTGACTGATTTCCTGTGCCTTCTGACTGGGTCTGCAGTATCAGATTATCGTTATTTGACCAGTGTGACACAGATGGGCTGAACTTCTAAGCACTCCTTCTAGATTAAGCCTTGGGTTTACACTGTTCTATTATTCTGTCACAACTGATTGCCCTAGATTTCCAAGTCATTCATTTAACAGTATTTTTTGACTGCCTACTATGCATATGAGACCCTGTGCTAAAAACTGGCCATGGCCCCGTGTACCTCTGACCTTACCAAGCTATCCATGAATCCTCTATGACAAACTTACACTCCCATATCTGCTTTCCAGAGGCTTAAATGGACCCCCCAATTACTACATATTAGTCATGAAATATTGGAGAAATTATTTAATTTCTTGACCTTTTTGTCTATAAAATATAAATAAAAAATTGCTATGCTGGAAGATAGGTATCATTATCCACACTGTAAAAATAAATTACACCAAATATATGAGGTATCTAGGTCTTTGTCAGTTATATAGTAGTTACTGGGTGCATATTAACTTCCCCCCTCCACCCAACTCCATGCTGCTGCCTCCCAAGATGTGGTGCTAAGCTTTTGCAATTATCCAAATGAATCTTGGAGGGTGAAAAATATGCACTACAAATTCTCACACACTCTGTTAGGTTAGGATTTACACTGTTGGATTAGCTGTGTACATTGAGAACAAACCTGCTCCTCAATTACTAAGTCTCTCTTTTTTTTTTTTTTTTTTTTGAGACGGCATCTCGCTCTGTCACCCAGGCTGTAGTGCAGTGGTGCGATCTCGGCTCACTGCAAGCTCTGCCTCCCGGGTTCATGCCATTCTCCTGCCTCAGCCTCCCAAGTAGCTGGGACTACAGGCTCCCGCCACCATGCCCAGCTAATTTTTTGTATTTTTTGGTAGAGACTGGGTTTCACTGTGTCACTGTGTTAGCCAGGATGGTCTCGATCTCCTGACCTCATGATCTGCCCGCCTCAGCCTCCCAAAGTGCAGGGATTACAGGCGTGAACCACCGTACCCGGCCACTAAGTCTGTTAGTCATATGGATAGGCAGCCTACATGCACATGCATAAACCAACACATGCATATATACATACATGCATATATACATACATGCTTAAATACGCACAGACACCTGGTCCAGGTTGGCATAGTAACAAAAATTTTACAATAAAAATCAGCTAATAATTCCAACAGCTTTTCACTGGGATTTGAGTCAAAACTCCTGAGGAGAAAATACTACTCCATCCCTAGGTTAGCCTGGAGTTTTCCTATCTGTTTCTATTTTCTTTCTTTGACTCATGATCTTGATTAAAAGGAATCTACAACTAAAACCCAGATCTTTACCCAGTCCTTGCCCACTGTGTATACATGCTCTGAGGATGATCTGAAGATCTCTCCAGAATGAAATGATGGTGTTTCTGGGAAGAAACTGAAGGAAATACTTTTACTAAGTTATTTTTGGGGTGATGAAAGGTCATATTCTTTTCAAGAAAAGACTCCAAGTTTTATTTCAGTGTATTTATATAAGGACATTCTAAGGAACTAAGAATAGGTAGAAATTTTTAAATAGCAAGATGCTAATATTTTGAAAAATAAATCTTGATTTTTTTTCATTAATGATACTTGTGAATTCCTGGTTAGATTGACCACTCTTGATTGATTTGGTTTAGAAATGAACTTATGCAGACTTAATTATACCATGAGATCAGTGTATTCTTATTGATTATGCCTTTGACATGATTAGCTATGATTATGATGTCCTCATCTCCCAAAAATCAAAGCTAGGATGGGCTTTCTGTAAGGGCCATTAGTCATATGTGCATGGCACATAGTGTATTTTTTTTTTTCATTATATAATAGGCAGGGGAGAATGCAAAATGAGCATTAGCTTTATGCCATTCAAAAATCTATCTTAGAAATAAATCTGATGGAAACAGATTCTCTCTCCTCCACATGCAACAGATGCTTAGTTGGCATGAATTGCATTGAGGAGGGAGCATTCCTATTGAGTGCTGTACAGAGTGGATCTGGGGTCCCTTCACAGGTCATCCTAAGAGCCACATCACTATCCATGGTCTAAGTGTCCTAGTCAGTCACTGAAGATGAGGGCAAATGAGCTGTGGTGTTTCCGAGTCCAGGCTCCAGTGGATTAAATCCCTGTGCCCTGCAGCCAACTTGGGACTCCATCCATTTTAGGCAGTACAGCATTACTAATAACAAGAACAGCACGGAAAATATGAGACCCAGGCAGCAGTGGCAGGGAGAATGAGATGCAGAGCTGTGCATGCTGGGAAGTGTTGGCCTTAATTAGAATGTGCATGTACAGTATTTATCTTTCTCCCAAACCTATAAATAAGGCCAGCGCTATGGCGATTACTGATGTCTGCCATCATTTCACAAGGCCTCTGTTTTGATGGAGCACCAGTTGCTGCAAAATAATATTTCTTTCCTTTCCAGTCTGCATCTGCTCCTGTATGGAAACCTCTCAAAGGCTTTCAGAGCTGTGACTGGACAGGAGAGAAGGGGTGGATGTCATCTTCTGGGAATTCAAGTAAGAACTGCTCTTTGGGGACCCTTAACTGCAATCAGAGAAAGATTGTAACATGTAGAAAGGAGCTTACAAGACACAACAACAACAACAACAACACTCTTATCCAAAAAGAGACCTTCGTTGCCATCATCCCTGAAGGCATTTTTCCAGCTCCTCCTTGAATACTTTCAGTGTTGAGCCATTCACTGTGTCCAGTGGTAGTCAACTCCAATTTTGGATGCACTAAAACCTTCTTCTGAATACTGAATAAGTCTGCCTCTCTACCATTTGCCTCTGTTAATCTAAATATACAAACTTCAAATGGAAACTTTCTCAATTGTCCCAAGTATTTATCTGATTCTTCTATGTGTCCCAATTTTTTACATAATACATAAAAATAATTATAAAAAGTGCTCACTATTATAATTTTTTATCAATTCATCTATATTTTCCTTTCTCACAACAGGAGTTTTGAAAAAGAGTCTGATATATACTTCAGGAGTCACCTAGAACAGTGTTGCTCATCTTCGATAAAGGAGAATAAATATATCTGCCCTTGAAGGACTCTCATCTGTGAAGTGAAAATTCATAAAATTTCAATGGTCTATAGGAGGGTGATTTAAATTTTATCACATGTGGGCATCCCCTGACCCCACTGAAAAGTTAAATGAAAACTACTACTGTTGTTTGCTGCTTAGTTTCCCTCTGACCAAAATTAGAGAGTAAACTCCTTAAGAGTAGAAGATGGTTTGTGTAAGTTTTCTGTTTAATGTCAGTATTTCTCAGTACATGTACATAGTAGAACTTCAATAAATAATTAATTGTAATTAAATCAATTCATTTCATGGGGTAGGAAGGTATTCCTCTTAATACCTCTCTTCCAGAATTCATCTTTTCTCAAAATAAATACTTCTGCCCTCTAGCCTGTTCTCCACATGTGAGGTTAAGGAAAAATAAAAGGGAATGCATGAAATATACTCACCCATGAGGTCATCTTCAATGAATGTTTATTCATAAGGGAACCACCCTGTTCTAAGCACCAAACCATCTCTCCACTTCCTGTGCCTGAGGATACATCATCAACTCTTTCTTGGAAGATATTTCCTGTCCAGTGAGACTAGGACAATCTATGTGCTATCACCATTCCCCTTCCTTCAAAGAGAAAATAAATAAATACCAACCAACCCACAACACACTGCTAGCCCCAAGCTCATTCCTAGTGGGTCTTTCATTCCCTGTCCCCATGTTACCCTCAGCTAATGGATGCCTTGGATGACAGACCATTGGCCTGCCATTAAACCCCAAAGGGTGGGAACCCTGCTGGCTCAGGAAATAGGAGAGTTTTCTTTTCCCCTTTCCTGCTGCCAAGGTAAAATGAACCCCTTTGCCCAGATAAATGGGACCATAGATATATCCTCATAGGCTAGGAGAGGAGAGTTACAAAATTTGTATGGGAAAAAGTACATATCTGACAATGAAAGACAAATACTTATGTAAATAACCTCTACAGGAGAGAGGAAGAATAGCATCTCCAAGCTTACACATAACATTAAATGCTTCTTCTGGTTCTCAAAATGCCAAACAAATGGGCATAAACCAGAAAACCTTGCAAAGCAGCTCTAGTGTGGCACAAAATATCTGGACTTGAAGTCAGGAGTTCTGGTTTTAATTATTCATTAGCTGTGTGCCCTTGAGCAAATGTCTGAGGCAACTTGACTGAGACTTGTCTCCTCAGTTGCAAGATGTAGCATTTAATATGGATTCATGGCAAATGGGTAGCAGCAAGGGTGTTTCCTTATCTCCAGTACTGTTCAGGAGCTGAGGAAGCTGGGGTGTTGATGCTGAGGAAATAAACCCATACACAGGGGTGGTTTTGCAGGAGGATGAACAAGTCATCCCATCATGGGTGCCATATAGTCCAATGGTAGTGCTTGAAATTGAACTTACTGTTGAGACAATACAGAAGTTCTGGATGAATGTGAGGCTGTGGCATGGCTGAGGAGGGTAAAGAATGAAAATCTTGCAAGGGTGAGTCTCACAGCAAGAGGTGGTTTTTATGTGGGAGTGAAGGAGTAGTGGCTTAGAGAAGGAAATGCTTCATTGAGAGGATGTTGAAGATCTCTAACCGAACAAATACTGAAGTGCAGGGAATGCAAGCAGTCTTTGTAGGACCGACTAAATACTACTGTCTATTGAAGTCTCTCAATGTGTTAGGCATTATTGTCCTTCCTATGTATACTCATTTAATCTTCATAATAATCACGAGGGAGTTGTTTCTCTCATTTTCAGATGTAGAAACTGAGGCTAAAAAGTTTTTGATAACTTGCCCAAACTTACTTAGTGACATACTTAGTGAGTGACAGAGCTGGGATATAAACACAGAAGATCTGAACACAGAGCCTGAGCTCTTAACACCCACACTAGGCCTGCAGTGTTCTTGAGGGATTGCCAGGACACACTCAAAGCCAGGGAGAGAGGAACTGGGCTGTGGAGGAATTGCAGCTCTACAGGAGTTTGTTTACTTTTGAATTTAGGTTCTGGGTGGTATTTGGATGAAAGCAGAGGTAGGGCAAATTGGGAATAAAAAATACAGAACAATTCATAATAAGAAGCCTGAAGTAGAAAAGTGAATGACCAGTGGGTCTTGAATTTTTTGATAGTATCTCATGATGACAAGAATACGAAAGATAGTGAATTTAGCTAGCATCAAAGCTTGAATATTGCTTCAATATAAAGATACTCTTCTGTTGACTCTGGCTTGCATTTTAGTACTCGTTCCAAATAGAACTCTAGTGAGAATTGGCCAAGATGCTGCAAAAAGACACTTTCTAGGAGCCTCAGAAAGAGAAGACCTCAGGTCTTTGCAGCCAAGGACAAGTCAGAGCTTTTCTGATGGGTATGGTAGCATTGTACCAGAGTTAGGCCACCAGTGGCACTCAAAACTTGTTTCTTTCTATGCTATTGGACAGACAGAAAAACACAAAGAGGATAGAAATTCAAAGAGGTGGACGGACCAGCCAAATAAACTGTGTACTTTGCAGTTTGTCTGTGATCTTGTAGCAGTGGTTGCTGCTACTCAAAAAAAAAAAAAAAAAAAAAAAAAAATCAATTCTGTGGTTTGCACGATTATATCAAGTATAGTATGGAAGGCTGAAAACCTCAACTTTGTCTAAGCCTGTTTGATTTCTCTAAGCCAGAATACTCTATCCAGTGCTATCATTGTATTTAAATATCTTCAACTTGGAGAAATGGGGGAGAAAGGAAAGAAATGAAATGTGTAATGCGTACATTCTACCCTCTGTCCCCTTATCACACACAATGGTCCTACTGAGTATATACACATATATACACACATATACAGTATACACAGATATACACACATTCTTTCATTTTCTATATATCTTTAATAGAGAACACAGCACTAGTTGGAGATGTTCCAATTTGTTGGAACTTGTTTTTTATTATTATTTTTCGAGACAGAGTCTCGCTCTGTTGCCCAGGCTGGAGTGTAGTGGCACAATCTCCACTCACTGCAACCTCTGTCTCCCAGGTTCAAGCAATTCTCCTGCCTTATCCTCCCGAGTAGCTGGGGCTATAGGTATGCACCACCACACCCAGCTAATTTTTTTGTATTTTTAGTAGAAACGGAGTTTTGCCATGTTGCTCAGGCTGGTCTGGAACTCCTGAGCTCGAGCAATCTGCCTGCCTTGGCCTCCCAAAGTGCTAGAATTACAAGCATGAGCCACCACGCCCAGCCTGTTGGAACTTTGGAAACTTCCAACATTTACTTTGGCCTTGCTGTTTGACATAATGGGCAGTAAATTGTGGAGGAATTCTTATATATTTACTCATTTAGAATATTGATTGCTTGATTTCTCACTTATTTGTAATCCATTACAGGCTATCATAGTTAGAAATTTTAAAATGAAATTTATGAATGAAACACCTATTATAAACTACCAAAAGGACCTAGAATATTTTGTGGAGGTCCTCTAAAGCCAGTTACAAACTAGGCACTAAGGCCCTTCCCCAACCCTGCTATGAGAGATACGTCCAATCTCCCTATCCTGGTGAGCAGATTAAAAGGGTAAGGAGCTTGGCAAGGGAATTGGGTCTCAAAGAGAATAGAGTTCTACCTAAAGCCCACAATTAGCCATCAGGACCATCAGTGTTTGCAATGAGACTTGGGATCAAGATGCAAAGTCCAGTAGGGGTCAGAACTATGGAAGGTGTAAACATCAAGTACCAAATCAGAGCAGGTAAACTGGGAAGGGTCTGGTGGAGTCCTAGAGATGGAAGGACTTGTCAGACACCAGGATCATTTAAAGGAGACCAAAACAGGATGTTCAGAAATACTTTCCCAGAATGAATCACGAATATGGCCCAACTTGTTAAGTCCAAAACTTTTAATGAAACTGAACCATGTGGTAGGTCTAGAAGGACAAAAGCATCCCTGAGTATATTAGCCCGGAGTATAACTTCAGTGAAAAAACCCATTCCATGTTAAGAATCATTAAGGAAGTTACAGAAGTACAAGATAAAAAACGTTATCTGTGATCCTGGGTAGGGATGATGGAGGAGAGAGAGAAATCGGAGTTCAGCTACAGAAGAGAAGGCTGAAAGAGTGAATAGATCCAGACAAGCAGGGGGCAGTCCTGAGAAGTCAGTTAAAGTGGGACCAAGCAGGCAGATGTGGTTGGTGACCAGAACCTAACCTTTGTGCAACATTATGGTTTACAAAGCATTTCCACATGCAGTAACTACCACCCATCGGGATGAGCCAGTACAACTTAAGGACAAGGTAGAGTTGGAAATGCAATGAGATAAAGAGGCAGAAGGCTCAGTCCTTATCCCAGCCTTGCCACTGTGTTGTGTTAGACCTATTTCCTTCCTCCTTTTCTTTCTCAGTTTCTTCATTCCCTCAACCTCAGCACTATTGCCAATCTGAGGTAGATAATTATTGGTTGCACACTGTAGGATTTTAGCAGTATTTCTGGCCTCAACCCACTAGATGCGATTAGTACCCCACTCCAGTTGTGGTTTTGACCCGCAGGGGGACATGTGGCAATGTGTGGAGACATATTTCCCTGAGAAAATTGCCCCTGGTTGAGCACCATTGATCTAAATAAATAAATAAACATACAAACAAACAAGCAAGCAAGCAACAAATCTTCCCTCATTGTTTTTGATGATCTCTGCACTCTCTTCCATCTTTTGGAAAAGCCCCTAGCAGGCCATGCTATGGTAATTGCATGGACTCTGGTTAGGGTCAGAGAGGACTGAACTCAATCCTGGCTCTGTCACTTGCTAGATGCATAATCTTAGACAAGTCACCTACTCAATCTAAGTTGCAGTTTCCTTGTCTGTGAAATGGGGATAATAACAATACCATCTTAAAGGTTAGAAAATGATGTGAGATAACTTATATAGTGCATATAGTGCATTCGGGGAGACAGGGACATGGTAAATGCTTAATCGTTGTGAACTATCATTATTATCACCATTGTATGAGAAGGTGGCTGTCCTTGACCATTCAGTATGTCACCTTCTCTCTCTTGTGGGAATAGGAAGATGAATAAGACAATTCTCTTCCCCTCAGGAGTCTGCAGTCCATTAGGGAAGAGAGGCCTGTCCATGAATCACTGTAATGCAGGAAACCAAAATGATTGCCAGCAATAATGTATAAGTTGCTGCCACTGGGTTGAGAAGCAGAGAAACAGATGCCAGGATCACCTCGATATGCACAACTGTGGTGCGGTGTCACCTGGAGCACTCTAGGAAGTTCTGAATGCCACATCTCAAGATCAAAGAGGTCTGGAGAAGTTCCAGGGAAGGGCACCTAAAATGATAGGAAATGTTAGTGCTCTTCTGTCTTGGTCTGGGAAGGGGAAGGCAGAAAGAGCTCAGGATTGAAATCTGTGAAATCGTGAAAAGTAGATATGCATTCATTTCTTTGCTTGTTTCATTAATTAAAATATGAAAATGTCTTGGTTCTGTTATGTGGTTATAGAAATGAGCAAATACAACCACTGCACTCAAGAAATTCAGATTTACTGAGAGAAACAAGCCTGTAAGCAAGTAGTGTATTTATAAGACATCAATAGAATATATAATGGTCTGGCCGGGGGTGGTGGCTCATGCCTGTAATCCCAGCACTCTGGGTGGCTGAGGCGGGCAGATCACTTGAGGTCGGGAGTTTGAGACCAGCCTGGCCAACATAGAGAAACCTGTCTGTACTAAAAATACAAAAATCAGTTGGGCATGGTGGTGTGTGCCTTTAATCCTAGCTACTCGGGAGGCTGAGGCAGGAGAATTGCCTGAACCCAGGAGGCAGAGGCTGCAGTGAGCTGAGATCATGCCAGTGCACTCCAGCCTGGGCAACAGAACAAGACTCCATCTCGAAAAATAATAAAAATAAAAATTTATAAAAAGGACATATAATTGTCTTACGACTGACCTGTAGTAGGAGGTTAGAGGGAGAAAGAGGCAGGGTCAAGTGCAGCTTCACAGATAACATGACACCTGATTAGTACCTTAAAGAGTGAATAGAATTTCTAGAGAAAAGACAAGAAGGCCATTCAAGGGTGAAGAGAATTCCAACAGCACAAATGCTGTGATGATTGGAGAAGATGCCCTGAGAGCAGGTAATGCCACCTCTAGGATGAGTTCAGTCACATCTTCTGCATTCTATCCAAGGGCTTCTCCAATGAGCACCCTGCTCAGTCTATACAAAAATGGATACCAGAAGTTCAGAGAGCTTCCAGGGGTAACCATCAGCCAACAGAAAATATGTGCCAGTGGCAACTGCTCAGGCCTCCCTCGGGCGGATATCTGCAGGAGGCATTCTGTGTGCTTCCTGGAGTGAAGGCAGAACTGGGCCCACCTTGCCTACAGCAGCAACCTGAATAGTTCTTCCCTGCCTCCCTCTCTCTACTGCCTCACTCCCATTTCCTTGGATATTAACCCACAAATGAATAGCCTGATGCCAGGTTTTTATTTCAGGCTCTGCTCTTTGGAGAAACCCAAACTAAGACAGGACTAGAGTGCAATTAAGGAGAAACTGTCATTTTTCACCAATACTTGAATTTCTAAATTTATAACAATAATACACTATGGTATACTTTGTGGTCAGAAAAACTTTCCAACATTGTTGAGCCACCAACAGTTTTGCAATCTTGGACAAATTACTTAACCATTCTGAGACTCAGTTTCTTCATCTACGTCCTGTCTCCCAGAATTGGGAAAAGATGAGATATGGTATCTAACGTACTTAGCATACATAAGGCAGTCAATAAATGTTAATTACTATTAATATAATAATATATACTCACGCCTGTAATCCCAGCACTGTGGGAGGCCGAGGTGGGCGGATCACGAGGTCAAGAGGTTGAGACCATCCTGGCCAACATGGTGAAATCCCATCTCTACTAAAAATACAAAAATTAGCCTGGCGTGGTGGCACATACCTGTAGTCCCAGCTATGTGGGAGGCTGAGGCAGGAGAATCGCTTGAACCCAGGAGGCGAAGGTTGCAGTGAGCCGAGATCGCGCCACTGCACTCCAGCCTGGTGACAGAGCGAGACTCTATCTCAAAAAATAAATAAATAAATAAATAAATAAATAAATAATAATAATAATAAATTGAACAACAGACAACAATATCCTCTTTAAAATCAGAGTATTATGGTAAAGAGATACGGTTCTACTTTACACAGTAACAGCTTTTTAACTTTAGTATCATAAGAAGCGTTTCTGGCTTGATACATTCAAAATGCAGCTTAAAAGTCTTAAAAAGTAATAAGACCATTTTGGTTTTGGCCCAATATATGACAGCATGTTTGGCCAAATAAAGAATATTTTTTCTTCAAAACAGTCTTCTTAAACTGTCAGTACTTGAATCGTTTTTAGAAGTCTTCTTTGGGATAGGCACTCAAAGTCAATTTTCATGACACATTGAGAAAACCAATCTTATTAAGTTATAGTCACAGCTCATTTTTGACCTAAAATGCTCATAACCAGGTTGATCAAGCCCTTTAATCCCTAGGCTCAGCTCTTGGTGATCTTTAGCTGTTTCAAATCAAATTTACTTTCAATGGAAAAAAATTGCAATCACTGAGGAAATTCAAAATAACATATTATAAGGGACAGAGGAAATTTCCAAAAGTCCCCCAAGGTTTGACACATGGAAGCTATGGACTCATATGATTTTAGAGCTAGCAGAGATCATCAGCTCTTCCCCATTACAAATGGGAAAACTGAGAGGAGGGAAGGAGACATGCTTTGATAAAAGACACACTGATCATTAGTGGTGGACTCACATATAGGAGCCTGATTATCTACCTCCTAATCCAGTGTTCTTCTAGCTACACCATGAATTAAGAGCATCTTGGAAAAAAAGTACATAGCTTTTCAGAGTGACTGCTCTGAAATGGATAATGCCCATTTGAATATGTAAGTTCATAAAATATTATCACATATGGTCCTGACTTGGTAATGGGTTGAAGAACCTAGACAAATTTGTCACTGATAAAATCATATCAAGCTGTAAGCAAAATAAATGAATGCCTTTTTTTCTGGATTGAAATCAGTGATGATAATATCGTACTCTCATAGCACATCTCTTAGGGTAAAAGTGGATGATGAACTACTCCAGCAGTTGGTTAGGAATCTGTTTCATTACAGCAATTCCTTTGTTCCTGTATCACTATATTTGTAACACATACACACATGCACACACGTGAGTGCCACACACTCTGGCCCTCTTCTCAATGGGGAGGGTTATCTTTGCTTTGATAGGGAAGAAAAGAACAGTAATTACAGATTTTAAGTTTTAGACAAAGCTGCATGAAACCCTGGGTGCAGTGGTTCACACCTGTAATCCCAGCACTTTGGGAGGCCGAGGCGGGCAGATCACCTGATGTCAGGAGTTCAAGACCAGCCTGGCCAACATTGTGAAACCCTGTCTCTACTAAAAACACAAAAATTACCCAGGTGTGGTGGTGTGCACCTGTGATCCCAGCTACTCGGGAGGCTGAGGCAGGAGAATCGCTTGAACCCAAGAGGCAGAGGTTGCAGTAAGCCAAGATCACACCACTGCACTCCAGCCTGGGCAGCAGAGTGAGACTCTGTCTCAAAAAACAAACAAACCAAAAAAGCTGCATAAAAGCTCAACCTTTGATTATTATTCTAAATAACAACTTGCTTAAAAGCTTAACCATATGCACACACAAACACACACACCTTGTTCAATATCATTTAAAGAAACCTCAATCCCATCTGCAAAGACACAGGGAAATAATTGATTATTTAAATTTTGATAGTTTAAGGTTGCTGATGCACACGTTATAAAACAAATAGACAATTGTATTATTCTTCATGGGGATTCTCTAGGGTGAAAAAAAAATGCTCTAGTAAAAAGTAGAGGTAGGACAACGTTAATTACCAGCTAATGAGTTGGGGATATAAATCTGGTCATCTCTGTTTTCCATTAATTGACCAGATTAAGTCAGTCATCATTTGATTTCCATGCATTCTTTTTTTCAAACACAAGTCTTTTCTTTCAGGCTATAATTACCAGTTACTCAGGCCTCATTCAAGTTCATTAGAAATTACACATTGAGTTCAATTCAGCTCAGTGGAAAAAAATTAAAAAATAATTATTATATAGTATGTTTATATAACGAAATAAATGTACATTATAAAAATATGACATTGACAATATACATTTAATGTGTATATAATTATATGTAAGATGGTCTACGCCACACATCATAATAGGTGCCAGGGATTCAAAAATTAAAATGTCACCATCTAAAGGTCTGGGTCTGCTCAGCTATAGACTGGTTTGTGAGCATTCCAGGCACCTCTGAAAACAAGCTGCCATCAAGAAAGCATGCACTTCCCTCCTCCGCAACCCCTCCTCCCCCAACCACCCGCTCTCTCTAAGCCATGAATTTCCTTGTGTCTAGTGGAGCCGTTTATGAAATAACTGGCTCTATTGATTTCTCTGTCCAATACAAGTATGCTTGCTCAGCTGCCCATCTGTTTCCTACTTTAGGCAGGACCACTGAGAAAAATAAAGGAAAGAGAATACGTGTGTGTGTGTGTGTGTGTGTGTGTGTGTGTGTGTGTGTGTGTGTGTGTGTGTGTGTGTGTGGTCTGTGTGTCTGGAGATGTGTACTTGGAGGTGTATATATAGAAGTGGTGTCAAGGGGAGAAGTAGGGGTTCAAATCATTCTTCTCTGTAAGAAAGACACTCATCTACAGCATGGCCCATGGTATTTTCCCCAAAGTTAAGGGGGAACTTCACTTCCTGTTTAGAGGTTGTCAGGGAGCACAGAGAGCATTGCAGAGTCTACTGGACTCATGGTCAAGAGACCTGGTGGTCCTCAAGTGCCTCCATTTGCCAGTGCTGTAACCCTGGCAAAAAAAAAAAAAAAAAAAAAAGCTGATCCTTCATTACCATTTTTCTCATCTGTAAAATAGGTTAATGGCTCACCACTCCTTCTACTTCACAGAAAGGTGTTCAGAGTCATGTGGCGGGACTTCCTGGAGAGTTATTTGGAAACAACAGAGCAATGCACAATTATAGGTTTTATAGCATTAGAATACTTGAGGTAGAGGATATGGCTGGAGAAGATGATCATGGCAATATTCATAAGAGACCATCCATCAAATCATATGGTTCTTTGAACTGTCTCCAACCACTGCCCCGAGTTTTTCTAGGGGATGTCCTCCCTTCTTTTTCAGGTGGCTACCACACTTGCAGGCTATTTATTTTACATTAGACCCTAGAAGCTTGTTGCCTCTGGCGGACTCCAAAGACACTATCTCTCCAAAAGGCTTTGAAGAATGATCTATGAAGGATGCTACAAAACATCTCAAGATCAATTGCTGTAATTATCCTCTGAATAATTTTCTGCCATTATTCAGGCTGTACATATTGTACATGAAAGGCTGTGTTCAGCCAAACCAGAAGCTTGCTGGGTCTGAGATTTACAGCTCACTGTGCAAGAAGATTTAGAATGCAACCCCTAGGAAATCCATCTGGAGATTGTTGAGAGGATAAAGGAAAATATAAGTTCTTTTAATCTTAATATTCTTTATACTCTGCTCATTATGATTAGATATATCTTCTAGTTAAGCCCTGAACAAAAATAGAACTGGCAATGAAAAGACTATTTATTTTCTTTTCTACTGCTAACGGAAAATAGCATGCATAAAAATAATAATAACAATATAAATGCTCCAATGCTTAGCTATTTAGAGAGCGATCCAACGTCTCTCATTTACTAACTTTAGAAAGAAAAGAATTCCTCTCTAAAGAATGGAAAAACACTACTTGACTTGTCACTTCCTATACTTTGTAGTCACTCAAATACTTCTTTTCTTTTAAATATATAAGAGAAAGAAAATCACTGAGTTATGTATATCTGACTCCCTGAGGTGTCAGATACACATAACTTTTCCTCAGGGGAAAAAAGTTGCCTGAAAGAGGGAGGAACACAGGGCTGCTGAGAAAGATGGTGAGAGCTTCCTTTTTTGTTTTTTTGGTTTTTTTTGTTTTTATTTTTTGAGACAGAGTTTCACTCTTGTTGCCCAGGCTGGAGGGCTGTGGTGCGATCTCTGCTCACTGCAACCTTGACTCCCGGGTTCAAGAGATTCTCCTGCCTCCGCCTCCCAAGTAGTTGGGATTACAGTTGCCCGCCACCATGCCCAGCTAATTTTTTGTATAATTAGTACAGATTAGGTTTCACCATGCTGGCCAGGCTGGCCTCAAACTCCTGCCCTCAGGTGATCCGCCAGCTTAGGCCTCCCAAAGTGCTGGGATTACAGGCATGAGCCACTGCACCCAGCCATTCTTGTCCCATTATTAAGATTATTACGGAAGCAGGGTTAAAGGGGAGAATAAAATTCAATATATTTGCTGTTGCATTGATCATTAATATAAACCAGCTTTGGCTCAGATGAGACAGTAAACACTCTTTTTTCTGACCTCTAGTACCTGGGTGATATGCCATCGGTGGCAGAACAATAATGCATTTTAGCAGCAAATTTCCTATGAGTCATGGCCGATGGTTTTTTTCTCTGAAAGGGCTATATAAAATCATATCAAGGCAAGAGTTTGAACATAACTAAGGTGCTTTCTGCTATTTTTTGCAACCAGACCCAAGGGGAAAAAAAAATCAAACTCCAGGTTGTTTAGGCAATAACAAAAAATGATAAGTTTCATAATAGGACAATTCATTTTGAAGGTTCCATTAGTGTCCATAGGGGTTATTTAGTTGACAACATTGGTTTAGGCAAGGTTGCTAAAAATGCCCTGAAATAAAATGGCTTAGATACAGCAGCTAAGGGGCATTACTCTGCAGGCTGAGATACATGTTTTGGGTCTAAATTCAGCTGGGTGCTCTCTGTCAGTGGAGGAATGAAATGACCTGGCCTGTAGACACAGGTGCAGACTGAAGGCTTCAGTCTGTTTAAGAGGCATAAATGGCTTTCCTTGATTCCTTTTTTGGGGGCTCATGATGGATGGGGTTAAGAGTGACAATGGGAAGGCTGAAAAAGGGAAAGCACAATGAAATGTCCTAGCATTCCTATTCTTCTACTGAAGAACTTCCACCTAGAGTGAAACGTCTGGACAGCACCTAAATTCTCAACAGACTTACTTTTTCCTCCTTTCTTCCTGAGGGATTTTGGAAGGAAAAAAACAACAAGGGAAGATTGATTCATGGTAGAGTCATAAAGCAGCCTTGTTTGAAAGGATCTTAGAAATCATTGAATCCAACATGGTTAGACAACCAGCTTGGTAGGCCAAATCCTTCCTGTGGGCTCATGGTATCTCCTGGTGAGCACAGGCTTGACTCACAATAGGAGCTTAAAACATATTTTAATATGACTGGGCTTTCTCATTTTATAAATACATATATAAATTGAATATCAAATAGGTTAAATGGCTTGCCCAAAGTCACAGGGCTAGATAGTGGCAGGATGAAATTACTTGAAATTAAAGCTCAGATCTCTTGGGTTCTTTGCCAAAAGAAAATAGATCCTTAAAGGACCAAATGTTTAATGTTACATCTATTATATCAGAAATATTTGTCATGTGGAATTTTCTTTTCTTTCTGATTTGTTGTATTTGACTAAATCCTAGTTAGAATTTTTATCATGAAATCTGGAGATTCATGACTTTAGCAAAAATAAAAAGTTCTGGAAGTACTTGCAGATTTCATCAGTTGGATTGTGTCTGTATGTGTGAGGTGTGTGATGTGTGTGTGTCTGTAGTGTGTGTGAGCACACAAGTGCGTGCATGCTTGAGAAATTTCTGGCAGTAACAGGGTTCTTAATAGACAGACTTCAGATAATTCCATTGCCAGGTAGGATGTCATGCTCCCTTGATATGAAAAGACTTGGGAATTTTGCTCAATCTCTCAAAGGGCCACAGCCCTCCAAAGCATTAAACGCATACCAATGCTATCAAAGTGGAAAAAAAAAAAGCCCTAAAATCTGAGGATAATTGCACACATCAAGCTAATTACCCAGAAGCACTATTAGCTAATGAGATTAGCCAGAAGCCCTGTCTAGCATTGATTAATCAAAGAATAATGCCAATGCACCTGTACAAAGGCACCTGATCTCTAACAAAAGAAAGATTTGCCCATGTTTGGAAATACTACTGCACACTTATTTTTTACCATCCTCCTGCTTTATAAGAATTTTTTAGATAAATGCTCCAGGGAAGGCTACGATGAACTGTAAACCAACATTTCTATCACTCTGGACAAAAAAAAAACTCAGACTGTGACTCAATTTCTCCATTAAAAGAATGGAAACACTTATAATCTATGTCCCTCTAGTTCACAAGATTGTAAGAAATAATTGGCAGAGTTATACACAGTCTGAGCTTCAAGCAAAATCTTTAGTGCTTAAAAATAGCAAACTAGGCAAATGCTCCAATTATGAAATTTGTAATTGATAATCCCTTTGTCTTTAGGAAAATGCCCACATTAAAGAGAAAAGCCATCCGTCCATCAGTTTACAATATATAGACAACCTAAAATAAAATGGCAAATAATTTCATAGGAAAAAATACAAATAACAAATAATCATATAGGAAAATGTCACCTTACTCATAATTTTAAAAATGTAAATCAAAACAACAAAAATTCTTCTCATAGCTAAAGAATGTCATTCATTCAGTTATTTTGACACCAATATCACTGTAAAGATGCAATGATCTTTTTTTGACAAAAATTACCAAAGAATCACCACATAATTTTAAAATTCCTATACTAAATTGCATTTCATTTTTTTCTCTGGATGACTCTTCTTATCCTAGGCCTCATGTAGGGCTTTTTGTGATATGCATTAAGAAAAAAATAGTCATCAGGGTGACTGTCTTGTGGTGGTGTAGTATTGATGTACCAGCTAAAAGAATTCCGGATGGTAAAAGGCTGGGAGAAAGAGTTTATATCACCACTTATTGGAAAGCAAATTCAAATGCTTTTGAACTACAAAGATTCTTTGTAGAGAGAAATTAGCCAAGTTTCCTTCTTGTTGGATGAGGAACTTTATTTTCTACTAGGAGGGGCATGGTAGAAAGGGCTGGTATAGCTCTAAGTTCTGTGGAGACATCATCAGAAGCAGATGTCTCTTAGAGTCCAAGAAGATGCCACAATGAACACCAGTGTTTCTCTCTTCTTTGGAACAGTAGAACATAACTGCCGTCACAGAAAATTTTTCCCCCAAAGCCAACAATTATGAATGTATTCTCAGATTTTTTTATACAATGAATTTTATCATAGGTAGAGGAATTATGGAAAATGTATTATAAAGCACTTTCTTAAAGAAATAATTTGTTCATACTTATATGGTGGTCCTCATTATACTGTTGTACAACAAAAGTTTTACTTGTATCCCTGCCAGAAGGTAAGATTGTTCAGGGCCACAACCTGGTCCTATTTGCTGGTGGGTTTCCAAGAGCATAGCACAGTGCCTGGCACAAAATTAGTGCACAAAAAATGTTGGACATGTGATTAATGTAGTCTAGAAGCTATCACTAAAGGTATCAAATCCTTTTCCTTTACGATAAGACTTCATTTATATATATTTCTTAGCAATCTCTAATAATTGATCTATTCATTCAACAAATATTCACTGAGTGACAACTCTGAAATCGCCTCTATTCTGAGTGCTGGGAGTGCGGCAATGAAGAAACAGAGCAAAAATCACTGTCTTTATGGATCTTATGTTCTAGTAGACAGACAGATAGATGGAAATAAATGCTATGGAGAACAATAAAGCTGGACTACAGGAGTATTGATATTGTGTGTTTGGGGGGCGGTGCAGTATGGAATGAAAATTTACTGGTTTCAGTTAGTCTTCTTTTAAGAAAAACAAGGAAGACTTGGAAATCTAGATGAATAGAAACAAGTCCATACTTTTTTTTTTTTTTTTAAGATGGAGATTCACTCTTGTTGCCCAGGCTGGAGTGCAATGTGGCAATCTCTGCTCACTGGAGCCTCCGCCTCCCAGATTCAAGCAATTCTCCTGCCTCAGCCTCCAGAGTAGCTGGGATTTCAAGTGCCCACCACCACACCCGGCTATTTTTTTGTATTTTTAGTAGATACTGGGTTTTGCCATGTTGGTCAGGCTGGTCTTGAAATCCTGACCTCAGGTGATCTGCCCGCCTTGGCCTCCCAAAGTGCTGGGATTACAGGCGTGAGCCACCACACCCAGCCAACAAGTCTATACATAAAGAAGGTGGCCACGTCTAAAGATAGGAGCAGTGGACCAGTAATGTCCTTAAAAAATGTGTGCGCTATCAAACTCCTGTCTCTCCTGCTGTTGTCACTATGCTTAGCCACCTCCCTTCAGTAACAGACTTGATTTTACCCATTTGAACTTGCAAATTGCCTCTTTTCTGTGGAATCCTCTTGTTATCTGTTCACATGGAAGCCCCAGCTAAGCTCGTAACAATCTCCCCCATCACACTGTTCCTCAAGTGGATAAAACTGTCTCTGCTGCTGGGCAAACTCCCACTGCTAATGTAGCGTGACCTTGGATGCCATTTTTGGCATGTTCCATCATACCAGGAAATGACATCTGCCTCCCCCTGGGAAGCAGATCATATTGGTAGCACTTTTCTTAGATGTAGAATAAGTCATGAAGTTTAGCTTTGCAATCTGATGTTTGAAGAACCTATACTGAAATCCTAGTCATTTAATGTCAAAGTTCACTCTTTCCATTGCACTGTACTTCTTCATCAGCCACTTTGAGGGGCAGTGGATGCACAAATCATGCAGAAATGGGGAGAGTAGAATGATCCTAAATACAAACTTGGCTGATGTACATTATGCCAAAGGCTAGGGCTATGTGAACTTGTTTACTTCATTTCCACTTTCCTATCATAGAGGGCCCAATGACTTTCACAGTCCTAGGAATTTTTGCTCATTCCTACACATCAGTGGATTCTTACTCTTTCTGATGAGACCAGAAAAAAAAAAGTACTTGATATCAACTTACTTCATGGCTTTTATTTATAATACAATGTTTTTTTCTTAGGAAAAACATTTTAGCTAATATATTTTATAATGGGAATGTTTTTAAACTTAAAAATGTGGACTCTTGCAAATTGTATGGCTCCTCTGTGCGGGATCTAAGCTGTGAGAAAATCTGTGTTCACAGTTGTAAAAATAAAACTAAGGTACTTTCTATTATTTATTTGACTCCATCCTTCACATCTCTTCAGATATTTCACAAGAAAAAATTGTCACACACTTTCTTTTAATCAGTCTGTCAACCCCGTTGTGTGTCTCTAACATCTGCACTTACTGTACTCGAAGAAAAGATTAAAAGATCAGAAATGTGGAAATCAACCTTTTAGAATTTCATATTTACCTTAAGAACTTAAGGTAAATACAACCAGAGCTGGTTAAAAAGTGAAAAAACAAAGTCAAACACCAAGAAAAGTACAGATTGTACTGGGACTTTTTTTTGCTTTCGAAAATTTGGAATTATTACTTGGAAATGTCTTCAACAAAGGCAATAAAAACATGTCAGAAATGTAAAACATCAGCCTGCTCCCCATACCTGCTTTTAAAAATTGCTGTTTGATTGACTCCACAGGGAATGGCAGAAGCAAGGCAATGGTCCTTACACAATGAAATACTTAAATATGATTGAGGAAAGGCCAGGGTCTGAGGCTATTGCAGTGAAGAATTTATTCACAGTGTTTTTAAAGGTGTATAAGGAGGTGAGGTTGTAGGAAAGGGGGAACAAAGGAGAAGAAGAAATTTGTTGGCAGAGGTGGAGTTGGGGGCATACAAGAGCAAAATGTGGAGAAAAACATTTTTTAAATAAAATAAAATACCCTTAAGTCAGATTCCTTTATATAAACCTTTGGGGACCCAATAAAAAGCTATGACTAAATGAAAGTGTTACCAAAGCAGATGGAAAATAACATCAGAAAATCAAATGACACATTTAAAAGGGCAAAACATCAATATTACCTAAAGAACTGATCAAATGTGTCATTTTGAAATGCACACCAAAGCAAGAAGATCATGAAATGCATTAAAATGGTGAACTGGGAAATGGAGAGTGGGCGCTTGGTTGACTCCCGCCATGTAGAAAATCAGACGTTATGTGCTAGAATACATGAATATAAAGGGAGGCAAGTTGTTTCTATACACATTTAGAAATTGTCAAAAAAGTATCAAAATGACGGGCCATGCCCAGAGACACATTTGTTCCAGCCAAGGGAACTCCAGCAGGTTTCCTGGACAGATGTCCTGATGCTCTGCCTTGTCAAGTATTCTCTGCCTCTGAACTTTGGTACCCGTTTGAAGAGGATTCACAGGTGGGAAGACCCACAGCTAAACCTCTGAGCTCAGGACTAAGAATATGATGTGGTTTCTAATAGCAGAAACTCTTTGATGAGCAGCTTATCTATGAGTGTCACCCAGCCCTAGTAGACTTGTCTGTAGCAAAGCCCTAATCATATTGGCCAGAAGAGCTGGTTCAGAGCAGCTAAACACAAGCTCTGTGTGTGGATTAGGACAGTGACTGTATGTTAAACCAGCAAGCCCAGCAACTTATCACTAGGTATATATACATTCTCCAGTGATTTTAAAATATTGCCAGAAATTTCAGATGGGGCTCTGAAAAACTTAGGAAATCCTTTGTTGGATGCAGGGCTTGTGGAGCAGGGGTATGGGTCTCCCGTTTGACATTTTGAAAATATGATGTGCTTTCCTCTGCTCGGAGTGTTGTGGATAAGGGTAAGGGATTTACAACCAATTGACATGGAGTTTAATCCTGGTTTAGTCACTTATGAGCTATGAGACTGTAGGCAATTTACTAAATCCTTCTAAGCCTCAGTTTCCTCATCTCTAAAAGGGAGATAATAATGCTAAGTATTTCATGGGAGTCATTGGAAGGATTATATAAAATAATGCAGTTAAAGGGCTTAATAAGTGTCTGGCATAGAGTAAACACTCAATAAATTGTTATTAAATTAAATCATAAGCTGTACAACTAATTGGGACCTTTTTATCTCATATAAACCTCTTTATTTAATAAGGAATTAGTAAAAGGAGGCCCAGAAAGCTGAAATGCCTAGTAGTAGCACCACTGCTGTAATGAACCAGAGACTTTTGTGTCTCCTACTTTCCCCATCTTTATATGTTGACCACCAAACTTACTACTTGTCTTCAAGCTGTGGCTGGGGACACTTTCCATATTGTCCATTAGTTCTGCCCCTGAATCTCCTTCTTTCCCAATTAAAGAACTTACTCTTATTTAATGAGAATCAACTAATAAACTTTGTGATGTTAATGACTGATACAGGATTAGAATATCCATGTGCATGTCTTCTTTAGGATATTTGTATTTCAGAGTAAACTGCAAAACTCAACTGGAAAGAATCTCAAGCACTGACTGGGGTGGAGGGACTGGAGACATTTGTATTGCATATGGAAGGTCTTCTCATACCTCCTTCAAATGAGGTCATAGAGCCATTGCACAAGAAACTTCAAGGCCATCATTAACCTATCTGTGAATGATGCCCTGATAAATGCAGTGTGTAGCCCACATGTAGGTCATGTAAACAGGAGACACTATCTCTCAGATGATTAGCTCTCGAGTTATGAAAGATTAAAACAGCTGCCTTCAGAAATACTGAAATTAATTCAAGTCCCTAAGGAAGATCAATAGGACCAAAGGGGAACAACGTAATTACCTTTGATATAAACTAGAAATATTTTTAGAAGTTTCCTTTAAAATCTATATCCCAAAAAATCAAATCTTTCTGACTTCTTAATGATAACAGAGAATTGAAGAAGGGAGAGAAAGAGGAGAAAGAGAACAAACATACTTGGGAATTCTTTCCTAAAAGTAAAGAAGGAAAGCATGTGGACCTATGTCTGTCAAATTTTAAGCTTCCCTACTTCAGAAATTGGCTGAGACACCAGAGCACTCAGGATTCCAAGATCATTCTCATACGGTTCCTCTAAGACATTACATCTGTAACACTGGATGCTCTGAATTCATCCAGATTGAGGAATATGGTCTAATTGAGAAATCAAGACCAGAGACTGAACAACAGGCCAGTATATATTAGACAAGGATGACCAGAAGTTTCCAAGGGTGGCGGACAATGTGCCTCTAGTAATGTAGTGGCCTTGGCCAAAAGGCATCCTGCAGCCATCTGTGGTGCTTGCTCTCTCTTTTCCTTAGATTCCTGTTTCAATCAGCATTTCAGTGAGGCCTTTCCTGATGCCACATCTGAAAGAGTAACTCCAACCCACACCAACATAACAATCCCCCTTACACCTCTCCA
The DNA here is from genome assembly GCF_028885655.2 of Pongo abelii. NCBI lineage: Eukaryota > Metazoa > Chordata > Mammalia > Primates > Hominidae > Pongo > Pongo abelii. Next base: position 40,732,611 of record NC_071985.2, on the reverse strand, counting down.
GCACTGAACACCATCTGACTTATTATAGATCAATTTGCCTATCCATTAACTGTCACTCTCTAGTAGGTGGGAAGATAGCTCCCCCAAATCTGTCCACTTTATATGGAGAAAGTGTTTTTGGAGGTGTGATTAAGCTAAGAACTTTGAGTGGGAGAGCTTATTCTAGGTTATCAGAATAGACCCTAAATGCAGTCACATGTATAGAAGAGAGGTAGAGGGAGATTTAACACACATAAAAGAGAAAGCCAGGTAACGACTGTACACAGAGATGTGAAGATGTTGGCCTTGAAGATTGGCATGATATGGCCACAAGCTAAGGAATGCCCACAGCCACCAGAAACTAGAAGAGGCAAGGAATGGGTTCTCCCCTAGAACCTCTGGAGGAAGAGAGTATGACCTGGCTAATACCTTGACTTCAGACTTCTTGCCACCAGAACTGTGAGAGAACAAATTGTTGTTTGAAGCCACTAATTTGTTGTAATTTGTTACAGCCATCATGGCATACTAATACACTCTCCTTTAGTGAAATATAATCCCTGAGAGGAAAAAGACCTTTTCTCTCTTTTGTTCTTTATTCTATCCTCAATCCTACAGCTGGGGACTGATATACACTAAAAATTTAGAATTTACGTTTTATTAATGAATAAGTGGAAGAGAAAGAGTCCGTATAACATTGGGATCTAAATTTCTGTTCATTTTCCTCTTTAAAATAAAACTGTTGTCAGCAGTTTAAAGAGTTAACATCCGCCAACATAAGTCAACAACTCACTTATAATATAATTAGTCCTACTAGAAGAACCATGTCAGGTAATACTTTAACGGAAAGGTCTTGCCCAATTAGTAAGTGGCTGAGCTGGATCTAGAAACCAGGACATTGGCTATCAAGCCTAATATTCTGTCCAATCTGGTTCAGCTAGCTTCATCTAGACATCCTTTCTTTTGGAGGAGTTTACAGGGCCCAGACAGAACCAAGACTAGTTTCCACAGGTAACACAAACTAACCAGTGTCATTTCTTTACAACCATCTTCATCTATCATATCTCCAAGAGATTTCTATCTTAATAGTCAAAGCCAGCTGCTACCACCCAAGGCTGATTCTGCCAATGATAGATTTTTATAATGCATGTAGCTAATAGGGCTTATGCTGTCATAATGTGGCAGGACTAGATAAATCTCTGTAATAAAACTAAGAGTCTCTTGCATTTATATATTGCTTTTACTTTCTAAGTGCATTTGCATGTGTTCTGTCATTTTCTCATTCCAGTACCCTTAGGAATGATGGATCCGTCAGAGATAATGCTCCTTTTCTTTAGACGGAAAAACCTGGAAGGAGGACTGAAAAGTGCTTTCAATAATCCCTTCTGGCAAGTGGGCATAGTTATTGCCCCTCTTACACACCAGAACCTTATTAGGATCAAATATGTAAGTCGATGTCCTTAGAAAAGCATAAAAAAACTTACCCATCTGATGAGGCTCCTCTGATGAACCAGTCCTTGCTTTAGAATAAAAAATGAAATTCTGGCACTCTTACCCCATAAATTATAATTGTCTTTTTTACCTCTCCTTAAGCTTAGCGCCCCGTCCGTCTTTTCTCCTCCCCTTGGCATGTAAACTTAATGTTTCGACCAAATGAGTCAACCACAACGGGAATACTAATTCACTAAGCAAATGTACAAAAGGTATTCATGCGCTATTGCAGTTAAACTGCCATTAAAACAAGAACAAAACAATAAAAATCTCGTGTTTGTAAGATGATGCAATCATAAAGGGAAAAAAATCATTCATCTTTGGTCATCAGCTGTTTTCTCCAGTCTGCCCATGATCTGCTCAGAGGAAGAAGATAAATGACAACCACTGAACGGGCCAGGATAACCAAACCCAGACTTGAGGGAGATGGTTTGTCCCACTTGTGCAGCTTTTGACACACATTCAATTTTGTTTGGGGAAATGCAAGGACCATGCCAATGGGAAAATCTTGGTCACCAAATATATATTTAGAGCAACTATTTCAAAATTATATTTTTCACTTCTTTTTTTAGCTCTAATGGGAGCACATTTAAAAAAGGAATACATAACACTTATACCTTTTTAGAAAATAAGGTATTGCTCTTGTAAGCCATTTATTCCTAATTACACAATTACTTTATCATTCAGCACTTTCTGAAAAAAAGACTATAAGGCAAAGAATGGGCTGATTTAAGATTTTTTTAATTATTAAAAAAAAGTTAATCTAGTTTCTTTTCCTTCTGGAATTCAAAAATGTTAAAGCATACTAAGTATTTCTCATTTCTGGATAATAAAATAATGATGTAATTAATAATCAAATAGCATAACATCATATGAAATTGTTAAATCTATTTGTGAATAGAAGTAAAAGCCGTACCATTTTAAATTATCTCATTTTAAAATGAGATAATTATCACGTAGTTTGAGAGTGGAAATCAAATTCTTCCAATATGCATGCTACTCTTGTTGAGTACTTTTAAAAAGTTGCTCTGATGGTGGGACTCCTAAGGTTTTGGATGGAGCCAGTTACAACTGCAGGGGCATTTGCTTCCAAGAGTGTTATTTTTACTACCAGTGAACTGCTCCTCTGGCTGCCTTCCCCAGGACACAGTGTCTGCTGGCCACACAGTTTCTTCAGCTGCTGCTCTGACAGGCTAGAGGGCACCAACTGAGCTGGGGAGGAATGGACTGCATTTCTCCTTCAGAGAGGTCCAGTACCATCCTTCACCTAGACTGTTGAGTCTCCTGATGGTTTCCCTGTTTCCAGTCCTGTCTCCTTTTTTTTTTCTTTTTTTTTTTTTTTTTTTTGAGACAGAGTCTCACTCTGTCACCCAGGCTGGAGTGCAGTGGCATGATCTCGGCTCACTGCAGCCTCTGCCCCCTGGATTCAAGAGATTCTCTTGCCTCAGCCTCCCTAGTAGCTGGGATTACAGGCACCCGCCACCACACCCTGCTGATTTTTTTTTTTTTTTGTATTTTTAGTAGAATAAGGGTTTCACCATGTTGGCCAGGCTGGTCTCAAACTCCTGACTTCAAGTGATTCACCCTCCTCAGCCTCCCAAAGTGCTGGAATTACAGGCATGAGCCACCATGCCCAGCCACTGTCTCCTTTCAATCAGTCTACCCCACAGCAGCTAGAGGTCCTTCTGAAATGAGAATTTGATTGTCTCTTCCTTACGATCCTTCAAGAATTCACCATTCCTTTAGGATCACATCCAAATGTCAATGGATAGCATTCAAGGACCTGCTCTATCCTTCCCAAACCTGTCTTTCCAGGTCCCCTCCTGCTATGCATCACTTAATATCTTGTGCTCAAGCCTCATGAATGGAAAAGATATTTATGCCTCTTGTAGGGGAAGAAAAACAATTTTTCTTTCAACCTTCATAAGTTCTTTGTTGGAACAAACTCCTGTTACAAAAGACAGATGAACAAGAGAAAAGCGATGAAAACTAAGTTTATTAACATGTATATTTCACATATACATGGCAGACATCCAGGGAATAAGTAGTTCTCTAAGAGGTGGCTTTGAATCCCAGCTTACATAGCATCTTCAACGGACAGAGGTAAAATTTTAGAGAAGTGACAAGACAAAGGAAAAGGACTGAGTTTCTGGGGACAGCAACTGGTGGGAAGACAAATAAATGGCAGATAAAGGCTGTTAGGAAAGCTTATTAATGTAGATTCCTCTAGTACCATCTCTAGGCCAAGAAGCACCCAAAGTGGCCTTCAGTGCTTAACTTTTGTTCTCTCCCTGGTAGGAGGAGGAGCAGGGAACCTTTTGTCTCTGACAGTCTAGGTCCTGCTTTTTAGGCAAATAGAGGGAAGGTAGAGAGCTTTTCTGCATCTGCCTCTTCCAAATTGCCTTCAGCTGGACAATCCTTCACGTTTTCAGGTGGCATATTCCGGCCTCCCACTGTTTTAGTCTGTTTGTGTCACTATAACAAAATACCTGAGACTGGGTAATTTATAAACCATAGAAATCTATTTCTCACTGTCCTGGAGGCTAGGATGTCCAAGAGCAAGGCGCCAGCAGGTTCAGTTATCTGGGGAGGGCTGTTCTCTGCTTCCAGGATGGCGCCTTGCGGAGGAATCCTGCAGAGGGGCTGAATGCTGTGTGAAGCCTCTTTTATAAAGGCCTAAATCCCATTCACAAGGGAAGAGTCCTCATGACCCAATCATCTCCCAAAGGCTCACCTCTTAATAACTACTGCATTGGAGATTGTTTCAACCTGATGCTCAGAGGTCCACAAACATTCAGATCATAACACACACAATCTCTACTCTCTCTGCCTTCTTCCATGATTTATCCTGGTGACACCCATTCATCCTTTAACTCAAATGTCACTCTTGATTCTAAGTCTCAAAAGGGCAAGCATGACATCCTGTATACTTCACAACACATGCATGGCTCACTGTGGCCAATGTTAAGTGCTTATCAGAAACTTCTAAACCTATTGTGAAAAGAAAAGAACTAGCACTTCTTCCAATAATATTCTTCCCCTGTTATTCACTTTTTCTGATCTTTTGCTTATTTTCCTATTTCTTTGCTGTTTTTTCTTTCGTTTTCAATTTCTCTCTAACAGGGGGAGCACCAGGATGGGAAAGGACTTGAGGTTGGGGAGCCTGTGGTGAAACCAGTTGCTGTATCTGCCTCTACTGGAATTTCTTCTTAACACCCCATTGAATGCATCTGCCTCAGGGGCCTGGATTGTGACAGCTGTTTAATAAACCACATCAGCAGTGCACCAGGCATAAGACAGAATGAAAGTGAGAACCTCATATTCCATTTCAACTCTGGTGATAACCTCTGAATTCCATTATTCACCATTTTAATACAACCTTTATTATTTTCCTCAGTGTCCTCCCCCCACCTCTAGTTTCCTTCTTCCCTTTGGTGTAGTCAAATGGCCTTTGGCTCAGCGGTTGGTGGCTTTATACATGCAGCCTCTATTCATATGCATAAGCTTACAGCTGCTCAAATACTTCAGAAATCTGATCAGCCTCCCCTTCCCGCTCCCCCTCCTAAATGCTTTGTGAAATCTTTGCTAGGCAGAGAAAAAGGCCATGTCTCTTAGCTGCTTCTGCCCTGCCTGTCCCCATTCAATTGTGGGGATGCATTGTAGTGGAGTGGTGGTGGTTATCCTTTCAAAGTCCTTACATATTCCACCCCGCTGAATAGAAGTGAAAGGGGGAGGGATGGAGGAAAAAAAGGATGCTGGTGCTGGCCATGATGGAACATTATGGAAAGTCAAGCTTCTGAAGAGGAGCTGCTTACAACTGCACTATCTTCTAGGCAGTAAGACCAGCATCTTCACATTTTACAATAGAAGGGACGGCAGCTAATTTCAATGCATCATATAACTTCCAAGAGGTGTCATTTTACCTGGATGCTTAAAGGCAACTTCCCTGTCTCTCTCGGGTGGGGCTGACAACATGGAATCTCCCCCAGCAAAGAATGTGTGCAGGAGTGACAGACAGCTTGAGGAAACACCTGTTTCACTTGCCTCGCCCAAGCCCTAGTTATCTATCACTCAGCAGTTCAAAGCTGAACTGGCCAGGACAGAGCACCAAATTGCTGGCAGAGGCCGGGCTCCAGTCAAGTGCTGGCATCTCATCCAAACAGTTTGAAATTAGGTTTCAAAACTACCTGTGAGAAAGAAAGATGAGGTGGAAAGTAGCTGATGCAAGCAAAAATACTGCAGTAATAGCTGGTTGGGGAAGAGAGCGGGGGGAACTGAGCTGCAAAAACACTTAAAACATGCTACTCTGGAAGCCTGTGGCTCCCTTGTCTCCCCCAACTCTCTCTTTTATTAACTTAGCTTCTTTTATGAGTACTTTAATAAAACGAACTCTTTTTTACCCTGTGCAAGGAAGATCCATAAATGCTCCTACGTTGAAAAAAAAAAAAAGCGAAAAAACTTACATTTCCCAGGATACCCGGAAGAAAGGAGTGGGTAGTGGAGAGAAGAGCAATAAATGGTTACACTAAGGGCTCCTGTTATATGGAGTCATACATAAGGTGGGCACGAGGATGCCTTCTGAAAATCCGGCTGATGCCATGTGAAGGAAAGCATACTTTTTCAAAGCTTGGGAGGAAGATAATCCTTTATGACTCCTCATTTAACTTGTTTATATCTAGTGAGTTATCATCTAATCCCTGGGCTTTACCTGGGGTCACAAGAGTCCTCTTATACTCTGTGTGTACAGTGAGGGCTGAAGGGTGAAAGGGAGCCTCATCTACAATCCCAGGACATGTTCTGAACCGACTGGCCACCCAGAGGCCTTAAGACCCCTTGGGAGAGCAAGGAAAGAAGATGTTTTCTCTCTGACACCCCACATTGAATCCACCTGCAAATCCTGTTGGTTCTACTTTCAAGATACATTCAATCCGCTTTTGACGTCTCCTCTGTTATCACCTTGTATATGGTCCAAACTGCCCTCATCTGTCACCTATATTACTACAATAACTTCTATCTGGTCTCCTTGCTCCCACCTTTGTCCCTGCTTGTTCTGCATAAGACAGCCTAAGGTAGTGGGAGAGGTCCTCCACTCCATGCACTCACATCCTGCATGCACCAGCTCATTTACTGTGCTTCAGCTACTGTGGCTTCTTGGGGCTGTCCCTTGAAAATGGCAGGACTGTACTCACCTCAGTGCATTTGTCCTTAGCCATCCCTATGCCTAGAACTCTCTCCAGATATCTCATTTCCCTTAGACTGCTCAAATGTCCCCTTCTCAGCAATCAGCAATTTCCTTTCCTTTTTTTTTTTTTTTTTTTTTTGAGACTAAGTCTTGCTCTGTCACCCAGGCTGGAGTGCAGTGGCATGATCTCAGCTCACTGCAACCTCCGCCTCTTGGATTCAAGAGATTATCGTGCCTCAGCCTCCCCAGTAGCTAGGATTACAGGCACCTGCCACCGTGCCCGGCTAATTTTTGTATTTTAGTAGAGACGGGGTTTCACCATGTTGGCCAGGCTGGTCTCAAACTCCTGACTTGAGGTGATCCACCCGTCTCGATCTCCCAAAGTGCTGGGATTACAGGTGTGAGCCACCACACTCAACCTCCTTGTTTTCTTGATTATCCTGTTTAAACTTGCAATGATCCCCACTGCCTTCACTATCCACATTCCCCACTTTATGTTTCTCTATAGCACTTACCATGGTCCCATGCACTATATATTTTACTCATGAGTTTTCTTTCATGCCTGCATCCTCAGTGTCTAAAACACTGCCTGGTACATAATAGGTGTTCAATAAATATTTGTTGAAAGAATATTATGCTCATTCTGAGGCCAAAATTCTTTAAAATTGGGGATAAAGGCTGTGTCAGCATTGGAGCTGTTGTGCCAAACCCCTATTAACCTCAACAGGGAAGGTGCTAGGGTCAAGAGGCCAAAGAAAAGACCCAGGAACAGCAAACAAGACATGAGGTTTTATTAATAGATTACATAGAGAGGAGAGATTCCAGTGGTGGTGAGCTGGACAAGAGATTTGCCTTACATACAGAGACAGATCAGTGGCAGCAGCTAGACAAAATATCTGCCTTACCACCTTACCTACAGTCAACAAAGCCCAGTGGTGGTGGGCTAGGCAGGAAAACCCCCACCACTTGCAAAGAGCATGCAGTTTATATAGCATTTCACTTAATAACCTGCCCTTAACAACCTCCACCTGGCAATCTTCATCCAACCCAAAACTCAAGGCTTCAATAGTCTATACAGCCCATGTTCCACAGGATGGGCTGGGGTGTGTGCATAGGGATGGGGCTCAGATGTTCCTCATTGACAAGGAATGACTCTCCAGGTTGGCCACGCCCAAATTCCCTAGCTTGGAACACGAATTCAGGTGTGTCTGCTATATAGGATATGGTTAAGTTATTGCTGTCAGGTGCGTCTACTCTACAGGGGTGCAACTTCCCAGTGGGCCACAGGACACAGCTCCTCCAGGGGTGTGGGTGTGTAATGGTCAGAGCAGGATAGATTTGGAGAGCAAAGTCAGGAATGCCAGTCAACCGCAGGCCTAGACATTGAAAAACTGGTCTCTAAGTTTGAAAGTAGAACATATAAATATATATATATATAAAAAGCTATCAACCACAGCACTGTCATTGATGCTTAGTGAGAGGGCAGCTCTCAGTGGTTAGGAAGAACCTCCCTCTCCTCCCCCTTAACCATGTGGCCTCATTCTGGAACAAAAGACATCCAAACATAAAGAAACAGCACTGCCACTCTGCCTTCTCAGCTCTTATCTTTACTGCTCTGTTCTTGTCATCATACTGGTCCTTAGAGTAGGCCACGCCAAGTGCAATCAGGGTGGAATTAGTTGCTACAGGATATCTGTAGCAACTTCACAGAAGTTCCTCAGAAGGAGATTTCATGGCACAAATTCCCAATGGCTGAAGTGGAAGAGCTCAGGAGTCAAGGGCTTTGTATTAATTACTCTGCCCTGGCTTAATTCCCTTAATGCTCAGGTAGCCTAGTTAAAATGAATCCCATCCTCATTCTTCCATTTAAGCCCAATGATAGTCATCATAGTTCTAGTAAAGAGGGTGCAGTAGGGACATCCACACCCTGAACCTGCCCTGGATTAGGACAATACACTGGCTCCTCTCTGCTATTCTTAGAATTGGAATCAAAGGGTGGAATTGTCCACTCTCTTTCCATTCAACACAAGACCTCAGTCTCTGATCCAGCCTGACTTTCAGAAGTCTACAGTAGACACAGGAGTGATATGGAACTGACCCTTCAGGGCAGGGTTTCAAACTAAGAGTTATCTCAAAAACAGTGTCCAGGGCTAGGTATGGCAACCAAAGAGAAGCTCCAGCTGTAAATGGTCTGGAGGTGACAACTGGGTAAAAGAAATCCCATAGCAAGAAACAGCAAGCAGGTTTCGAAGGGAGTGAAGGCGGAAACCTAGACCCTGGGTTTTAGAGGCTTCTGCATCCCTCTCTTTTGGAGAGTTGGGGTTCAGGACCTGTTAAAGCAACTGAGAGTCTTCAGACAGGAATAGACAACTCTTGGTTAAGTTCAGGACAGATTCAACGGGAGAGATAGAATTTTCATTACTTTAAAAAATAGGCAAAATAAGTGTCTGTAAACCTAACTCAGCCAGAATCTATCTCAACATCCTTTTTTATTTTTTAAAAGGTAAATAGACAAATTTGTTATATTTGGAGCATAACCAACTTGTTTCTTATTCTTAGCTCTGCCTCCCTGCCAGGCCAGACATGCTCATGGACACCAAAGCCATAGGCACCAGTCCTGATTTTAGTGGACATGAGGTATGAGTTAGAATGAATGCATTTGGAGACTGGAGCTAACAGAATTTGTAAACTATGCAAATCATTTCTTATCCTTCTTACTTTAAAAATGGACTATTCTGCTACTCTCAGCAGATTTCAGCCTATTCACTGAGTACTTTAGAGTTTACAAAATATGCTCATATACATCATCTCATCTTGTCCCTGTCCCTGCAGGAAGCAATGGGGTGAAAAAAAAGAGTGGGGGGATTACTTCAGATCAGTCTCAAAACATCAAAACATGACTTGGCTGGTCCTAATCTCACTCTGTCATGGTTTGGTTTTTAGCTCAAATAAACACATTCACTGATTTACAAAACTAGGTAATAAAACATTCATCCCTACCTTCTTTTTTTTTGAGACAGTCTTGCTCGGTCGCCCAGGCTGAAGTGCAGTGGTGTGATCTTGGCTCACTGCAACTTCCAACCCTCAGGTTCAAGCGAAACTCCTGCCTTAGCCTCCTGAGTAGCTGGGATTACAGGCACCTGCCACCACACCCGGCTTATTTTTTTGTATTTTTAGTAGAGACAGGGTTTTGCCATGTTGGCCAGGCTGGTCTCTAACTCCTGACCTCAGGTGATCCACCTTCTTGGCCTCCCAAAGTGCCGGGATTACAGGCACCTGCCACCACACCCGGCTTATTTTTTTGTATTTTTAGTAGAGACAGGGTTTTGCCATGTTGGCCAGGCTGGTCTCTAACTCCTGACCTCAGGTGATCCACCTTCTTGGCCTCCCAAAGTGCCGGGATTACAGGCATGAGCCACCGCACCTGGCTGATTCATCCCAGCCTTCTGACCATAGGATAGAACTCTTCTGTTAAATAGCGGATTCCAATGGTAGGAGGTGGGAAGAGAGTGTGACAAGTACACCCTGTTCTCTCCTGAAAACTCAACTTGCCTTCTTTTCCCCTCCCTGTGAACTCTTAGTTGATACTGAGCCCATACTGGTATATTCTTATCTTTCCCTTTTATGCATCAGATAGAAGATAATGAAGGGTTCTTCTGATTGAATTTTGTGCTTATACTTCCCCAGGTGAGATTATAAGAAAGGAAAAATATGGGTAGGTTGAACTAATACAACCTCAGGTGCATGTAGCACAATTTGATGGGATCTTAAAGGCTTTTCAGACTTTTAGTCTACAATCCCAAGATGGTCTCTCTAATTCCTACCCCCTCCTTCTTTCTTGCCCCACACCAAGACTTCCTATAACCCTCCCCACTCACTGCCACACCTAACAGGAGGAAGTGACTCAAATCTCCCCAGGACCCCCAGCTTGTAGGCACCCATGTGGCATCTCCTTTCTTAAGGTCCTCTCCAGGTTTATCGGGCAGACACAGGCTTCCTGACAGCTCCAGCCACCACACAGTAGCCTCAGCGCTCCACCTTTCCTGCACCAGTGACCCTTGTCAAGGTCCTCAGCGCAGAAATCAACTAGGAAGTCTGCCTCTCTGTGAGGTGCAGGCACACGTGGTGGAACACCAGCATCTGTGCCAGAGCGTGTCTCCCTGGAGGGAGGTTAAGGTCTGCAGCAGTCAAGAGTCTGCCTCCCATTTACTGCCATTCTTTCTTAGCTGAAGATGCTGAGTGCTTCTTGTCCTTCCCATGATTCTCAGAGCCCCTATTAAATCATCTCTCTGAACTCAAGCATAGTCCATGGGACTGGGTGGAGGAAAAACACTACCTACCACTACTAGATTGCCCGTGTCCCTTAACTCCAACCCCTGGTTCTAAAACAGTTTTCTTCTTACTGGCCTCCTCCTTTCTCATCAAATCACTCATAGAAACAGCTGCCTGAGGAGTTGCCAGCCCCACACACCCATCAGGGTGACAGCTTACTGCCAGGCATTCTCAGAGGTTCCAGCAGTGGTTCACACCCTTCAAACTGCAAAGTGTTCTTTCCTCTCTCAGATGATCGACAGGTCTGATAAACACTTGGTTCAGTTAGGTAACTGAAGAAGAGGGCTCCAGATGAGCAGAACCTCCTCACCCCTATACCTCACCAATGGGTCATAAAGCAATGGACTTTCAGATGTTAGCAACAGATCTCGCTCACCTGTGGTTTTCAGAGCTTTGGTTAATAACCTGAGTTACCCTGGCCTCCAGGCTTGTCTCTTTCCCCAAGAATTGACCTAGGGCTACTTAAGGCAGAGAGCTCCATTTCCTGGAATGAGCTGCTCTGAACCAAGACGAGTTCATGGTCTCTGAGTCCTCATTTGTGGCCTGCTGTCTTGATAACAGCTCTCTGGACAGTCCTCCATAAGCTCTGGTCCAGCCTCCCCCTTGCAGGACATTTTTTCATCTTCAGAAGATTCTAAGACTTTAGGAATGAATCATTGCTGGTATGCAAAGTTACATAAGAAAAGCTAGGGACAAACTAGGCAAGTAAAGAATTCTAGTTTTTCCAAAATGGAAATTGTAGAAACATATAAAAAACAATCTTATCAAAGCATGTGCTTCCTCTGGCAAAGCATACCTCTCCTATCCACAAGGAGCCTTGGGTGCAGGGGAAGATGAAATAATGATATTGCTCATTAGAGACAAAGAGGAAACTAGATGGGTCTACAGGGAGGGCTCCCTCCTAGTGTTCCTTCAGAGAGGGATGCTTTCCTACTCTGTTGTGGCTTATCACGTAGATTCATTCTTGCATAGAAAGCAAATAAGAGAATTGAATGCCATCATTTCTGTGAGGAAGAAAAAAGAAATCAACATATCAACTGTTGTCCTATTTGCATCCCTTCCTTCTGCTTCCTTATAAAATTAGCAGCAAAATGACATTCCTTATTCCTCCATGCAAGTCGTACAACTGACAGCCTTAGCATCCCAAATAAAGCTCCTCTCCTTAAGTCCAATATTGAAGTCACTTAAGAACTCTCTGCCCTTGATTTTGATCCTTTCTCCTGTCAAAGTGAGGGTGACATTAACAAGTGTGCACAGGAGGGGGCTTTGTGCCAATTAACAGTTTCTCATTAGCTTAATTAGGGGACACATGTTTTTAATCACAGCTAAGAAAGTGGAATGATTGAAGAATTGATTCTGAGCTTTTGAAAGCATCCCTGTCAGTGCATGGAATGTAATTCTGCAGATGTGCTTTAAAAGACACAGTGGTAGAAAGAAATAGCTTTAAATGACATGGCCTCACTGAGCATAATAGGAGAATAGGAATCTGAACCAGATAAACAGAGTGTTTCCACTTTGGATCTGACACAATCTTTTTCAGGCTATCTGCAGAATCGAGGGTCTTGCCCTCTTTGTTATACTATGTAAGATATCCAAGTGGGACAATTTTCTTTTCTTTTCCACTAACCCTTTATCCCTAGGTTCCGAGTAAACAGACCTGATGGTTGTAGAGATGTTCAGATAATGTGGATAGTTTAGATGCAGCTTTCGGGGGGTTGCCGATGGTTGTTCTAGCTGAAACGGCTGTTAAATTTGGACTTCATGGATTATTTGAGAAGTCTAAATTTGCGAGACCTGTTTACATCAGGAAATGGTTTGATTTATGGTCTTGCATGCTTGTAACCTGAAGCTGGGTAACTGTCACAGTCTGTATATAACCCAAAGGGCCACTCATTCAGATCCTGCAAATCGAAAGGTGATTGTTAAGCACTAAAAATTACATTGATTTAAATGTCTATATTGTTTTGGGCTCTACACAATGCAGCAAGGCCATGACCCATTCCATTTAAAACCTTAGAAGGCTAATGTTTCACTAATTATGAGATTTTAATACAGTATGCACACAGATTTGTTCTTTGAAGAATGCAATCTTTACTGATATATCCCTTTTGCAATTTATCTTTTATTTTTCTTGATTGCAAAAAGCAATAAACTTTAATTGCAAAAAACTGAAAAATACTGTAAAACACAAAGAAGAAAAAAAGTAGTACATAATTCCACCTACTCAGATATAATCACTATTTATATTTTTAATGCATAGCCTTTTTTACTATGTAAATTTCCTTTTTTTTGTTTGAGAGAGAGAGGGTATCACCGTGTTGCCCAGGCTGGAATACAGTGGCACCATCATGGCTCACTGCAGCCTCAACCTCCTGGGCTCAAGTGATCCTCCCACCTCAGCCTCGTGGGTAGCTGGGACTACAGGCATGAGCCAACCACACCTGGCTAATTTTTTGTATTTTTTGTAGAAACAGGGTTTCACCATGTTGCCCAGGCTGGCCTCAATCTCCTGAGCTCAAGAGATCTGTCTGCTTTGGCCCCAAAGTGCTAAGATTACAGGCATGAGCCACCACGCCCGGCCACACTATGCATATTTTCTAATCAAATGGGATTATGCTGTATTTCTGGTTTTACAACAGCTGTTTTACTTACTATATCATTATGACCTCCGCAGATCATTAAATATTCTTGTACAACATAATTGTTAATGACTGCATAGTATTCTGGCTCATGAATTTGTCATATTTATTATAGAACATTAAAAATATTCCCATTTTTGGTATTATAAGCAATGATGAAGTGGTCATGCTTGAATATAAATCTTTTCAAACATCCTTGATCATCTCCTTTGAATAAATTTCTAGAGGTGAAATTGCTGAGTCAGAGATTATGTACATTTTTAAGACATTCAAACATATTGTCAAGTTTCTCTCCAGAAGTTATAATCTACCAGTTTATATTCCCATAACTAACAATATAGGATAGTGTTCTTTTTTTACTAAAGTAAAAACAATAAGTAAGTATAATCTCTAAAAATAAAGTAAAAAAAAATCATTATTTTTATTGTAATTTTGACTACCAGTGAAATCAGATATTATCTCTTATAAGTTATAAGTTATATTTCTTTTTGTGCATTATCAAATCATGTATTTCTCTCATTTTGCTCCTGGGATATTCACCTTTTGTTTTTATTATTATTTTTATTTTACCTGGGTTCCAGAAAAGGAAGACTCGCCTTTTTTTGGTTCATTTGTGAGAGTTGTCATATATGAAATATATGACATATATGAAACCATTGTCACATGTATTTAAAAATATATCTTGTTCCTAGCTTGGTACTTGCTTTTTTTCCCCTCTAATTATGCATTTTGTTGTTGTTGTTGTTATTATTTATATAAAATGTTAATGTTAGGTAAGTTGAATCAGTTATTGTCATGGTTCTTTTTTACTAGAATATTTGAAAAAAATTCCACCTTCTGAGATTTTTATATTCACCAGTATTTTCTATTTCCATTTTTTACTTTTAAAAATTCATTTATAATTTAGTTTTATATACTGCATAGGTAGCTATTTTGTTTTTTCTTTGCAAACTGCCAACTGATCTAATATGTTTATGGAATTATTCAGCATTTCCCTAAAAGTGTTCCATGGTACACTACTGCTTCAGGATTCTGAAAAATAAAAAAGTTCTGGCAGATATACATATGTTTGAGAAATGCTGGATAATCTAGTTCCTTATTAAGATTCACAGAGCATAGTTCCATTTTAAGGTTTCAAGAAGTCCTGCTGTACACATACCTATTTTATCTTGCTTTACTTAGAATTACGATTTAACCATGTAGTTCTTTTACACACAGCATCTGTTAGCATAAAAAAAAAAACTCCTAATATTCTGTAGACTAGCCAGTGAGTATCTAATTTGAAAGATCAAAAAAAAAAATGTTTACCAAACATTATTGTTGGAGTGTCTGAAAAGGCTCAATATGGATATAGTATCCTCTGGCCTACTTGGGTTCTGAATAAATTGAGAAATAAAAATCAGTAGGGCAGATGGGTCAAAATACTACATTTGTTATTGTTAATAGAGGAGTTAGAAAATGTAGTTTAGTGGGAGAGCCAAGTAGACTCTGTGAATTGAACCCCTAAATTAAATGTAGCTACTCAGTCCCAGGCAATTTCTCTCTCCAGGGCTACCTTCCCAGGTAAGACTTACAGACTGGAGACTCAGAGGGAATCTCTGGCTTCCATATTTAGTACTCAAGAAAAAAAAAAGGAGTATGCTGGGTCTAGCAAGCTTGGTTTATTCTTTCCAAATGTGCTAATCAGCCAAGTTACTCCCTCCTCCCTTGGTTGAATGAATGAGAGGCCAAGAGTGGTTACAGACAATCTGTCCATAAAGAATCCCGGGAATGGAAAAACAACATTCCTCTCTCACATTGCTCAGGTTTATTTCTCTAAGTCCATTAGGTTTAATCATTAAGAGTAATGAGTGTGGCTCTCTCCCCAGGGGAGAACTGCAATCTATCAAGAGAGTTCTACGTTTGCCTTCTTAAGGCTCCTTTCCCCAACACTGGTTGCTGCTCTTTTGGGTATCCTTTCTGAGGGGAGTTGGGAGTTTGCTTCCAGAAGACTCTAAGATGGATCAAAACAGCACATTAATCAAATCAATTTCAAGGCTCTCCTACTGGAGTTGAAAACTCCTTATTCTATTTCTCATCCTAAATTATGTCTACTTACATTGTCCAACATACAGTATCAGAGATTCTGCCATGAGATTAAATATGACATAAAAGATGCTCCAATAGTAAGACAAATAAAAGGCTTCAATAATAAAATACCAACAACATTGAGATGGCCCAAATTTGATTGTAAACTTTCACTAATGTTCAAATTTCCAAAGAGTTAGATTCCCTTGCAAATGAGAATCCAAAGATATTAAAGTCTAAAATAATCTTCCATTGATCTTTCTATTCCCATGCCATTATCATACTGCTTACATATTACATTTTATAATATATTTGGATATCAAATAGTGTAAATCTCCTTTACTCATCTTCAAAAATAACTTAGCTTCTGGGAGGCCGAGGCGGGCAGATTACGAGTTCAGGAGATCCAGACCATCCTGGCTAACACAGTGAAACCCCGTCTCTACTAAAAATACAAAAAATTAGCCGGGCATGGTGGTGGGCATCTGTAGTCCCAGCTACTCAGGAGGCTGAAGCAGGAGAATGGCGTGAACCCGGGAGGCAGAGCTTGAGGCGAGCAGAGATCACGCCACTGCACTCTAGCCTGGGCAAAAGTGTGAGACTCCATCAAAATAAATAAATAAATAAATAAATAAATAAATAAATATAAATAAAAGAATTATGTGGCTTCATTTCTATTGGCTCTTCTAGAATAACATTAGAATTATTTTACCCAGACAAAAAGTACACTTTTGATCAGAACTGTATTCGTTTTATAAATTAATTTGGGAAGGATGGACAATATTAGATCTTTTTATACATAAACATGGATTAGCTGTCAGTGGAGAAATGTTCAACTACCATCAGATGATCTGGTACATCAATACAAACAAATGTGTTTATCACGATATATCATTCCCAGGGCTAGTTTTGTTTGGTTTTAAGGATGGGTTAAGAGGTATAAAAGGAAGGCAGTCAGTGGCGATTGAGAGCTAGTAAAAGTTAAGTTTGCAGCAATGTAGAACCAGGATAGCGATACTTAGGTAAAAAGGCCTTAACAGCATTAGACAAAAAATCAAATCACAGAGGTGACTGAATGGTCAGTCCCAATTATAAGGTTTTTTTGTTTTGTTTTGTTTTGCCATTGTTAACTAAATTTAATTCATTTACATACAAGAAATGAGCTACCTGCATGAAGTTAAAGTGGTGACATGGATGATGCATAATCTAGAACCTGACTAAAGCATCAATGTTCAGATTACAGAGAAAGACATGCTACAGGTTACCTGATCTGCTTTGCTGCATTGGTGGCTAGGTCCTCACAAACATCTGTTTGACAGATCTGTGAGTCAGATGTTGTGGGTATCTACAATATGGAGAGCTGGACTAGACAGCATCAAATGTGTTTCACTGTCTTTTGATGACACCAAATTAGATGGCTACACGGGGCGGGCTGGGGCCAGCAGTAAGAGCATGCATGGGTTCTGAGCTATGATATCCTGTTTATGGCTGAGATCATGGCCACATGTTAGTTCTAGAACCTGTTGAAATTTATTCTGCCTTTCTATGCCTCAGTTCCCTTATCTATATAACCGTGTGTGTCTAGAGGGGAAACACCACTTACTTTATAGGATTGCTTGGATGATTAAATGGGTGAATGAATATAATGTACTTATTTAAAATGCTGTTAGGCATAGAGTATGTGCTCAACAAATTTGAGCTGTTACTTTTATTTTTATATTATTCTAATCTCTCAAAGAGGGGAAAACTTTTTCTGCATTGCAGTAGCTGCTGAAACTTAGGATAAAATATGTATGTGTTTTTTATTCTTTATTGACTCCTGTAGGATCCTTCCACACTCCCTGCAGACAAAGGTGACTTCCCTTCTAGGCACCAGCTGCCTGTGAAGTATGACAGATGTATAGTAAACATCAGGCAGTATCTGGAATAGCTACCCACCTTCTTCCAATTAATCATGCAATGTGGAAATTGGAGAAAAACTTTTATATTTAGTGCAATGTTCCCCTTCACATATTTTGCATTAATTTGGGGTATGATTATTGCTGTCTGACAAGTGTAGACAGTGGAAAAGTCTGTGATGAGTCCATAACTCTTTAGTGGCTTGGTGTTAGCATTCTTCACAAAAATTTATGTCATCCACTTTCTCAGGAAGTCTGATGTAAAGCTCAGAATTTTGAGAATTGCTGGAAATTCCAAGGAGCCGGGAGAGGATATTATACAGTGTTGCTAAATACTTCATCTGCATCACAGATCTTAACCCTCCATGCACTCTAGAATTACCTGGGAAGACTTAAAAATATCCATGTCTGGACCCTAGCTCAGTCCAGTTAAACCAACTCCCTGTAGGGCAGGGAAAATGCATGACTTTTGAATAATCTCTTATCCCACAGGACATGGCCTTGCTAATATCTTTGACAGTTCCTTTCAGGGCATTTCCCCCCAAATCCTGAATGCTCTCACTCTTCAGGTTACCATTAGAATTATTTAAGACTTTGAGAGCTGGAAAACTCTAAAAGTTCAACCCATCTCACCCTCCACCCAGTGAAGGAAACTGATCTATAGAATTCTTGACAGCTGGCCATCACTAGATGATTGTATGCCTTTGGTGGCTGAGAACTCACTACCTCTCAAGCGAGACCATTTCATGCAGACTATTACTGGATGGTGCCAATTATTAAAAAATATGTTCTTATGTTGATACAAAATATGTTCCTTCTGACTAAAATTCAACTGGTTGAAATTTGCTCTCTAAAAAATAAACCTAATCTCTTCCATTGGCAGCCCTACAAACATTTAAAGGGATCTATCATATCCTTCCTGACTCTTTTTTAACTTTCACAAACTGAGATTCTACACTTATTCCCAATAGGACAAAATTCATAGACTGCTCCTAATTCAGGTTAGCTTTCTTTAGACCTACTGTTGTTGGTCAAAGTTCTTTTTAAAACACAATACCCCAAATTAAAGAAAGCATTCTAAGTATTATCTCATACATATCTAATATTCGCCTGAATGAATACACCATCCTTTAGATAAATGAAAGACTTAAGACAGGCCTTAAAGGATATCAAAAGTGTATACCAAGAGTCTCATATCTAGGAAAGAAGCGTGTTCATCCATGAAGGCAAAAAAAAAAAAAATGTGACATGTTTAGAGAATGCTGAAGAGACCAATTTAAACGTAGATTTGTTAATATATGATTATATTAATTTTCTCATGCTGTCATAATGAAATGCCACGGACTGGATGGCTTAACAACAGTAATTTATTTTCTCAGTTCTGGAGGCTGGAAATTCAAGATCAAGGTGTGTGCCAGTTAGGTTTCTCCTGAGACCTCTCTCCTTGGATTACAGATGGCTGCCTTCTTGCCAGGTCCTCACATGGCCTTTCCCCTGTGCACGTGTATCCCTGTCATCTCTTTGTGTGTCCAAATCTTCTCTTTTTATAATGACATAAGTCAAATTGAATGGGAGCTCATCCTGACAGCCTCGTTTTAACTTAGTGATCTTTTTTAGATGCCCTATTCCAAATGCAGTCACATCCTAAGATACTGGGGATTAGGATTCAACATATGAAACAGGCGGGGGGCAGGACACAATTCAGCTCATAGCAATAGCTATCTATCCGTCTATCTATCTAGCTGGCTGGCTAGCTAGCTATCTAATATATCTCCTATCTATCATCGATCTATATATTTCCTATTTATCTATAATCTATCTATGTATCTTCTTTCTCTCCTATCTATCTACCTACCTATCTCCTATCTATTGTCTGTCTATCATCTATCTATCTATTTATCTATCTATCTATCCATCTGTTCATCTCATATGTATGTTCTTGGGGCTTCTTTCTCTGTTCTTGCCACACGTCCCAGGATCTCAATCTAATTTTCTATCCTTTTCAAGGCTTTCAACCCAAGACTGATACAGTAGACTGGAACTCCGTTTCTGAGGCTTCCACCAAAAACAAACATAAAAGATTCTTAAGTTTTTGTTTAAAACACTTCTGATTTTGAAATAATTTTAGACCTACAGAAAAATTAAAAAACATGGTACAGAAAGCACTCCTGTATTCTCCACTCAGCTTTCTCCAATGTTAACATAACTATAGTGCAATGATTAAAACCAGGAAATCAACATCTATACACTATTAGTAACCACACTACAGATGGTAAAATTTCACCACATTCTTTGCTACTGTGCATTTTGTATCATCAGAGCTAGTCCAATATCCCACATTGCTTTTAGTTGTCTCCTTCAATCTGAGCTATTTCCTCAGTGAGTCCCTGTCTTTCATAACCTTCATACTTTCAAATAGCACCAATATTTTGTAGAATGTTTCCCATTTGGGTTTGCTCAATGTTTTTTCATAAAAACCTTAAATAGAAAGAAGTTCATACATTTTTGGTGAGAATACTACAAAAGCGATGTTGTGCCCTTCTCACTGCCTCTTATCAGATGGTGCGTGATGTTGATGTGTGTTACTGATGGTGATGGGAACCTTGGTCATCTGCTTAAGTTGCATTTGCCAGAGATTTAAATTGTAATTTGTTTTTCTAATCAGCAGGGTAGACAGATAAGGGGAAATTCAGACAAACTTGGAGCAGTCAAAAAGATTAAGATGTCATATAAGCTACTTATGGTTTTTGCTTCTGGTCTAATAATGTTCCAGATTATTTATAGATGACAATGGGAAATCCCACTAAACTGTGATTTTTTAAAAAATTTTTTGGGGTTAGACTCTTCCAATCTGAAATCAAACTTCATCTCTGTAGAGTAATAGGTGTTTGATAGTAAGACCCCACTTAAGTAGGCAATTTGCTTTCCAAACCTGGTGATGAGGGGTGCGCTTTAGCCTTCACCATAGTCTCCATCAATCCACGACTTCCACATCAAATAAGCATATGCTCTAATTACAAATGCTGCGCTTGCTCTACTAACATAGTTTCAAGACAAGTTCCATGTGATAAAAGAAACTTCAGCCAAATTAAATTTAAAGGAGTTTAATTGAGCAATGAACAATTCGCGAATCGGGCAGCCTCTTGAGCCACAGTAGGCTCAGAGACCCCAGTGAACCTATGTGGTGGAAGAAGATTTATGAACAGAAAAAGGAAAGTGATGTACAGAAAATGGAAGTCAGGTACGGAAGCAGCTGGATAGCTTATGGCTCGGCGTTTGCCTTACTTGAACGCAGTTTGAACAGTTGGCTACATTTAATTGGCACAAGTCTAAGCTATGGTCTATTTACACCTCCACTTGTTATAGTTCACGATGTGCAGAGAAACCTTTAGGCTGAACTTAAAATATGTAAGGAGGCAGCTTTAGGCTAAATTTGATTTAACACATGGGACAACTACCTGTTTCTTTCTGACCAATTCCTTCTTAGCCCCATTATATCTACATATAAAGGACTACTGCTTTCCCAGTCTCACTGATTTATTTTATGAGACATCTCAGATGGAACAGACCTTTGAAATTTATATATATACACACACATAAATCCTATGTCATTTTCTTTCTGTATTTTTTTTTTTTTTTTTTTTTTTTGGTATACTTTCCCTCTTCTAGGGTAGTGGGAAGCTTACATCAGGGAAATTAGCAAATTTCCTTAGGCAACCTACAAAGAAAAAGATCTTAAAACCACTCTCCAAATTTTGTTGTGTGGAACCAGAAATTCTTTTGTGAAACCAGCTACCACATATTCTATCATTCTTCATTTCTGAATCTCAAGTTCAGAGCATTAGATAAGCATAGACCTTAAGTTCTACATCTCTAGATAGGAAGGTTGAGTCTTTAGTGGGCTCTGCCTAATACCTGGCAGGATACCTTATTTTAAGGTGCAACCCTTCCTTCAGACAAATGAAATGTTAGTCTCTTTGCTGTCAACCAGTGCTTTGCAATCTCTGTCATTCATTAGAATCTCTCAGTATCTTGTTAAAATGCAGATTCAGATGCAGTAGATCTGGATGGGGCTTGCAATTCTGCATTTCAAACATTCCAGAAGATGCTGATCTGCTAGTCTGTGGACCACATTTTTTTTTTTTTTTTTGAGATGGAGTCTCACTCTGTTGCCCAGGCTGGAGTGCAGTGGCATGATCTCGGCTCACTGCAATCTCTGCCTCCTGGGTTCAAGTGATTCTCCTGCTTCAGCCTCCTGAGTGGTTGGGATTACAAGTGCACACCACCAAGCCCAGCTAATTTTGTATTTTTAATAGAGACAGAGTTTCATCATGTTGGCAAGGCTGGTCTCGAACTCCTGACCTCAGGTGATCCACCTGCCTCGGCCTCCCAAAGTACTGGGATTACAGGTGTGAGCCACTGCACCTACTGGACCACATTTTGAATAGTAAGGCTGTAGAGTCTATTGGAGATATCTGGCCAGGTGAGAAGAGAGGCATGAGGACACCATTAGAAACGGAGGGCCTATCCAGCTGTGATGGCAATGCAGGTGGATCATCTAAGGTGGATCATCATGAAAGTAGACAAAACTTTCTATTAAAAAATCTTTCTGGAGGTACTTATTCTCAAGAGAAATTTAGTGAAATAGAACCACTTTAGACTAAGTAACCACCTCTGAAATTGGATACTTAATGTGGTATAAAAGAAATTCCCATCTAAAGGTGGTATGATGAATTTGGAGGGAAGATTGAAGTTATAGCATATCATTTGAAAAGAACTTTGTGCATATTGTTTTGCTCCATAGGGTTCAGGTAGGAAAGGGGTAGAGGTGAAGGCCGGGAATGTTGAGAACAGAACAACTAGACAGGAATGACAGAGACAGATATAAAGTATAAATGAAATGTCTTTTACTATGGGCTAGAGTGTTTTCAGCACTGTCTACATGTTATCTCCGATTATCAAAACAGCCCTATCAATGAGAAAATATTCTTATTGTCATTTTACAGATGCATAGTGAGATTGAGAGAGATTAGCATGCCAAGGGTGAAACAGCTAGCAAGTGATGGGGCTGAGATTCAAACCGAGGTCTTCTAACTTTAGAACTCAGTGGCGTAACCTCTGCGCCATAATACTACTATGGAGCTGGAATCATAAGAACAGAAAAATCAGAACAAAGACATCCGAGCCAAGCTTCACCAACCCGCTTCTCTAAGCAAAACTTGAATTTTGCTATCACCTGGTCTATAACACCTGTGAAATCATAAACTCCAATATCTTACTCTCTGGTCATAACTTCCTATATTTCCATTGATATCCTTTTATTGCTTTACTCCTGCTCTTAGATCTCATCAGGACCAACAGTCCCTTAACCCTGCCATTTCCCCATCCATCCCACCCTCCTGACTTCAGTCCCTTTGCCACCAAGGCACACCCCTATTACTATAAGCACTCTGTCACTGTAACCCTTGCCCCTGTGAGCCTGTTATTCTGCCACACCCACTCTGAACAACCTTAGCCCCAGGCAAAAGTGGTCAGAAATGAGGCACGCCACTTTTAAGCCTGGCTTGTAAAATTCTCCAATAAATCCTTATTCACTCCTCCTTTCCATCTGCCAGCTGGATATACATGACCATTGCAATGTGATAAGCAAGATGGCAAAAACTCTTTTATCTTGATATCCTGAATGACTGTAGACTAGAGCCGCCCCATGTCACTATCACTTGGAAGTTACGAAAAAAAGAGAAAGAGAAATAAACATCCATTAAATTACTGAGATTTCAGGTTTATCTATTATAGAAGCTAGACTTACTTAACGAATGGAGAAATTGTTGTCAGAATTGGGGTAGGATTGGATGAAAAACCTAAAATATGTGGCACTGACTTGGCAATTTGGGAGAAGGTGTCAAAGAGACTGATAATGGAGGCAGGGCATGTGGACATGGCCTTTCAAAGCCAAACATTTAGCAAAACATTTGATAAAACATGGAAGTAACATGGCATGCATGCTGAGCCAGTGATCCTAAGGAAGATGGCTGAAAGAATCAAAAAGAAATGGTTATAATTGTTTGTTATTGGAAAGTTATTATAAGAAAGAGATAATCTCAGGACACAATTGGCTGATTTTTAATCAGAATGAAAAGAAATAGAGGTCAGGAGTTTGGAGCCTCAAAAGTAGGAAAAGCCTACTGCCTGTAGACCCCAAACATTGAGAAGATATATTACTTCTGAGACAGCCAAATAGAAATAGGTCCTTGGAGAACCTGTGCCAGCCTGTGCACTGGGGAGAGTACATACTAGAGTGGAGCCTCACAAAGTTCATGTCGTTTGCTGGGGGAAGGAGCCTGGCCTCTCCTGTTCTGGGGTGGAAGCGGGGCATTCAATCTGTGAGGCAGGAAGCCTACTAGCAGGACTCTTGCTTTGCCGAGAGTCCCTCTTTCCCTTTTTTTCCTTTTCACCAAATAAACCCTTTCTCCTCACCCTTCAAAGTGTCTGTGAGCCTAATCTTTCATAGCCATGTGACAAGAACCTGGCTTTTAGCTGAACTAAGGAGAAAGTCCTACACTTTTAATTTTAATTTGCCATTACTTTTAAATGGCAAAAACTGCAATTACGTTTGCACCAACCTAATAATTAAAAAAGAAACTTAGTGACAAAGACTTCATAAATGAGTCAGTCGAACAATGTGACTGATCCTTGCAGCAGAGATGAAATTAAGAAATAATATAAGGAAGGCCTAGGTAGGTGGGTTACCTGAGGTCGGGACTTAAAGACCAGCCTGGCCAACATGGCAAAGCCCCATCTCTACAAAAAAATACAAAAATTAGCCCCAACGTGGTGGTGTGCGCCTGTAGTTCCAGCTACTTGGGGGTGCTGAGGCAGGAGAATTTCTCCAGCCCAGGAGGTCAAGGCTGCAGCGAGCCAGGTCCACTGCACTCCAGCCTGGGTGACAAAGCAAGATCTATCTCTTAAAAAGATAATGAAATGATATAAGAGAAAACTGTACATTCCTATATATATTTCAAGGGTCTCAAACTAAACTGATATTAAGAAAGACAGGATGCATGGATGAAATTGGAAATCATCATTCTCAGTAAACTATCGCAAGGAAAAAAAACCAAACACCGCATGTTCTCACTCATAGATGGGAATTGAACAATGAGAACACACGGACACAGGAAGGGGAACATCACACTCTGGGGACTGTTGTGGGGTGGGGGCAGGGGGGAGGGATAGCTTTAGAAGATATACCTAATGCTAAATGACGAGTTAATGGGTGCAGCACACCAACATGGCACATGCATACATATGTAACTAACCTGCACATTGTGCACATGTACCCTAAAACTTAAAGTATAATAAAAAATAAAAAAAAAAAAGAATGACCAGTCACCTAAAAAAAAAAAAAAAAAAAAAAAAGAAAGAGCATGAGGTAAGAAAGCAAAAAAAAATGAAAAAAACAGATTAAGAACTTTGTCTAGAAAGTAAGCAGTAAGCTTGGATTGGATTTCAGGCACAAGAAACTGACTGGAAACAAATAGATCGGAAGCTTCCTAAAATGTTTAGGCTATTCCATTTATTGTTATTCAGGTTGTGGTATTGTGATGTATTATAGCAAAGATATGAGTTTAGACTAGAAAATCTTTGGCTGTGTGAAACTAAAAGCAACTACTGGGTCCTCAAACCTCACCAGCAAAAAATCAGGCTGTAACTGAAAATGATCGGTCTGCTTTTGGTTCCGAGTTTTTCCTTTCTTCAGACTTTTTTTTGCCTATAAAGCCCACCTCTCTGCTCAGCTCATTGAAGCACCTTTGCATTTTGTAGATGGTATGCTGCCTGATTCATAAAATGCTAATAACAGGCAATTAGATCTTTGAAATTTGATTTGTTAAAATTTTGTTCTTTGACAATGAAAACAGAATTTACTTAATAATGCGCTGTGGGAAGAGCATTCCAGGCAAAGCGAAAAGGCACATAGGTAACTATTTCCCCTGCTTCTCTGGTAGAGGCTAGTCTGTGCTGCAGCATATGAATGCCATCTCTATTCACAAGTGTTTGCTTGATCCCACTGCCCAAAGTAGATCCCACTGCCAGCCTCTGTAACCAAAAAACATCAAACGTGATTTTCTCTCCCATCCTACAGTAGGTCAGGTGGTTATTTTTGTACTGATGTACTTTCAGCAAGATCTGGGTTCATACACCAGTTTACCTCTTACCTGCAATGTGATGTGGAGCAATTTAAAATAATTATCTGAGGCTTAGTTTTTTCATTTCTAAAATGAAGTGTATTACTAAAAGTGAGGCTTACAGTGCTCTACAGCAAGCTAAGATCTAAGTGGCTTAACAGGACAAAGGTTTATTTCTATGCACAAATACCCATTGGGTCTGGATGACTTTTTAGGGCAACTTTCTTCCATTTGACATCTTAAAAGTCCAGGCTGATAAATGCTTCATGCTGAATCTCCATCATGTGGAACACATAGACTCCTTGATTAATGAATGGAAAGAGAGTCTAGAAAATTACCTATGGTCTTATTGCCAAAATATAGCCGATGCTTTTTTTTTTTTTTTTTTTTTTTTTTTTTGAGACAGGGTCTCACTCTGTTGCCCAGGCTGGAGTGCAGTGGCACGACCTTGGCTCACTGCAATGTCCGCCTCCCAGGTTCAAGCAATTCTCCTACCTCAGCCTCCCTAGTAGCTGGGATTACAGGCGCCTGCCACCAGGCCTGGCTAATTTTTGTAGTTTTAATAGAGATGGGTTTCACCATGTTGGCCAGGCTGGTCTTGAATTCCTGACCTTAGGTGATCGGCCTGCCTCGGCCTCCCAAAGTGCTGGGATTACAGACGTGAACCACCACACCTAGCCCTATGCCTCCTCTTTTAGCAGCCTATTGTCCAGAACTCATCTCCTAGCCTGATCCAACTGTAAGGAGGTCTTCCATGAGCTAGAAAGGTAGCAGTAATATCTGTCTTGCTTGGATAACAAAACTTTTCTCATAGGAGTGTTGTAAAATTTATACAAGTCAGGTAAAAGAAAGTTGCTTTATGAATTCTGGAAAGCTATATCCATACTATAAAACTCTGGTCTCTTGATACCCATCTAGGAAAATAGATTTGTGAAATCTTAGAAGATCTTTATTTTGGAGAACTACTTTCAAATGACATCCTCTCTTATTTATCTGTTTTGCTTTTGAAACATAGGCACTCTAAACTGTAATTCAATTCAGTAAACACATATTAAATACCTACTATTCAAGTCACTTTCCCTAATTCAGTGCAATCAGACCAGATTTTTGAGGCTAATTCTAACAACAGAATTAATAAAGCCAAATAAACCCTTTGAAGGGTGCCTGACTTTGTTGGCACCGGGCACCAACAAAGCCCAGATGCCATGTTTCTGCAAAGTCCTTCAAATGTTAGGGGAAAAATAATTCAATGCTTCACACTGTACAAAACATAACTTCATCTTGCCCCACACATTTTCCCCAAGAATAAGTGGCTATTTAATATCATAGGGGTTTCTAGTAGCTCAGCTCACCGTGGGCTGAAATGTTCTCTGCACAGTTTAATGCTGTGTGTGTGTGTATGTGTCTGTGTGTGTGTGAGTGCATGTGTATGTCTTTACGTAGCTCAAACTTTTCTAAAAGGAAGTCAAACTGTCCTCCCCTGCCTTATCCCCTTTACTCTAATCCATCTGTTATCATTCCCCTGGCTTCTCTGAGGACTAAATATCGCTAACTTAATTTTGTTGAAGTTAACGATATGGCGATAAGAAAAAAGACAGAGGGAGAAAACGGTAGGATGTTAATTGCCATTAGTCTATACATATATAATTGAAGATTTCAAGTGGGGGAAAGTTTGCTGCAGCGTTGTTAGAACTGCTCTTCAGGGTGCGATTGCCAACCAGGTTTCAAAATTGTAGAGTGGGAGAGCAGCCTGACATCAGGGAGGTGGGTAACAGGCTGCTGAGCCTCTTGCCAAGATGTAATAATTATGATGAAAATGCAATAGTCTCACTGCAAGAGGCAGAGGCTATTTAGAGTAGCCCCCACCCCCACCTCGCTCTGTCTTTACTGATCAAGGCTCATTGTTCTCTCACTTAATGTAACCACAGCTTTCAGATTTCGAAGTGCTTCTTAACTTATCCTTCTTTGTCATTCTGCTTGAATGTTATCTTTGGAAAATGGAACACAACCCACATAACATGTGCCCCTTGTGAAGGAGGATGACACTTAAGGCACTTGAACGCAGGTTAATAAGTGCTTTCAGGGCTGGGTGTAGGCGGTAGGCTTTATGAAAGTTCTCTAACCCCCTGAGAACTTAGATCAACAAAGACACAGGTCAAAAATCTACCACTAGATTTTATTTTCCTGGAGAAGTGGATGCACTTTTAAAATCTTTGCTACAAGTTGCTTGTAGTAACTACTCTCAGAAACCACTCTCATCCCAAATATTACTGTTTTTTTTAAACACATTTATTTTAGGTTTGGGGGTACATGTGAAGGTTTGTTACAGAGGTAAACATGTGTTACGGGGGTTTGTTGTACATATTATTTCACCACCCAGGTGATGAACCCAGTACCCAGTGGTTATCATTTCTGCTCCTCTCCCTCCTCCCACCCACCACCCTCAAGTAGACCCCAGTGTCTGTAGTTCCCTTCTTTGTGTTCATGAGTTTTCATCATTTTACCCCCACTTGTAAGTAAGAACATGTGGTATTTGATTTTCTATTCCTGTGTTACTTTGCTAAGGATAATAGCCTCCAGCTCCACCCATGTTCCCTAAAAGACAGGATCTCATTCCTTTTTTTTTTTTTTGGGATGGAGCTTGCTCTGTCCTCCAGGCTGGAGTGCAGCGGTGCGACCTCGGCTCACTGCAAGCTCTGTCTCCTGGGTTCAGGCCATTCTCCTGCCTCAGCCTCCCAAGTAGCTGGGACTATAGGCACCCGCCACCACACCAGGCTAATTTTTTGTATTTTTAGTAGAGACGGGGTTTCACTTCATTAGCCAGGATTGTCTCCATCTCCTGACCTCAGGATCCATCCGCCTCCACCTCCCAACGTGCTGGGATTACAGGCGTGAGCCACCACACCCGGCCAGGATCTCATTCCTTTATATGGCTGCATGGTATTCCATGGTGTATATGTACCTCATTTTCTTTATCCAATTGGTCATTGATGGGCATTTAGGTTGATTCTATGTCTTTGCTATTGTGAATAGTGCTGTGATGAACATTCTCATGCATGTGTCTTTATGGTAGAATGGGTTTCTATTCCTCTGGGTATATACCCAGTAATGGGATTGGTGACTTGAATGGTAGCTCTGCTTTTAGCTCTTTGAGGAATTGCCACACTGCTTTCCACAATGGATGAACTAACTTATACTCCCACCAACAGTGTATAAGTGGTCGCTTTTCTCACAATCTTGCCAGCATCTATTATTTTTTGACTTTTTAATAATAGCCATTCTGACTGGTGTGAGGTTGTATCTCATTGTGGTTTTGATTTGCATTTCTCTAATGATCAGTGATATTGAGCGTTTTTTCATAGGTTTGTTGGCTGTATGTATGTCTTCTTTTGAAAAATGTTTGTTCATGTCCTTTGCCCACTTTTTAATGGGTTGGTTTTTCTCTTGTAAACTTAAGTTCTTTGTAGACTCTGGATATTAGACCATTCTCATATGAAGAGATTGCAAAAATTTTCCCCATTCTGTAGGTTGTTTGTTTCCTCTGTTGATAGTTTTTGTGTGTGTGTGTGTGTTGCAGAAGCTCTTAAGTTTAATTAGATCCCATTTGTCAATTTTTGCTTTTGTTGCAATTGCTTTTGGTGTCTGTGTCATGAAATCTTTGCCAGTTCCCATGTCCAAGATGGTGTTGCCTAGGTTGTCTTCCAGGGTTTTTATAGTTTTGGGTTTTCCATTTAAGTCTTTAATCCGCCTTGAGTTGACTTTCATATATGGTGTAAGGAAGGGGTCCAGCTTCAATCTTCTGTAGATGGCTAGCCAGTTATCCCCAGCACCATTTATTGAATAGGGGGTCCTTTCTCCATTGCTTTTTTTGGTCACCTTTGTCAAAGATCAGATAGTTGTAGGTGTGTGGCCTTATTTCTGGGTTCTCTATTCTGTTCCATTGGTCTATGTGTTTGTTTTTCTACCAGTACCATGCTGTTTTGGTTACTGTAGCCCTGTAGTATAGTTTGAAGGAAGGTAATGTGATGCCTCCAGCTTTATTCTTTTTGCTTAGGATCGCCTTGGCTATGCAGGCTCTTTTTCAGTTCCATATGAATTTAAAATCATTTTTCTCTATTTCTGTGAAGAATGTCTTTGGTAGTTTGATAGAAATAGCATTGAATCTGTAAATGGCTTTGGGCAGTATGGCCATTACAATGATATTGATTCTTCCTATTCATGAGCATGGGATGTTTTTCCATTTGTTTGTGTCTTCTCTGATTTCTTTAAACAGTGTTTTGTAATTCTCATTGTAAGGATTTCAATTGTTAGCTATATTTCTAGTCCTATTTTATTATTTTTGTAGAAATTGTGAATGGGATTGCCTTCCTGATTTGGATCTTGGCTTGGCTGTTGGTGTATAGGAATGCTAGTGATTTTTGTACATTAATTTTGTATGCTGAAATTTGCTGAAGTTGTTTATCCCCTGAAGGAGCTTCTGAGCCAAGGTTATGGGGTTTTCTAGCTATAGAATCATGTCATCTGCAAACAGGGATAGTTTGGCTTCCTTTCTTCCTATTTGGATGCCCTTTATTTCTTTTTCTTTTTCTTTTTTTTTTTTTTTTTGAGATGGAATCTCACTCTGTCTCTCAGGCTCGAGTGCAGTGGCATGATCTCAGCTCACTGCAACCTCCGCCTCCTGGGTTCAAGCAATTCTCCTGCCTCAGCCTCCCAAGTAGCTGGGATTACAGGTGCATGCCACCACATCTGGCTAATTTTTTTGTATTTTTAGTAAAGACAGGGTTTCACCATGTTGGCCAGGCTAGTCTCGAGCTCATGACCTCACATTATCTGCCTGCCTTGGTCTCCCAAAGTACTGGGATTACAGGCATAAGTCACCACGCCCAGCCCCTTTATTTCTTTCTCTTGCCTGATTGCTCTGGTCAGGGCTTCCAATACTACGTTGAATAGGAGTGGTGAGAGAGGGCATCCTTGCCTTGTGCTGGTTTTCAAGTGAAATGCTTCCAGATTTTGCTCATTCAGTATGATGTTGGCTGTGGGTTTGTCATACATGGCTCTTATTATTTTTAGGTATGTTCCTTCAATATCTAGTTTACTAGACTTTTAAAAAATAAAACAGTGTTGGATTTTATTGGAAGCCTTTACTCTTATACTTTCAGAGCACTTGGCCACTACAAACAGCTGTCCCACGCGGTGCCTCACTTTTCTATCTCAACATTAAGAAAGGAAACTTCTATGTATCAAATGTCTTCTGCGTGCCAGGCCCCATGCTGGGTACTTGATGATATTAGTTTCAAACATATTTAAGGTATTTTATAAGAACACATAAAATGTAAAATAACACCAATAAAAACTGAGACAAAATGGAAATGAAAAACAAAGGCAGGAACTTAAAATATAGTCAGGAATAAGGCTAGAATGAATATTCTACAAACTTGTGGTAAGCCACAAATTTGGTTTTCAAGTTCTATAGGAGCCAACGCCACAAAAAAGGGGGAAACAACTTAATAACAATCAATGCAAAAAGGAAAACAAAAGATTACACCATTTACAACATTCATCAGATAAAAGCAAATTAGTGGCTTAGGAAAACCATATCTATTCTCTGGACAAAAAATGGGCAGGAGCTCTCCTGGGTTTTCTCATAAACAGAACTCTGTGTTTCATAAAGAGCAATATGTTTAACACATCCTTGAACAAGAAACAACTACAAGTAGAATGTTTATTTTTGTTGAAATATGGGCTACTACTACACCGTCAGATATTGGGAGAGCCCAGTGAGGCTCCAAAGACACAAAATTTAAGGAGACATCCACTGTCAAGGTTGTGCTAGTGCCTCCTGAAATTCTGTGCCCTGGGTACCTCCCTTGCCTCCCACTAGCCCTGCCCTGTCATTATATTACTCATAGCCATATTCAGTAGGAGGAATTCTCTAAGGCTGTGGTTTATAATAGGGGATGACTTTTCTTCCAGGGAACATTTGGCAAAGACTGGAGACTTGGTCACTGCTGGGCAGGTGCTACTGGCATTGAGTAGGTAGAGGTCAGGGAGATTGTTGAACATCCTGCAGTGCACTTGATAGCCACCCACAGCAAAGAATTATCAAGTCCAAAATATCACTAAGCCTAAGTTCAGAAACTCTGCTTTTGGCAGAGCCGTACTCCTTACCTGAGCTCATGTGGTGACTTGCTGCATAGGACGATTCTGCTTTCTTATCCTCATGGTAAATGAATCATGAGCTCTGCTGTTGTAACTTCCTAAATATCACCCCATCTTGCGTTTGGACTACTGCCATAGCCACAGTGGTAGACACATTTAAGAGCCTACAATAGCATCCCTGCAGCAACAGCATCTTTGCTTAGAAAAGTTATATTTCACCTTGGAATAAAAGGAAGAGAACTCCTGATTTAGACCAATCATGTTGATCTATTCTTCTTTGCCAAGGATTGACTTAAGTATGACCATTTGCCCTCTTTCTGGTCAGTGATATAAAAGGGAAGCCTGCTGGGGGACCTCTAGAAAAGATTTTGACTTCTGATAAAAGGGACAGATAGAGCTAGTGTTGCTCTCCTTTCCCTTTTTTCTAACTTGAATGTGGACTCCATGTCTGGAGCTGTGGTAGCCATTTTGATACCATGAAGTAACAAGGAAAAGGAAGGAAAGGCAAGAAGCAAAGAACATTGGAGCAAAAAGAATACACTCTTGCCACAGAGCTTTTTTGAGCTTGCAATTCCTTTTGTCTGCAATGCTCCCCCTCTCTACCTCCCCATGGTTAATTCCTAGTCATTCTTGACATCTCAGCTTAATCCTTGTCTGTGGGAGAGCCACCTTAACCTCCCTGACTCTGTCTGAACTTGTTAGAGGTTCATAGCATCATGTAAGTCTCCTTCATGGCATTTGCCAAGGTTGTGATTTCTCATGTGTTTGTGGTATGACTTGAATTTTTTTTGTCTTCCTGACTAGACTCCAAGCTACGTGACAACTGAAACTATCACAATATCTCTAGTCCCTGATATTTAGATGCTAGATATAAGCAATTCTATTTTCTTATTTTTTTCTTAAATTATCTGGAAGTTAGAATGTCTTCAATGTTTTAAGCCATCTTCCCGGAAAGTATTTTGCTCAACAGAATGTTTAATAAATAGTGAGTGAGTATGAGTTCAAAATGATTCTTCCTGGAAAATAACTAAAACCCAGATATTCTGTGTGGCCAATTAAATAGAAATTCTTATGACATAAGAGGACATTGAGCTGGGGCAGGCAGGAATAACTTCCTTTCTGAAAGCTGAGGGACCTGCAAGGAGAATACCTCAAAGGAAGCCATTCCATCTGTCATCAGGTGAGCTGAGAGAATGCCACAGGCAGGACCAAGATTCTCAGCAGAAAGTCATTTTGAATGCTTCAATCACCAGGCTAATGGGTGAATGAAGCCCTGAAGACATACAGCATATAACATGGCTAAAAATCCCAGTGCTTAACATGGAGGATTTTGTTTAATCTTCACAAAAAGTAACATAATCATATGAGGTAGGTATGCTTATCTCTATTTTACAGAAGAGCAGGCTCTGCTGATAAGACAAAGAGGCAGCTTTGGAACTGAGGCTTGTCTAACTCCTCAGTTAATATTCTTTCCTCTATACCAGTGGTTCTCAAACTTGACTGACATTGGGATCACTTGGGGAATTTTGGGTTCCATGCTAAAAAATTTGTGTTTAACTTTTTAGGAATTTAAAAAAATCCCTCCAGGTGATTGTACTGTGCAGCCAGGGTTGAGAACCACTGCACTCCAGCCTGGGCAACATAGCAAAATGTCACCTCAGAAAACAAAACAAAAAATACCCAGAGTACTACAACCATAGTGGGTTGAATAATGGCCCTAAAAATATATGTACAAATCCTAACCCCTAGAACTTGTAAATTTGACCATATTGGAAAAAGAGTCTTTGCAGATATAATTAAGGATCTTGAGATGAAACCATAGTGAATTTAGGATGAGCCCTTACTCCAGTGACAAGTATCTTTGTAAAAGAAAAGCCAAGGGAGATTTGAGATGAAGAGACATGGAGGAGAGGGCCAGGTGGAGATGGAGGCAGATATTGACATTATGCTGTCATAAACCAAGCAACATCTGGAACCACCAGAAGCTGGAAGAGGCAAGCAAGGATGCCCCCTGATGTTTTCAGAGGAAACATGGCCTGCTGACACATTGATCTCAGACTTCCAGCCTCTAGAACTGTGAGACAATACACTTCTGTTGTTTTAAGCCACTGTGTTTGTGGCAATTAGCTACAGAAAACCTGGGAGATTAATACAAAGCTCCACCTCCAGAGTTTCTGAGTCAGCAAGTCTTGGATGGGACCTAAACATTTGTATGCCTGACAAGTCCCCAGGTAATGCTGATGCTGCTGGTTAAGGGACCACACTTTGAGAACCACTGCTCCTTATCATGCAGTCTTTATCCAGCTCTTCAGCTTTCACAGCCTCTGCTTGTAACCTTTCTATTCAGGGATGTGAAAAATAACTAAAGGAAAAAGAAATCTGTAAGCCTTCTAGATTTCAGTGATCATTGTTGCTGATTCACTGTGTTATTGATCTTTATGAAATGGAGGTGATGCTCTCAGAAACTAGTGCGGTTCCTGAAAGTGGACCAGGAGTTCAATGTGGAATACTTTTGTTCTCCCTTTACAATATCACAGGAATTACATAAGCAATTGTGTAATGCACAAAACACCAGAAGCCCCTCAGCTTCCTGCCAGCAGACCTATCTATGTGAGTTTCTGCCTGTTTTCTCTGCCTGTCTTTTGGTTGGTTGCAGATAATGAGGTGCCTCTTTGCCTGCTCAGCGTTCTTACCTCCTGCTATGTTGGGCATCCTATTGACTCACCTCCTCAGAGATGTTGCTCCACCAGTATCTAGTATCTAGTGTTCTGTGGCTCTTATCCATTTCCATTAACAGATACTCAAGATTTTAATGTCTTAAAATGAGTCTTTCTTTAGCCCCCCATCCTTCAGACACCCCCGCAATATTTCCTTTCCATCTTGCCTGTAAATTTAGTATTGAAATATGCTGCATTTTCTTTCTTCACCCTACTCACTTTTCTACCCCAGTAAGATGCACAGCACCTTTCTAGGCACTCTTTTTTCATGGCTTTGAGATCTGTCTTCCTTTTCCTACTCCTTACACCTGGTTGTTCCTCAGTTGTCTTCTCTGGGCCTTTCTCTACTCATGCAACTCTCTTCCCGAGTTATTCATCTATTTACAGGGTTTCGTCTTTGCTGATGACTGTCTGATCTTTGCTTGCAGCTTAGATCTTTTTCTCTTGAGCTCTAGTCTCTAGTATCCAAAGTGTCTCCAAGGACACTTTAAAGTCAATGTGTGCATGCCCCAAATCCTCCTCCCCCTTCCTATCTCCCAATCTGTTCCTAGTCCTGTGTATTGCTTTCTCAAGGGTGCTCCTTGTACCTAGTTTCTCCAATAACATAATTTGCAGATGATAACACCAACAAATACTTATGGAGTGCCTCCCACCTGCCAGGCACTGTTCTATATGCCAGAAATAAGTGGTGAACAAAGAAGTTGTGATCCTGGCCCTAGACTTGGATTCCTTTCTCGCCTTCTCCACCTCTTCCCATACCCAGGCAATCATCGAGGCTGGCCAGCTCTCCCCTTTGACATAATCTGAACCCACCTACACTTTCAATCTCAGTCTAACTGACGGCCATCTCTTGCCTGGATGAATGTAAGTGCCTCCTAAATACTAGATATTGGTGGAGCAATATCTCCCAGGAGGCAAGAGTTAATAGGATGTCTAAGATAGTTCTCCCTGCCCTGCCTGTCTCTCTTCTCCAATACGTCCTCCACGCTGAAGACATAATGGCCTTTGAAATTGTAACTATGATTACACCACCCTCTTGCTTAAAAGCTGCCGATGTTTTAACATTGCCTTTAGGAAACAGTCCATCATCCTTACGAGGATTTATCAGGCCCATTGTGATATGGTACCAGCTTGTTATCCAGGAATCTTGCTACAACTCCCCCTGCCCCCACCACATTTTTGTTCTTGTCATACTGAAATGCCTTCAGTTCTTAAAACATACTACATTCTCTTTCATTTCAGAAACCTTTCGGGTGTGTTTGTCTCTAATTCTTCGCTTCCTGTATTCATCTTCTCCTCACCACATTCATCACCCACATTTTACCAGTCATCCTGTAGATCTCTGCTCACAAGTCATTTACTCAGGGAAGCCTTTCTTGATTCTTTAAGTCTGAGTCAGTCCCATTTCTTGGTACTACTATGGTCCCCTGAGTAGCCTCAATGGTGAAAAAGCTCCTTCCAGACTGCTTGGTAATTACCTGTTTACTCATCTCTATTCCCCATTAGCAGGAATTATGTCTACATTTTTTTTTTTTTTTGAGATGAAGTCTCATTCTGTCGCCAGGCTGGAGTGCAGTGGTGTGATCTCGGCTCACTGCAACCTCTGTCTCCTGGGTTCAAGCGATTCTCCTGCCTCAACCTCCCAAATAGTTGGGACTATAAGCGCGTGCCACCACACCTAGCTAATTTTTGTATTTTCAGTAGAGACGGGGTTTCACCATGTTGGCCAGGATGGTCTCAATCTCTTGACCTCATGATCTGCCTGTCTCGACCTCCCAAAGTGCTGGGATCACAGGCATGAGCCACCGTGCCCAGCCGATGTCTACTTTTTATTCCCCATACCTAGCACAGTGGGTGGCACATAGTAAATACTCATTAAATACTTGTTGCCTAGATCAGCGTTTCGCAGCCTTAACACTACTGACATTCTGGGCTGGATAATCCTTGTTGCGGTGGCTGTCCTGTGCACTGTAGGATATTTAACAGCATCCCTGTGTCCTCTACCCACTAGAAAGAAATAGTTCCCCACTTCACAGTTGTGACAACCAAAAGTGTCCCTAGACACTGCCAAAGGTGTCTTGAGAAGCAAAATAGCTCCTGGTGAGAACCTTTGGCCTAGATGGATAAGCTCACTGTTAGCAGATTATGAGCTTAGAAGTGAGGAGGCAGTGGCATAGGCAAAACATGGACAGACTGGACTTATAGACTGGACATAGGCTCTGAGGTAGGATGATACTCCAAGGCCCAAGTTAGGGGCATACTAGGGAGTAAATAGTCACACAAGTGAAACGTGGCCTAGGGTGTGTGGACACAGCCACAGCAGGAAGTGAACACAGAGAGACAGAATAGCATTAATCGTATCCAGCTTTCAACTAGACACACTGGGCTCGAGTTTAAGCAGCTCCTGTTAGCAACTGTATGACATTCGATGAGTTATTTAACCCTTCTGAATTTTGGTTCTCACATGCATAGACAAGAATATTGCTGTATGGATTAAATAATATATCTATGAAATGTTGGCTCAGAGCATTATACATAATAAATACATGACAAATGTTTATTGTTATTACTATTATCATCATTGCTGTTATTATTGTTATTAATATCAGGAAGTCCAGTAAAGTGAAGAGTTCTGGCATGAGGGTCTGGTGTCTAGAAGTAGCTGACATGAGAAACAATTGGTAAGCAGATGGGAAATCAGTAAGAGAGAGATGCCGACCTGGGGTCGCGGAAGGATTCACTTGTAGGGAGAGCAGAAGCATGGGGCACAGCTTCTGCCATTGTAAAATCCTGGTACCTTTAGGTAGAGTACAGACACATTGGAAAAGTCATTAAAAATGGATCTTGATGCAAACTGGGGAATCCCAAGTATTCTATATTTACTTAAAAAAAAAAGTAGTACTTATTCAACCAAAGGAAAAGAATCCCAACAGGAAGCATAACATTGTTTATTAAAATAAATTTTACTAAAACACCAGGGGTTTGGTCTACGTCCTGCTGCCCACTGCACAGATAGCCAGTCACCATGACAACAATTACTACCAAGGAAGAAGGCTTTAATCGCATGCTGCAGCTGAGGAGACGGGAGATCAGTCTGAAATCCACCTCCCTGACTGACTAAAATTAGGGGTTTATATAGCAGGGAAGAAATGTAACTATGTGTGGGAAAATAGGAACTACATAGGGGTAAGGAAGCAATTATGATGAAGGAGGGGCTTGGCCTCTCATTATGTAGATGAGATAATCTTGTGGGTTTTAGTTCTTTGATACTTTTTGAGAGGGCTGGGGGTCCATTCCTAAGGAAGAAACTCAGTTAAAACAAATGTAAGTTTGAAGCTTTAAGACCAGAAGGGTCAATTTCTATGTTTACCCAAAAAACTATGGGACTATTGTGTTGGTTTTAGGAAGAGCATCAGAAAAAATAAATAAAAAGGTAAATCTAAATAAATACTGAAAGAGTAAAACAACAATAATAATGTCTTTAGGAGATTAAAATATATATGCATTAAAATGCCTAACAAATATAGCATAAAATTAAGGAGTAATAGGCTCAACTGAAGGTTCTCAGCTTCTAGAATTGTTTGGGATATGGTAAAGGTATTAATTTATATCATACTCTAATAAGTCAAATATGCATGTTTTAAACTTAAGAGTAATCCCTAAACGAAGAGTGAAATAATATATTACTAACAGGCTAATAGAAGGATACAATGTAATAATACATGTAGTTTTTATTAATCCAAGAAATGGTTTAAAAAGAGAAGAAACACACATGCACAAACATACATACACACACACACACACACACACACACACAGAGAAAGAAAATGGATTAAATTTTTTATAAAAACAAATGTTATCAAAATTTATAAAATGCAGCCAAAGTCATCTTAAAGGGAAATTTGTTGCTTTAAATGCATATACTAGAACAGAAAATATTCTAAAAATTAATCTTCTAGGTACTTGAGTAATTTCTCAGGAAGTTAGATAAAACTTTAGTAAATTGAAAGGCGATAGATGGAAATAATAAACATAAGACTAATAAAACAAACATATAATAAAGAAAATCAACAAAACCAAAAGTTTTTTTGAGAAGACCAATAACATTTGTTTCTAATAAGAATTGATTAAAATTTTTACAAGGTACACATTATCAATAACAAGAAAGAGAAAGGGGATATCACTACTGATCCAATAGATGATATTAGGAACAATTACTTGATGTAAATATAGTGTAAATAAGAGGAACAGATTTGTGGAAAAATAACAGGAAAGGCAACACAAAAAGACATAAAAAATCTGAAACATTCTATATTTATATGAGAAATTGAATCCTTAATTAAAACCTCCCTGTTTAAGAAATATCCAGGTCTAACTGTTGTGGGGTGGGGGGAGGGGGGAGGGATAGCATTGGGAGATATACCTAATGCTAGA
Organism: Pongo abelii; assembly: GCF_028885655.2. NCBI lineage: Eukaryota > Metazoa > Chordata > Mammalia > Primates > Hominidae > Pongo > Pongo abelii. The sequence goes on along the minus strand of NC_071985.2, from coordinate 40,693,533 downwards.
TGACGAGTTGGTGGGTGCAGCGCACCAGCATGGCACATGTATACATATGTAACTTACCTGCACATTGCGCACATGTACCATAAAACCTAAAGTATAATAATAATAATAATAATAATAATAAAAGAAAAAAAAAAAAAAGAAATATCCAGGTCTAGATGTCCTAACAAGTGAATTCTTCCAAACATTAAAAAATAAATTAATTGAACAAATAAAAAATTATTGATTAAGGTAAACATAAAAGAATTCGTAGAGAAAATTCTTCTTCAGCTTAATTTAAAGAAACTGACTTACATGGATTGAAGATGGAAAGTGGGATGTTATTCAAAGAAAAACAAAACACGTATAAGTGCACAAAGCTGGGAAATGGTGGGGGTTCGGAGAAATCACATACAGCAGTCCCCCTTACGTAAAGTTTCATTTTCTGCAGTTCCAGTTGCCCGCAGTTGCACTGTCTAAAAATATTAACTGGAAAATTCCAGAAATAAACAATCTATAAATTTTAAATTGTGCACTGTGATGAAATCTCATGCCTTCCTGCTCTGTCCCATGCAAATCATTCCTTGGTTCAGCATATTCATGCTGTGTATACTACTTGCCCATTTAGTCACTAAGTAGCCCTCTAGGTTATGAGATCAAGAAACAAACAGCATACATATATAGGGTGCCATACTATTCTCGGTTTCAGGCATCAACTGAGGGTCTTGGAACGTATTTCCTGAGGATAAGGTGGGATGGCTGTATTTGGGGCATGGTGAGAGATGAATCTTACTGAAGGGGAGAAACCAGATTGCAGAACTCCCTGAAATAAATTAGTTAGAAATGTGGAAGGCTAATGGATAGAAGACTGAAAGCAGTAGAATGAAAACTATTGATCTGAACCAATAAGTAAGAGCAAATCTCTGAGATTCATAATGTAAGAAACAGCCAAATGAACGCAGTATGTAAGATAAATATTATTGGAAGCTTTATGTGGGAAAGATTTGTGAGCAAGGTGGAGCAAGGAAAGGCACTCAGAGATGGTTGCAGGCATCAAGGTATGAGGTGGAGAGATCTTGGCCTGGAGTGATATCTCCAGGAACTGCAAAGAAGGTTTGAATCTGTGGATTTTTTCGAGGTGTGAGAGACAAAGGAGCAAGCAACTAAGGAGACAGAAAGGCAAAAGGGAAGAAGGAGAGTGAGTAGGAGCCCTGCCTCTGGGAATCAAGGTGGATCTCTGTTAAACCTTGATGGAACAGATCGCTTGTCCCAAGGTCACCTTGAATATTTTTATTTGATCCCCACAGTGCTGGTGGAGTGTCTCTCCCTCTGGACAATCCTCCCTGCTTCTCCTTTTCCTCATCCCACGGCTGCAATCTGAGCTAAAACAAAAAAGACATCTGTAGGGCATTCTGCTAAGTCTGCAGTGACCTTGTTATGGCTGATTCACCTGACTAGGTTTGGGACAGATTTTCCAAAATGAAGCACAGTTTTGTGTATAATAAATGCATGTACAGATATCTTTATTACTCTGTGAATTATTTTTTTCTAATCCAATAAATATTACGCAAAGGTCAGGGTCAGAGTGAGATGGATTCTCCTCACCAGCAGACTGTAAACACTCACACAATGAAACTAGAAAAGGCAAAAGGAGCACTAATGGTGTTCATCCTTAATATCTACATTTTTTTCACTAATGCTCACATTTTATAAAATTGAAGTTCAAGACAACTTTTTCCATTTATGAGCAATAAGGAGCAAATGGAGAAGATCATTCACGAAAATGAGAAAGTTTTCCAATTATCAGTGACATTCATCTTTAAACCCCCAAAAGCATGGTTTTCCAGAAATGTTGCAGTCAATGTGAAAATGTAACTATTGATTTTACTTTTATGGCAACATTGTAGGACAGAACTTTAGAAACTGAGCATCAAAAAAGGTTTTAGAGATTAGTTTTTTTCAAGCCATTCATTTTTACAAATGATTCCTAGATGACTTCAGTGACTTACCAAAGGTCATGCAGGTTGGGGTATTTATAAAAGTAATAGTACAGGTATTTCTGGTGGCCTCTGAGAGAGACAGAAAGAGAGAGAGAGAGAGAGAAATTTCCAATTCAGTCTCTGGAGAATTTTTTTTTTTTTTTTTTTTTTTTTGTGAGACAGGGTCTTGCTTGGTCACCTAGGCTGGAGTGCAGTGGCGCCATCTCCGCTCACTGCAAGCTCCGCCTCCTGGGTTCACGCCATTCTTCTGGCTCAGCCTCCCAAGTAGTTGAGTCTATAGGAGCCCGCCACCACGCCCAGCTAATTTTTTGTATTTTTAGTAGAGGTGGGATTTCACTGCATTAGCCAGGATGGTCTCGATCTCTTGACCTCATGATCCGCCTGCCTTAGCCTCCCAAAGTGCTGGGATTACAGGTGTGAGCCACCGTGCCCGGCCTCTGGAGATGTTTTTCATTTGTTACTATCAGCCCACAAACATGTGACTCTACTTTCTAGAATTGCTTTTTAGACCAAAAGAAAACCAAGAAGTTGTTTAAATTATAGTGATTACATCTGAAAGACTATCTTTCTCCTCTCCAGCCATTTGAGAAAAAGAGAAAATCTAAATCAAGACACAAACCAGAAAGAAGTGCAGCTGTCTTTTTTTTTTTCTGTCTCTCTTTTGAAATTTTTTTAAACCAAATAACACCTCTGGATCTCAGATCCTCCCCTGTAAAAATGAAACTGCAGGACTAAGTTGGGGCTAAGGGCTCATCACCTATCCCAGACTTTGTAATGCCTTTTCTCTCTGGTTTCACCAGGAGGATAGAAATGCACTTTGCATAAAGCAGCCAATTTTCTGCCAACTTAGATGGCCTTTGGTGGCAGAAATAATGGAGCAGGGCAGTGGTCGAGACCCGTGATTTTATAGGCAGGGCTTTCTTTTCGACTTTATGTGGATCATGTGTTTTAACCTGCAGTCCCGCAATTCCTGGTTGTCCTATGAGATTGCCTCAAGTCTCCTTCTCCCCACAGCTAACCAACAGGGTCTCAGGGGCAAACACCCCCACCCCAGGCTGTGAGATAAATCCAGGCTTAGCCTCCAATCTCTCACTCTGAGTTTGGCTGACTTTTTTCCCACATTATAAATGGGGACTTGCTTTGTTTCCAAAACCTGAACCCATCTATGTTCAGCTTTCTAAACTGACTCTCCACCCTGTTTCCCTGTGTCAATATCCTGGTCTAGTAACCAGCAGAATATACATCACACTTAGAATATGCCCGGCTTGTTCTTACTGTTCTCTTAACGATCATGCGCCTCCATCACCTCCCTCCACACCATCTCCATGGAGTGAAGTTATTCCCCTGAATATCAGTGGCTTGGGGCCCAGCTATTGTTAAGACATTTTCCAGATGTCCCTCTGGTTTCTCTGGATCACCCAGCACTACCTAGAATCTTCTCTGCCATGCTGTGTTTTCAAGTCACATACTGTATTTCAACTTCCATCTTTCTGGAAGCCCTCATTCTGGCTGCTGGCCTGAACAACTTACTACCTGGGCTGCCCATAATACATTCTCCAGGTACCATGCTCCTCCTGCCTCATGGTTTCTTCAATACCAGAGGAGAGTGAAGGATCTCCCTCTTCTGTGTTTTTTCCTTTTTGTTCATACATATTGGGAATTATTTGTGGATAAGACCAGATGTGTTAACTTTTTAGTATCTGGTGTTTAACCTAGTGTCTGCCATTTAGTGCATGCTCAATAAATACAAGTCAAATGAATGAAGTAATGTCCTAGCATTCATTATCTTGCCCAACCCACTGCAGTTAACACTTCTATGCCATTTTCTGTCTTAAGAGCTGCATCTCCTTTCTGCTAGCACTTATCCTTTATATTACTCACTCAAAAATAACCCAGGCATCTCTAGCAACCAAGGACACTCCAATCAAAGACTACATTTTTATCTTATTTTCCAAAACTTACTTATTTATCCGGAAATGGTCAACCAGCCCTGTGGAAACCAATAGAGGTGCATTATCTTTCTAAAGAAAAGCAAAATAAATGCATATGCAAGGCAGAATTAAAACTGAATAAACATATACATCTAAATGAATCATCCTTTTTTGCATTACCTGGATAAATGACATTTATGTGGTGCGGGTATAGTGCAGTTATCTGTCACTGGAGACGTCTAAGGATGGCAATCAGTGTGAGTACAAGTTCTCAACAGCACATAGCACAGGAACAGCTGCAGAAATAATAAATACTAAAAACATTGCCTTCTTCACCCCCAAACCCATATTTATCAGAAGTGAAGTAGGTTGAAGGAGAAAAAATAATAATTGCCAATCAGGAGGCACTTTACATACATAATTTTATAATGTAAGTCAGAGCATTTTCCTCCTGACTGCCAATGGCTTTTCTCATCATGCAGAGTAAAGGCACAGACCTGAAGGTGGCCTCAAAGGCCATGCGGAGTCTGCAATGGCTTGCCTCCCTTACCTCATCTTCCATTACTTGCTCCCCCTGCTTGCTCCTCTCCAAACACACTGGTCTCTGCTGATTCTCGAATGTTCTGGTACACACCTGGCTCAGGGCCTTCCTACTTGCTTTTCCCTCAGCCAAACATTCCTTGTATTAGTTTGTTAGAGTTGCTACAACAAAGTACCAAAAGCAGATGCGTAACATCACACAAATTTATTGCTTCATGATTCTGGAGGCCAGAAGTCTGAAGTCAAGACATCAGCAGGGGCATCTTTCCTCTGTAGGCTCTAGGAGAGGATCCTTCCTAGCCTCTCCTGGCTCCTGGTGTTTGCCAGCAATCCTTAGTGTTCCCTGGCTTGTAGTAACATCTCTCCAGGCACACTGCAGGCATTCTTTGTGTTTTCACATCATCTTCCCTCTGTACCTGTTTCTGTGTCTAAATTTCTACTTTTTATAAGGTCACCAGCATATTCCATTAGGGCCCACCCTAATGACCATGTTAAACTCAATGACTTCTGTAAAGACCCTGTTTCCCAACAAGGTTACACTCAGAATTACTGGTCTTTGGAACTTTCACCTATCTCTTTGAGGAGACACAGTTCAACCCAAGCCACTCTTCTCCCAAATATCCCCACAACCTACTCTCTCACCTCTTTATTGATCACCTTCTCAGTGAAGTCTTCTACAACACCCCATCACAGTTCCACCTCTCTCTGCACCATCATTCCCTGCCCCCTTCCCATGTTTTATGTTTCTTCCCTGGCTCTTACCACCATCTCACCTGCTATTTATTCTCCTCAATAATCTTGTCTTTGTTTATCTCCCCTGATAAATTATCAACTCCCCAAAGGCAGTGTTTCTGTCTGCTCGGTTCACTGCCATTTCTCCAGTGACCAAAACAGTGCCTGATCCATGGTAGGCAATCAACAGATGTGCATTGAATACATAAACTTTAATCCTCAAGCCAGCCTTGAAGTTATCAAAATGATTGTCATCCACATTTTATAAATAAGGCAAGTGATGCTGGAAAAGATTAAGTATCTTGCTCAAGATAATATTGCTAATGAGTTTTGGAGCTGGGATTTGAACCAGGTCAAATCGACTCTAAAGTTTGTGGTCTATCCGTTATGCTGTGCTGCCCAAGGCAGAAGGAGGGACTTCCTGCAGATGTGTGAGGAATTCTGCAGCTGCTTAAATTATTGCTTTTTTTCCCTCTGGATAAAACAGCACTTGAAAAACATTATCAAAATGTAAATCTTCAAGTCTAGGTAAGTGGTCTGTCTCAGCTAGCAATGTCGCTCAGACAACTGCGACATTAGAACACACTGTGTGTGACTCTAAATTTTTTTGTTTTAAATCCAATTAGGCAAACTATTCTTTGGCTCAGGTGATGGTTTTATTTCTCTGGGCAGATTAGAAAACCAAGAAGCATATGCAGTCTGAGTTCCCAGACAGCTGGGAGTTAGGTATGTATTGCTGCTTTTAAATTGTAGGCACAAGGGCTTCCAAACCAGAGTGAAACTTGAATGTCAAATGAACAGATGCTGTGGTTATAACCCCCAAACCCTCACTTAACCAGCAAACACATGTACTACATTTCCACAGGCAAAGAAAGTTAAACAACGATCTCACTAAATCAAGCTCCAAACCTGCCAGTGAGGCAAAAGAAGTTGTTTCTATTTGAATTATCCAGATTGCCTGTCAGCATGGATCACATCCACTGGATAATTGCTGATCTTTTCTCTTTGCTCTGCTTGCATGGCCACAGTCTACAAGTCATTGTTCAGTGGAAATCACCCATTGCTGACATGTTTCTGTTATGGCAATGATCCTGAAATAAGCCAGCGACATTAACCAGAGCTGATAGTCATGTGTGGCTGTGTCTACCATCATCAAAAGTGGGTCTAATCAATGGTGCAGAGACAGAAGGAGATGGTCAGGCTAGACACAAAACAGGTGTGCAATATATAGTTTCATATCTGGATAATATTAATAAAAAGAAAATTGTAAAAAAAAAAATTAACCATAAAACAAGGAAAGCGACCCAAGTCCTAGAATTCAATATTATTATCCAATAAAATCAGAAAAAGAACAAAATGGGATAAAAATTTCCAGTCTTTAGCTACAGAGGTTGGAAGAACTATGGATCTGAGTGCTATAGATTAGCTGACTATGTTGATCAGATTTTTTGGATATTCTTTATGCAGGTCTGGTTAACTTGTCTGACGGTAAATTGCACATGGTAAACTTCACAACATGGGAAAGAGTTGACTCTCCTGTGTTCTAAGCTAAACTTCATAGAAAGGAAGTTCCTTGGTCTGTGCTGTACAGACCTTCCAGCCTAGAGAAGTCCTGCGTACCTGGGAATGACTACAGATCTTGTTTTGCACAGCAGATGGAATCCACGGAAGGGAAGGCAGGCTGCTGCTGGAGACACGGAACATTGTGTTAAGCCCATGCTGACCTGTCATTGGTTCAACTAACAATGGGCCATTGCTTTTCTCCCCGACATACTCTTTTTTAACCCCCCCACCCCCCACCCCCCAGGGAATCAGGCCTTGATATTAGTCATATTTCCCAATTCCGTGTGAAATTGGTCAGAGGCCGAAAATGACTTTTAGTGTGGCGGGTGTTAAATTTTGGTTTATAGCTCTCACTTTGCACCTCTCTAGCTTGGGTAGGCCTTGGAGATTACTGTACATTTTAGTACAGTTTCATCATTCCCATATATTGCAGTTCCAGGGAATATTGCTTTCTTAAGCCTACAAACTTTTATTACTCTATCCAAAGATGAGGATAAAGTTTCAAAATTTATTGCCCAACCTGCTTCTGTGAAATACATCCACATCCGCAAGCACGCAGCTGAATGCGCCAAATTGCATGGACATGCACGAATCAGTCAATCACCACCTGTGAATATACAAGCAATTGACGTGTTGTGAAGATGCAGATGGTTACGCGTGGATGCATATTACAACCTCCTTTTAACAGAGAAAACACTTTCAAGACAACGAGTGCTGTGTTACAAACAAAACATTTGGACTAGCGTTTCTACTTACAAAAGAGTCCCCCTACCATTGCCCTTAACAGGTAGAAATGTTTTAAAACTCTTTCAGCCTACTCTTAAGATGTGGAAAGCACTGTTAAGACAGGACCAAATAAAATGTTACAGTTCCAAAACTTATAGTAATTCCTTCTGTTTCTTAGTTATATGGAATGGTTTAGAAAAAAAATGTTATTCATGAAAATGTTTTGTTTAGAAAACACCTGTGTGGATTTAGAACAGCCATATCTTGTCAACAAACAGATCTTCCAGTGACTCACTTTGTGGTTGCAAATACTATCCTCAAATGTAGAAAATGTTTAAAGAAAAATGTGAATTCTACTGAGAATATTAAACAGAGGACTTATTAGATGAAAAACACCATGAAATACTAGCTACCACGAAATCTAATGTGCCAGAAAACAGGAGATACGGAACTTCAAAACGATTTTAATATTGTTTTAAGTAAATACCTATTGGGTAAGGGCAACAGTTCTGTATCACTCCCCTATTTAGAAAAAACTTGATCCTTTACAAAGTACAGGCAGTGATCCAAGGGGTTGGGACTTACTTCACGGAGCAGATGACCATGATGGTGGCTCTTGTGAATTTTTCACTTTTATTAACCCCTTGAGAAGTAATGAATCTGGCTACATCTAAATAGAGGTCTGGCCTGTGCCCTTGGTTTATGGGGAGATAACCTTGAAACCCTTGGAATTTCTCAAGCTTTAAAAATATATATAAAATATAAGTATTTGTTTTTCATGGTGGGCCACTGAGACCATACCTAAAAGTTGATTTAATAAAATGACTCAGGGTGAGGCTGGCCACACCTGATAGTCTTTGAGAGAGGGGGTAGCATGTTGGCGATGCCAGAAAGGCCGACTGTATGATTCAAGGGTGGAGGCTTTTGGTAAGGAAGTATCAGTAGACCTGGAGACTGAGTTCAACCCACGTCATGAGACCTCAACAAACACTATGGACTCAAAGCTTGTGTGAGCTTCACAGGTAAGCAATACTCTGTGCGTATTGTCACATATCAATGCCCAGTGGGCCAGTGCATCCTGAAGATGATAGAGGATTGGTTTTGAGAACTATCTTAGACTCCACCCTATGTGTCTCTTTCTTTGTCTGGTCCTCATTTGTATCCTTTCCCTGTAATAAACATGGCTATGAGTATAATAGCTTTTAGTGAGTCGTTTTAGTGACTCTTTCTAGTGGATTATTTAGCTTGAGGGTAGTTTGGGACAACTCCTGAACCTGCAGGGTCAGAAATCTTGGGCAGACTTGTCAGTCTGGAGGACTGGGCTCTTCACCTCAAAGTATGGCTCATTCCCAGGTACCCCTACCTTTGTGGATGTCTAGAACTGAGCCAGTTTAACAAAACCTATTCATGAAATGTTAATTTGAGGACTGGGGAGGAAGGTCATGTCTCAGACTCATAGTGGAGATGACCCCTGCAAGTGAGGTTCCCATGCCCATATGAACCTGATAGGAGTAGAGCTAGAAAGAAAAAATATAGTTGGCCTTTCATATCCATGGAAATCAGTTCTAGGACCTCCAGTGGACACCCAAATTTGCAGATGCTCAAGTGCCTTATATAAAATGGTCTAGTAGGCCATGCATGGTGGCTCATGCTTGTAATCTCAGCACTTTGGGAGGCCAACGTGGGTGAATCACCTGAGGCCAGGAGTTTGAGACCAGCCTGGGCTACACAGTGAAACCTCATCTCTACAAGAAATTAGCAGGCGTGGTGGTGCATGCCTGTGGTCCCAGCTACTCGGGAGGCTTAGGTGGGAGGATTGCCTGAGCCTCAGAGGTCAAGGCTGCAGTAAGCAAAGACTGCACTACTGCATGCCAGCCTGGGTAACAGGGCAAGACCCTGTCTCAAGTAAGTAGGTAAGTAAGTAATAAAATAAAATAAAAGTAAAGAAAAGTGGTATACTACATACTCTTTACTGTTTTTTTCCTACCCAAGGCCGAGGGAGCATGGAAGGACTAGCCAAACCTTGGTTACATGGGAAAGGGACGAGGAAGGAGACTAGCATAGGAAGATAAAGGAAAAGCCAGAAAGGAAATATAAAGAAGAGACAGAGAGATGTTGCAAGTTACTGCATTGAGTGATTTCTTGTATTGCCAAATCCACCATGCAGCTAGAGAAATTTCAGCTAGAGAGATTTTAGCTGAGAGATTTCAGCTAGAGAGATTTCATATTTGGACATCCGCTCATTACATTACAGATGTTTTATTTTTAATAATATTTTTACTGAAACATTTCAGAGAATCATATTGATGGAAGTACTATTATACTTCTAAGTGTTGGAGGAAGGAGCAGAAATTACACATTTTTTGGCAGATATGGAAATTGAAGTCTAGGGAAATTAAATCGCCTGTGGTCATATTCTCCTTTGCAGACAAATATTTTAGAGAATAAAGTCTCAGATGAAATTCCTCATCACTGACAACAACAACAACAACAACAACAACAATTACAAGAAGAAACTAGAAAATGGGAAATGAAATGATGTGGAGAAACCAATGAGGAACAACAGTGTTTTTTAAAATTAAAAACTGAAATATACACCTGCTAAAAAGGGGAAATAAACAAACACTGTATGATGGAGGGTAATAAAAGAAAATATTTCACCAAGAAAAAATTTCAGGATTATATCAAAGTGTTCCTTTGAAATTTATAAAAATCCTTTTCTTCATTTCTTCTCTCTCCCTCGGAAACTTTATCCTTTCATTAGAGGTCAGCCATGTGCAGGAATTATTGATAGCTGCAATATTTCATCTTGTCTTTTTAAATAAGTCACTGCAATGCATGCACAGCCTGTGAACTGTGCTGAGGTTTCTAAGAAATGTTCTCCATTTCTTGGTGCAGCTGTTCCATGATTGACCCCGGTTGCATTAGTGATATTAGGAGAGGTAGGTTGAGTTGTTAAAGGATTAGCTTGGTTTGCTGGTCACTGATGATGAAGGGAAAAGTTGAGGAAATATTTTTAGCCAAAATTTTAGCCCATGTACTTTGTTATTTGTTTGGATGGCAACCCATGAGTGAGATAGTATTGTAATGACTACTGGACAAATGAAGGCTTGAAAGAGTTACTGAAAGTCATACTTGTATCAAATGGCAGAGTTGAAACTCAAACATGCTGCCACTATCCACTGTTTGCTAGAACTCTCAAGTCCCTGTACCTGCAATTGAGAAAAGAATAGTATTACACAATCTTGCACTGCCCACTGCCAGCCCTGAGCACAGTAGATACTACTGCCTTTCATTTTACTGTAGGACAAAATCTCTTGGTCTGTGCCAAGGACATCAGTGTAAAAACTAGATGCATAGGAAAAGTAGGTCACAGAAAGTTAAGCATGTCAAGTGTCCCTGCCCTCCTTATCATCCTCTGAACCAACCCTCTCCATTCTTCTGCTGAAGCCCCTCTCTGCTCTTCCTTTTTCTGTATCCGGTTGGCTCTCCTCCTGCCTGGCTTCATTTCCAAATCTTTCTCCTAAAGCCCAACTGAAATCCCACCTTTTCCATGAAAGTCTTCTTGAATCATTCAATCTTTATCTTTTCCCATTTTCTCTGAACCCCTGTCAAGTAAAGTGTAGCCATTGTGCAGTGGAAATTGCATCAGGCTGGGAATCAGAAGTCTCTGGTTCTAGTCCTTCTGTAACCGACAAGCTCAGGCTCCTTGAACAAGTCATGTAACTTCTTCAGGTCTGTTTCTGCTGCTGCAAAATGGGGTGGGGAACATCAGAATAAATGTTCTTTAAGGGCCGCAATCAAAATGAATAATATGCAATTTTTTCACATAGTTAGGTACACATGGTTAGATACATGGTTACAACATTTATCAGGACTACTTCATTTGTAAGTTTTGTTTCTACAGTCAATTTTATAAGCCATATTATAAATTTCCTTTATAACCCCACAAGGCCTGGTTCATTGATAAATCTGGTTATACTGGCCGGGCACAGTGGCTCACGCCTGTAATCCTAGCACTTTGGGAGGCTGAGGAGGGTGGATCACCTGAGGTCAGGAGTTTGAGACCAGCCTAACCAACATGGAGAAACCCTGTCTCTACTAAAAATACAAAATTAGCCAGGCATGGTGGCACATGCCTGTAATCCCAGCTACTCAGGAGGCTGAGGCAGGAGAATTGCTTGAATCCGGGAGGTGGAGGTTGCGGTGAGCTGAGATTGCACAATTGCACACCAGCCTGGGCAACAAGAGCGAAACTCAGTATCAAAAAAAAAAAAAAAATTGGTTATACTTTGATTGATTGGAATATCACTTTGTGGGCCAGGCACAGTGGCTCACGCCTATAATCCCAGCACTTTGGGAGGCCAGGGCAGGCGGATCACAAGGTCCAGAGATCAAAACCGTCCTGGCCAACATGATGAAACCCCCATCTCCACTAAAAATACAAAAATTAGCCAGGCATGGTGGCACGCATCTGTAGTCCCAGCTACTCGGTAGGCTGAGGCAGAAGAATCGCTTAAACCTGGGAGGCAGACGTTGCAGCAAGCCGACTTTGTGCCACTGCACTCCAGCCTGGGACAGAGCGAGACTCTGTCTCAAAAAAAAAAAAAAGAAAAGAAAGAAAAATCACTTTGTTGACATATACTTTCAGTCTTTTGAGGGGGGTCTCTGAATGGAATTCAAGATGATCATGAACTTGTAAATGTATTTTCTCCTATGTACAGACAGTATGTGTATTTATAATGATAATAGCTAACACTGACTGAGCACATGTTCACTACCAGTTTCTGTTCAAAGTGCATTTTAGTATTCATTTATTTTCTACAACACTAATCTGAGATATGAGCACTGTTATCTCTGTTTTTATTAATGAGGGAAGAGTAACATATAGGACTTGAGTATGTTGCTCAGTATCACAAAACTAATAAGTGTCAGACTCAGAATTTGAAAAGGCATCTGACTCCAGAACCTGTACTTTCCTTCACTGCTCTACACTTACATTGTGTTGTGTACAAAGGAGCACCATGCCCACAAGAAGAAGGACATGTGATGTTAGCAAATAGTTTGTTTTCCTAATCTATGGAGGCAGAAAGAGAAGTGAGGTTTAAATAAATGATTTCCAGGCTACTCTTGAATTTTAGGAATATCTCAGTCTAAGTTGGCAATGGCAGCATCTCTGTTATTGGATAAATTTGTTTTAACTTCATGCAGACTTTCATTATCAATTAATCCAGGTGAAAAAGTAGAAGAAAACATGGCAGTAGTATGGCCATATTTTCCATAAAATACATTTACATATATCTGCATGTGTGTGTGTGTGTGTGTGCGCACGCATTTAAATATATAAAATGGAAAGAAATACAAAATATAAACAGTGGCTACATCTGGGGGGGTGGGATTATGATGTAGAACATTTTCTCTCGTTATAATTTTCTCTAATTTTCAAATTTTCTAAATGTTATTGCATTTTCAAATAAGCCTCATTTTGAATCATACAAAAACTACAGTCCCATTAAGCCTGAGTTTAGTTTTAGCAACTCACATATGGCAGGTTGTTACTTTGGCTCCTTAAAAGTCATTTCCAATCTTTCCCCGATTTAAATGTACTCAGAAAAGTAAATCATCTCCCATGCCTAAATCACGTCTTAATCCTCTTAGAACTGGGGACGTTAGGAGGGAAGGGTCTTGTAGTTTCTAGAGTTTGAAGAAGCAGACAAGGCAGGGAATGGGACTGTAGCCTGGTTGTATGTACATTTAAAATGCAAGACACATATTTCACCCAGAGTTTCCCTCCCCTGCCTCGTGACAGTTTTGCATAAAGGGATATTGAGAATTTAGAAGAAACACTATTGGCATTTGAAGACCAATTAGTCTTGTGGATCTCCACCCCAAGTTGTACAACACAAAGGTCCTCTCACTCAGCAGTCTCTTCTCCTTGGGAAGAGAACCTGGGGTCACAGCTTGAATTCAGGGCTCTCCTCTCAGCAAAGGTGTCCTTTGCTAATAAGCTTGAATGCCTGAAACTGCAGCTCTCCAGTTAATAATGGTTACTTAAAAATGTCTGTCTGATTCTTTAAGGCTAGCACAACTGAAAAAGCCATTCATTATAATAAATACACTATCCCTACACAACTGCTATAGTTTTAATGTTCCCTCGAAAATTCATGTTGAAATTTAATTGCCATTGTAACATATTACAAGGTGGGAACTTTAAGAGGTGATTAGGTCATGAGGGAATTGGTACCATTATAAAGGAGTGAGTTTGTCCCCTTCTTCCTCTCTTGCTCTTCTGCCTTCCACTATGGTCTGACACAGCAAGAAGGCCCTTGCCAAATGCCAACCCCTTGATCTTGGACTTCCCATCCTTCACAACTGTGAGGAAAGAAACTTCTGTTTGCTTTTTTTTTTTTTTTTTAAATAAATTACCCAGTCTCAGGTATTCTGTTATAATGGCACAAAACAGACTAAGACACTAACTTATTCACATTTGTGATGAGTATAGGTCAACAGATTTCAGTTATGCTTCTCTCATTCATTATTTCATTTCCATATTTAATAAGCATTATTGATTGTTTACTATGTATCCTACCTAGAGCCAGGCATTGAAGACACAATAAAAAACAATGCACTCAGCCTGATTCACGAGTTGAGAGTCTAATGAGGGCTACAGTTAAGTACACAGGCAATTACAGGACAACAGACAATTACAGTGCTGGATTTGTGAACCGATTTCTCAGATAGATACCAAAATATTTCATGGTGTACAAGACTTTGCATGAAAGTACTTGCATAGAAGTACAAATTAATTTGCTTAAATGAGGGCTGACTACTGTTGAGACCAGTATATTGATCTTCTAAAATGAAGTGCTTTTCTGTTTAAAAGAGGTCAAATGTGCCACCTATCTAAGCTCAGTAAGCTCAGGCATCAGATGCACCTTCTAAATAATAGCAACTTTATTTGCAAAGCATCTTTTATCTTGTTAGTCTATAACATGCTTTATAAACTCAATAAATGACTATAATATATTTTTATAAACATTGGTTAAAACACTGACATTTTAATATATTTCATGTCATAAAGTATATTAGTTTTCTAAAAAAGCCCTCCAACAGTAATTTTGTTAGTACTTACATTAAAAGATGCCACTTGTACTTCATAAAACATATCAACCTGCTGACAGAGGATAGCAATTTTTTTCTCTTGATAGGAACATAGTTTCCTAACAAACTACTGGGTCGGCTTTATGCTTCTCTCCTCATTTTCCCTGACCTAATTTTATAAAAGTAAAAACTGAAGAGATGATGAGAACAGAAGATAGACACACAATCACCTTTCTGGTTGATAATCCTGCTGCGATCTTAGTGTAATGTTAATGGGCCAAAAATGTGTGTGTTGTTAATTTAGTGACTTGTGAGAAAGCATCTGGAGTTTAATGTAGCAACGTCGACTATGCAAAAAAATGTGATCATAATGCCGGCAAGGCTCAGTGTTCTGGATGAAGCCCAACTTGTTAGTCAGCTCCACGAGGGCGTTTAAACCCAAGCTGGGGACAGGGCAGTTCACAGGAAATGCCACAACATGTTCTGCGATGCCTCAGATCGTCCACCATTTGGTTATAATAGAAAAACAATTTGAGGGAGAGTTTTGCATAAACAGATGGAAAAGGAGCTCATTTTGGGAAAAGGGAAGAGAATAAGGAAATGCTTTGTTCTTGCTTTTGTTTTGCTTTGTTTCATGTCACTTTACATGTCCTTCATCTCATAAGTCATTAAGATATATCAATAAGTACTTTTTTGTAGAATATATACTCAGTTTCCACCATGACATCACATTTAGAGATATCTCTAGACATTCGATAATATTGAGTCCTCTGTGGAGGAAGAATAGTGGATGCTTGTTTTCTGGAAAGCAAGTTGGATGAGAAGAAAGAAACAAAAACATGAGTGTTTGGAGCTGTATTTCATTCTCTTCAGAAGGCAAAGAAGCTAGTAGCAAGTGTTTTGATCATTTGCTTATTTAAGCTATGTCTGTGATATTTTGACATCATCATTTTCATTGCAGATAAGTAATTTGATGTCTAAAATGTGTACGTATTAATGTTAGAATTCTCTGGAGCTAATAACTGAGCATTCTGAGAATGTATATCATTAAAAGGATTTACTTAGCCTAAATTTTATTGCAGTTATATAGGGACTAACTTCACAAACCACTTTCTGGGGTGGATTGTATGAAGAAAGTGGAAAGGGTCCCTTAACATTGGGGTTTATATTCACATGTGGTTGGGCCCAACATTCTATTCAGCATAGATGTATCATTCCAAGTCCTACTTCCATCTCCAAGTTTATTTAGTGATCTTAGGCAAGTCACTCTGTCCCTTTGCATGATTTTTTTTCCTGTTTGTAAATAGAAGACAAATATCATCCACCCTATATGTTTTTTGCAAGATTAAAAGTAGCACCAAAGGAAAAAAAAAGTATGCAAAGTTATTGTGGAAAGCATAAGTTGTTATGTACATTTAATAGTTTGTTGTTATACTAAAATAATTTTAGTATACCAGCTGCTTGTCCTAAGGGTTTCTAAGGGGTACAAAAGCTTTATACAGCAGCTGCCTTCAATGATTTAGACTTTCTATATGGAAAATAGACATCCCTGGAAGGGACTGGGAGAAGTATATAAATACATATATGGGCAGAGTTACCAGCAGCCAGAACGGATTTCGTGACAGTTCATTCTCTCCCTGTAAACTCCAGGAAGGTATGGGAAGAAAACTATTTTAATGTGAGTGTCTCCCTTTTAACCTTACTGGACACATGATGACATTTTTTCATCATATGTAATAATATGTCTGTGTGCAGGTGATGGTTTCTAGGCTATTTTAAGTATCTCTGCCTACATACATAGTTAGACATCCTTCAATTTGTTAGAATCTTATTGCAACAAAAATTGACCTCCAGTCACATGTTCATTCTCATGATCCCATACAGACCATATGTAATTGAAATATAGAAGAGATAAAGTGAATAAAAATAAGCATCAAAGGTTTTATCGTTATTCTTCCCTTCTATTCCCTATCCACTCCTGTTTTCTTCCAATAACAAAAAAGTATGAGAAATAGAAGACATCTAAAGTAGAAGAGAGATTGTCAAATTGTTATTTATTATCTCAGAAGTTATTAGAGAAGGAACTCCCAGCTCTCTGTAAAAGAGTCAGCATTTCCTCCTACCTGTTGACATCCTTCCTCAAGCCCTCACTACACAAAGAGGAAGCACTTTCTCTCTCTAGGAAGAAGTGATGGGTCATGGCAAGTTGACAGATAATTACAGGAGAAACAGAGGGCACAATTACCAGTGTTTGATATGGTTGATGTAAAGTGAAAAATTGAGACTTAACTGAACAACTTTCACAAAACAAAATGGAATTCCCAAATACTCTGGAAGTGTGTAGCAGAGAGGGCTCTAAATTAACCCTAACCCACTTCTATTTTCTCTTAGGCCACCTGCTAAACTACGTTCTCCACTCTCCTTTCAGTGACATGAGCTGTTCCTGCAAAGAAGTAGTTAAGAAGTGGGAGCATGCTTTCCCCCTATTCTCTGCCCCTCATCAACCAGCTGAACAGAAAAGACTTCAAGGAGATAGAAGAGGACAGGGACGATATAAGGTAGGATATTAAACAGGAATTTATATGAGTAAGAATATAGCCTACATTAATAGATAAAAAGAGAAAGACATTGTCTTTCTAAACTGAATTTATAGAGCAATTCCACTGACCAGTGAAATCATTGACAAAGCTGTGACCTAATGACCTAATGTGACCTCTAGAGTCTACACTAGTAGTCTTCCAAGCATGGTCTCCAAGTGAGCAGCATCAGCATAACATGCTGGGAACATGTTAGAAATGCAATTTTGGGCCCAGTGTGGTGGCTCATGCCTGTAATCCCAGCACCTTGGGAGGCCGAGGCAGGAGGATCACGAGGTCAGGAGATCGAGACCATCCTGGATAATGCAGTGAAACCCGATCTCTACTAAAAATACAAAAAATTAGCTGGGCGTGGTGGCGGGCACCTGTAGTCCCAGCTACTCTGGAGGCTGAGGCAGGAGAATGGCATGAACCCGGGAGGCGGAGCTTGCAGTGAGCCGAGATCACGCCACTGCACTCCAGCCTGGGTGACAGAGCACGAGACTCTGTCTCAAAAGAAAAAAAAAAAAAAAAAAAATGAAATTTCTTGGATCCCACTCCAGACCTACTGAATCAGAAACTCTGAGGGTGGGGTCTAGCAATTTTAATAAGCCTGTCTGGTGGTTCTGAGGCATGCTAAAGTTTGAGGACCATTGTTCTAGAGACTTTCGCACCAGGACAGACCTTAAAACACGTTTGCAGAGGTAAATGGCCCAATGCTTCAAACTTTGACATTTTGATATATTCTTCAGGCATATATGTAAATATTGGAAGAATACACTGGAACAAAGGCATTTCTGACACTTTGCTTCAAGACAGAATCAACTTGGGAAGAAACAAGACTTGCATCAGGTTAATGAGCATTAGGTTTGCTTAGTGCCTTGAATGATCCCAAGCCTGTA
Organism: Pongo abelii; assembly: GCF_028885655.2. Classification (NCBI taxonomy): domain Eukaryota; kingdom Metazoa; phylum Chordata; class Mammalia; order Primates; family Hominidae; genus Pongo; species Pongo abelii. Next base: position 40,675,486 of record NC_071985.2, on the reverse strand, counting down.
CATTGCCTGTTTTTGATCATTAGGGCAGGTAGAGGATTTGTGTGGGGTGGGAAGAGATAGAATAGTCTCAACATTAAATAGAAAGTATTTTTTGTTGTTGTTCTAGTGCATATTTAAAGGAGCTGAGACCCCTCCAGAACCTCAAAGCTTGTAAAGTTTTGCATACTTTTCCAGCAGTGTGCTGAGTGCTCAGAAGAAGTGGATATAGTGCTGTGTTAGATGGTCCTGTTAGCAAGAGAGCCTAGGAGGGCACACAGTCAGCCTCTTCTTTAACCAACAGCTGCCCTTTTGTTCTCAAGCCAAAAGAACTGTAAGGGACAAATACTATGCAGCTCCTGCTTTATCATGGGGCACAGCAGAAGAACCCCATAAAAATGCTTAATCCCAGGGGCAGAGTCTTATCCACTTGGATGGCAGTGAAAAAGGGAAAGCTATACCATTTGCTTTCTGCTGTCTGACCCTTCTATGGTACCGTGTTGTACCCAGAGGGTCAGGTTCATAAATAACCCCACCTCCAGGCTGGCCCCTATTCACATCCTATCAAGGGAGGCAAGACGAGATTTCATGGGTCAGCTGGGGGAGATCTGAAGGCCTAACCTGTACGTCACATCAATCTCAAATGTGTTTCCTTGCCTGCTTTTTGTTTCTTGCTCAGCCCAGAGAGATTCTCTCTTCTGGGTGAAATGGACTCTCCCTTCCCTTCCCCTGCAATGACCAATACCAGGAGGGTGGCCCTTTATCAAGACAGTATGTACTGTTACAAGGGTCCACACACAGCCTAAGAGGAAAAGATGGGAGGACTAGAACAAGATTGATTTCTGTGACAGCCCAGGCTAGGGCTAAGGTAAGGCAAGAAAAGCCCACAATGCACTTTCCTCAGACACAAAACTAAAGTGTTGCCAAAAAAAACTCAATAATCAACATAAATAACATTTTAATGCAACAGTTTTTGAAAAGTGACAATCATGCAAAAAATTCATGACGAGCAAAATACCAAAATTTTAAATAAAGACAGGATCAGTATCACTGAGTTTTCCTCTGCTCTGGGCTCCAAAGGTTTTACACGGCACTGTTGGTGACAGTCAACGACAACAGTGGAAATAAGTTCAGTTGCATATAGAATAGACAGGTGGGTGATTAGGAAAAGCTCATTCTCTGAGGTCAGAATTCCTAATGTACAAAAGAAAGAGAAGAGAGAGAGAGAGAAAAAAGACAGAAAAAGAAAGGGAAGAGGAAGAAAATCTACTGAGCACTTATAGTGTGAGGTATTGCATTAAGTACATTACATGTATTAATTCATTTGGTCCTCAAAACACTATGAATAAAATACCATCATCTGCACTCTATCAACAAGGATAGACACAGAGAGGTTAAATTAGTTGTCCAAGTTCACGTAGTAAGTGGCAGAGCTGGGATACAAACCAAGGCTTGAGAGTCCTTGTTTTTAAGCAGTATGAAGACAAGAAAGAGAGAAAAAAGCCAGGAAGTAAATGAAAGGGAGAGAAAGCAGTAGAGTTCTTTGTATTTGCCAATAGCAAAGGAAACATGAAGAAATGCTGGCTGTTTGATAAAGACCATTTTAGCATCTTTGAACAGGAGACAAAAGCATATTTGAGGCACTTGCTGTCGTGCTGGCACAAAATATCTACTTAATGTTGGTTGTTTTCACATCCTGACATCTCCCAATTGACAAGGAAATGCTTAGCATGCCATGAAATGAACAGGAGCCAGAGCTGAGCAGACGCGGCTGCCGGGCAATGGTGGGGATTGCCGCCTGTCTGCTTATTCGTCCTGCTCCCTTCAAAACAGGTCTCACTCTGCCTCGCTGTCTCTAAATTGTTTTCCATAGAACTTACAAATAACATACAGATGTGGGCATGTATTATTTATTTACTTATTTATAGGTTATATCTGTGCATATTGTGTAAGTATTTAAAACCTGACTTGACCCAGTGCAAAAAGAATGATGTCTCAATTGCAGGAGGGGACACGTTGTACAGGTTTAAGTATGATAGATGGGACGACCTCCCTTGCTTAGTAAACTGCAGTGAGAGAAACTGAATAACCCTGAAATTAGAAGGAGGGTGGGAGGGGGAGGGTCATGCTGGTGTAATATTACTGGAACAAGATGCAGAGAAAAGTAATTTACTCCGAAGTGACAGTCTGAAGGCAAAAAATAAACTAACAGGAGGGAGTTTAGGCTCATTAGCAGCCTGGTCTCAATATTTCATTATTAATGATAATAAAAAGAAGAAAGGAGGGAGAAAAGGCATACGAGCGTGTATGCTCCCTCCGCCTCTCCCCACACACACAGCGAGCTCAGAGGCTCACAATAGCACAGGCTCCTGGACTCCCTTTTAGGGCACAATAAAAGGCACCTCCAGGAGAAAGGAAACACCAGGCAGGATGAAGAATGGGTTAGTTCTGGTTCTTGTTGGCTTTCGTCTAAATGCCTGAATTGGTGGAGCCTCTCTGCAGGATTCTGGCTGATTTATTACAACCTCTGCCTCAGGCAACGAAGCCCCCAACTATTGCTCTGCAGCTTGGCCTGGGTGAGCAACACTGAAAAGGGAGACCACTCTGAGCTGCCCCTGGGATTTCTCAGGCAATGCTCCTCTGGGTGGGAGGCAATCAGTTTTGCTTGAGATTATATATTGTCTGCACCTAGGCAGGGAAGGAACAAAGATACTGCAATCAATAGCTATGGTCTGGCTATAAAAGAAAACAGGATGCATCCCAGAGTTTCTGGCTAAAACCTAAAAATAAATTATCCAGTAAGCAATCATGTTGAATTTGATTTAATATAAAATGGCAAAAAAGCCATCAGGCTCTACGTGTTGCCCTAATAAAGAAAATAAAAATCATCCTCTATGCCACCAGCTTCCCCTCCTGACGAGTAGTTTGCTGGGAATAACTAACACATTTTCTTCTTGACAGTGATCCTTGTAGCTCACCCAGTCTGGCCTGGTCCATTTTTTCTGGTTTCTTGGACCATTTCTGAACACGTTAATATGGTTATATTAATGTTAATACTATTGGACAAAACAGTAACTCCCTTCTGCTGCTCTCACCCAATGGCCTTGAGCAACTGAAAACATATTCAAGGTCATTTTCTTCTATGGTTTATATGCTTACAGTGTATTAACATGACAGAATTATCCAGATGACTAATAGCTATATGAAGGTCTATTGCTGTGCTGGGCACTATGCTGGGTTAGGGTGAATACCAAAATGAACCAAAAATGTAGTCCTTTTCCTTTTGTTACTGATAGACTACTGAGGCAGGCCAATATGAAGCCATGCACACACAAATGACCATGTCATGACAAATTGTGTTAAGTAGCATGAAGAAAATGATCCTGGTGCTATAAAGAAGATTGTGGGTTATGAAGGCTATTTTCCTTAGGGAGGTCCAGCTAGTTGCCTTGGAGGAAGTGGCATTTAAACTGAGACCTGAAGGAAGAAGCAGCCAGCCAGAATAATTAGAGTAGGAAGAGAACTCTAAGCAGGGGTCCACTGGTGTGAAGGTCAGTCAGAGAAAAGCTTATCAATTTTTTTGTTCAAAAAGGAGAAAGAGGCCAAGTGCGTAATCCCAGCACTTTGGGAGGCTGAGGCGGGTGGATCACGAGGTCAAGAGATTGGGACCATCCTGGCTAACACGGTGAAACCCCGTCTCTACTAAAAATACAAAAAAAAAATTAGCCGGGCGTGGTGGCAGGCGCCTGTAATCCCAGCTACTCAGGAGGCTGAGGCAGGAGAATGGCGTGAACCTGGGAGGCAGAGCTTGCAGTGAGCTGAGATCGCACCACTGCACTCCAGCCTGGGCAACAGAGCAAGACTCCGTCTCAAAAAAAAAAAAAAAAAAAAAAAAGAGAGAGAAAGAGGCCAATGTCTCTGGAGCAAGCTGCTGAGGGGAGATCAGTCCCCTGTGTGACCAGAGATTGGGCAGGGAGTGTCATGAAGTGTCTTCAAGGTCAGCAAATCAGGTTGGATTTTATTCTGAAGGTAAGAGATAGTTTATTATAGATAACTTAAATCATAGGGGAGACATGAACAAATGTTTTAAAAGGATCTTTCTGGCTGCAGTGTGCAGAATGAATTGAGGGTGGGACAAGCCTGGAAACAGGGAGACCTACGAGACCTCCTCAGTGGGACAGGAGGGAGGTGGGATGGAGATAGAAAGACAGGAGGAGATTCAAGGTAGTTTTCAAAGAAGAAGACGCAGGACAAGGTAAGTGATTATGTGAGGAAGCATCCAGTAGGCCCCCAGATATCTGGCTATGCCCCCTGAAGATAATCGTTAGTATAACAGTGGCATTGCAGTCAGTGAGTCTAGACCTGGGCACACATTCTTCATAAACAATGTAAACAGGTGGGCAGATCTGCCTGTGGACAACTGTATCTAGTAGCCCCCAGAGGCCAGCCTACCCCACTCCATTTGGTAGCTCAAGGTGCCTATGTTCTTTCTTCTGTTGTGATTTTATTTCCCTCCTTTATGTCTGAGTGCTCTTTGTTTCTCTCCTCTAAATCCAGAAACTTATGATGTCTCAGATGGGGCAGAGAAGATTCTGGAGCAGTAGTCATCAAGGTATTGTCCTAGGACCAGCTCCCTCAGCATCATGTGGGAACTTGTTGGAAATGTAAATATTTGGATCTCAACCCCAGATCTATTGACTCAGTTACCTTGGAGGTGGACACTCAGCCACCTGCACCTGTGTTTGAAAAGCCCTCCACATGATTTGATCCATGCTAATGTTTAAGAACCACTGCTATGGAGCCACACTGTCCTATAGGGCAGTCACTCACCACACGTGGTTATTGAGTCCTTGAAATGTGTCTAGTCTGAATTGAGGTGCACAAGTGTAAGACACACATCAGGTTGCAAAGACATAGTACAAAAAAAATGTAAAAGTTCTCATTAATCATTTTTATACTGACATGTTGACATGATAATATTTTTGATATTTGGGGTTAAAATGTACAGTTAAAATTGTCCCTTGTTTCTTTTTACCTTTTTAATGTGGCTACAAGAAAACTTAAGTTATATAAGTACTATGTATTAGGTTGGTGCAAAAGTTACCACGGTTTTTGCCATTGCTGTCAATGGCAAAAACTGCAATTGTTTTCCACCAATCTAAATACTATATTGTAATTGGACAGTGCTCTGGAGCATTACTACTCCAATTCCAATACATATAGGAATCTGGGAATCCGTTAAAGTGAAGATTCTGATTCAGTGCGTCTGGGGTGAGAGCTGAAATTCCGCATTTCTAGCAAGCTCCCAGGTGATACCTCTGCTGCTGGCCTGTGGACCACACTTTTGAGTGGCAAGGCACCAATATATGTTGGCAATATTTCTGAAAGTAGTTCTGGTGCCAAGGTTACACCAGGTTTTATGTTCCAAGTCTGCTTCTTATTAGCTATATCACCTTAGACACATCTTTTTTTTTTTTTTTTTTTTTTTATAGACAGGGTCTCCCTCTGTCATTCAGGCTGGAGTGCAGTGGCATGGCCATGGCTCACTGTAGCCTTGATCTCCTGGGCTCAAGTGATTCTCCTGCCTCAGCTTCCCCAGCAGCTGGAACTATAGGCACGTCCCAACATACCCAGCTAATTGTATTTTTAGTAGAGATGAGGTTTTACCATGTTTCCCACACTGGTCTCCAACTCCTGGGCTGAAGGGATCCACCCACTTTGGCCTCCTAAAGTGTTAGGATTACAGGTGTGAGCCACTGCGGCCCAGCCGGACAAGTCATGTTTTAATGAAAAATGGAGATAGCAAAAATAACCTCACAGGGTTACTGCAACATTTAAACAAAGCATCACTGATGAAATTATTTTTGTTTTATCAAAGCCAAATACATCTAAATTTTTACTCTACATCTCTTCCCACCTCTCACCCCTGCAACACATGTAGAGATATTCTGGGTGAATGATGAACGGAAACAATTTCCCTAGTTTTTGAGATGATTCAGGGCTACCAAAAGGTAGCCTAATTACTTAGCTATTCCAAATCATCTCCAAATTATCTCTACATGGATTATCTGAATCATTGCAACCAAGAAGTCATCTGAGAAGGAAGATAGTATTTGGTAAGCATTTCTCTCAGAAGCACTTGGGGATTGGGGTCAATGCTGACTATTACCTTCCCAAAGCGTGAGGCTCCAAGGAAGATATTATCCTAAACATTCAGCTCCAGGTCTCATAGAATCAGAGCATTCTCAAGGTGAGGGGGCTCCATCAGATCAGGCTTCATCTGCAATTAGCAAGAAACCAGACTCCTAGAAAGAGCCACTGTATGACCCGAGGGAAAAGAGAACAGTACTGGCCATGTGACTGTGTCATCATTAGGAAGATGGGGAAGGCGGAGAAAGATGCATAAAGCAATAATCCCTTAAAGCATAATTATCATGTGTGTTGGCAGCACCCATATGGTAGAGATGAGCCCAGCTTTCTCTCTAGGGCTGCAGTGCTGGGAATAGAAGATGGCAGGAGAAGACATTGAGATTCTCAGAAACAGTAAGTTTGCACCAAGCACTGTGCTAGGTCCCTGAGATGGAAACTGTTGGAATTTGCTTTGTTAAAGGAAAGAAAAATAGAAAATTTCTTGTTATCCACTAGCACCAAGCAGCCCCTCATTTACACACACACACACACACACACGGACACACACACACACACACACACACACAGATTTACGTATTCCTTCCCCAGCCCAGCAAAAGGGGAGAGGAATACAGAGAGTGTCTTCTTTCAAGAGGGTTACTAAATGGAATTCCTGGACAAAGTAGGGCAGGTCATCCCTGAGTATTCTCCAAGCAGTTTTCTCTAGAAAGGGAAAGACCATGTTGTACAGAGGAAGACTCTTGCCCTGCAACATCCATTTCTAGCTTTGTTGGTGGCATGTGTCATGCACAGTCCAGAATGCTACATAAAACTAGACCCACAGCGCTAAGTAGCAATGGATTCAAAAGATGAGATCTATTTACAACCTACACTAACCCATAGAGAGCAGATTAGTTTTCCTCTTCCTGGGCCTTACGTGCAACATCTTTGAAATGAGAGGGTTTGACAAAGTGGTCTACAAGGTCCCCTCAAGCCACAATATTCTGCTATTGTAAAGGGTATTTGCTTATATAAAATGTCCCCCCTAGTAAGGAACCTCTTTGCAGACAGGGTACATGTGGTTGCCCTGTGAAAGGCAGGTGCAACTGGAGAAGGGCTGCGAGAATACAAACACCATGAAGATGTCCCAAAGAATTAGTGTCTGAGAGGCCCAGGAAATGAGCCTCCCTGGGACAGCAGATGCATTTGTTCTCCACTCCATTGAAGAAAGACCTCCACTGTGTGAAGAGGGGAATTCGGGTTCCAGAGTAGGGGCTAGAGGTGAAGTGAGTGGGGCAAAGGAGGGTCTAAGCAAATGGTGACATTTGTCATCAGGGCCTCCTAATTTCCTCGCACCTCCCTCACACCCCAATCCAAAGGATCTTTGTGGTCTCTTCCCTCTCTTGTTGCTCCACAGGAAAGATCTGATGTTAGTCTCAAGAAAAATAATGAAATTAGTATTTCAGAAACTGCTATATGCCAGGCACTTACATAAAGGATCTCATTTAACTTTTGCTATTAGGGCCAAGACTAGGATGAGGCTAGGAAGGCACCTACTGTTCGGGGTACAAAGCAAAAGTGATCCCAGGATTGTAAGTGCAGTGAATACTACTGTACAACCCTAAGCATGGGCATCACCTTAAATTGCATCTAGCCATCTCCTCTGCCTCACTGCACCTGCCCTTCTTTGCCCTACTTGTACTTGTATTTCCATGCCTTAAATATGGAATCTGCCATAAAGAGACCCAAAGTCACGAGGCCACAGGACTGAATTAAGACCGGTCTGATTGGTCTACCCCAGAAACTAGGTGGTTAATGACTCAGACCCTGGAGAGTTTAGAAAAGCCTGCTAGTTTAGAATTCTGGACCTACACTTGCTAGCTGGTAGTCTCAACCAACATACTTAAATACTAAGCTGCAGTTTTCTCATCTGTAAGAAGGGAACAATAGCAGTACCTACTTCATAGCATTGTAATGAAGATTAAACAAGAAATGCATGTAAAGTGCTTTAAGCAGTGCCTGGGGCAAATTTCTCAATATATATTAACTATGGTGATATGTTGGTGATGATGGTGATGGTCGTGGTGGTGGCAGTGATGGTGATGGTAATGATGATAATGATATGATAAATATTAGGCTTTGATATTACTATCATTCTGATCACAATAATTTATAATGCATAGCAAGCTATCCTTTCCATGTGGTCTTTGAATTCTAGCAGGAATTGATATCTTAAACACTAGATCTCCAACAATAAATTACTAGATATTATCACTGAATTCAGGCAAATTATCTTTGGAGGGATTATAGGAGTTGCCCAAAATCACACAATGAATGTCATTTCCAGCTCTAAAGTCTGGCCCATGCACTCATAGCTTTGCAGATTAAAGAAATGACTCTCCCTTTAGGATCATGAGTAAATCCAACAGGAAGAATTTGCCAGGCAATGCAATTTGGGGCCTTGTACACTCCAGCAATCAGGCCAGCATTTTCTAAACTTTTGCCCCATAGAAGCCAAGATGTGTCTTCTCCTCAGCTCACTGATTGCTAGCCCAGGATAGAGTCCACTCCCTTGGGATGCCCTGGCCCCAGGAATGTAAGGTTGGATTGTCCCTGCCACCGCAACTGGCCTCCTTTCACAGTCGATTACTCCCCCATTAATTGTTGTTGTTAATAATCTGCAAAGCACCTTCCGCTGGCAGTGTTGAGTGCTGTGGGGAAGGAAAGCCACATCTGGCATTATTTAATTGACCTCCCCATTAGCAGCGCTTGCTAGTATGGTCATGGAGCCAGATCGCGCAGACTAAATGCCAGTCCCTGAGCACAGCTCATGTCAATCAGAATCAACTCATGAAAGGGTGCTCTGCAGAGCTGCACAGGGTGTGAAAAGTTGGCTAAGCCAAAAAGGGGTCCCGATGGTGATGTGTGAACTTGATGTCCAGCCTGCAGAGGGGTGGCCATCTTGTTTCTCTGTCACTGGACCACCTTTAGGGAGGACAGAAATAAAGCAGGGTGACAAATAAAAAGTGAAGGCTAAATCACTGCCCTTGGGGTGCCAGGCCTGACACCCAGTGAGGCTGCCGAGAAGAGACCATAAGCTATGGCTTTACTTCCTCTAGCTGGCCTCCCTGGTCACTGCCACTGCTATGCTGCTTATCTCCACACCGACAACTCTAATTTCATCAGCCCAAAGAGAAGCCCAAAGGGGCTCTTGATGGATGTCACTCTAGATGTCACATTGGACAACAATGTCCAAACACCCACTGAACCTCAGAACTGAAAGGACCTTGAAAGAATCTGACATTAGAAACACAAATTCAAGGGTAGGATATTAAAGCCTTGGGGCCACTGGCACCAATGCCAATGGGCCTCCCTGGCCCAAACTCCTACCCTCTTTTTCTTCTACTCTCTCTATCTCTTTCTCTGCTTCTTCATTCTTTGTTTTTGTCTCATTTTTTCTCCTGTGATGAATTGCACCACCTCCCCAGCACACACGTATTCATGCTATCATAAACCCATGAAAATGTGATCCCTTGTATGCAGTTATGTTTATGCTGCATACCTGAAAGAGGATAGTGGTACAAATAATGCATCTGATTATGACTTAGAAAAATAAGAGCCTTTTCTCTGCCTTCCTGAAAAGAGCCTTCAATACTGACAACTCCTTTTGTGAGAAGAACAAAGATATCCCGTGTGGTGGGTCTATGGGGAGCAAAGAGAATAGTTATAGACAATAGCGGAGGAGGAAAGTGATGAAACGAGGCTTCCCTGCAACCAGAGGAAGACAAGCTGAAGACCAAAACAGAGACAGATGACATGGAGTCTGGACGGGGAACAAGCAGAGACCCACATAGATGGTGTTAGACTGAGGAAAAACTGTTGAGCCACCTCCAAGTTTGCAAGTGTCCTAGTAGTGCTTTCTACCATTAATAGGCACCTTCTTCCCTAACAGGAATCATGAGTGTGGTTGCAGGCCAGATGATTGGCTAACAGTTTATGGTGGTCTAATACCTTACAATCAAAAGGAGAGCAAGCTTTAAGGGAATAGTGGCTGGATTTGGGGTTTCAGGGGCTGAGATCATAAAGGAAGTTCCTTTGCACAATTATAAATCCAGGGAGGCAGCAGTTGACCAACAGTGAGCTGTTTTATTATATTTGCACTTTGCCTACTACATTGATCTCTCATGCTCCCCACTACTGTCTGCACCACCAACCCCATCCACACTCACATCTCTGTCTTCCTGGGTACTTTTTTGTCCAGGTGTGACTGTTACTTGTAGGTGCTGCAATGGCCAACAGTTCAGCTGAGTGGGAGAAGAGAGTATTGCAGAGGAAACTCCTAAGCACTGAAGACCTGTCATGTGGCTAAGTGTGGTGGCTCACACCTGTAACTCCAGCATTTTGGGAGGCCAAGGTGGGTGGATCATAAGGTCAAGAGATTGAGACCATCCTGGCCGACATGGTGAAACCCTGTCTCTACCAAAAATACAAAAATTAGCTGGGCACGGTGGTGCACGCCTGTAATCCCAGCTACTTGGGAGGCTGAGGCAGGAGAATCGCTTGAACTCAGGAAGTGAGTTGAAGGTTGCAGTGAGCTGAGATCGCGCCACTGCACTCCAGCCTGGCAACAGAGTGAGACTCTGTCTCAAAAAAAAAAAAAAAGACCTGCTATGCACACAACCCTCCTGAGGAAAACTGACCCAGCTAATGGGCAACTAGTCTTTTATCTGGCCAGCAGCCTGTCAGGTGGCCTGCCTGAAGTGCTTCACTCACCGGGAATGATAAAGCCAATTGAAGAGTGAGACTCTGTCTCAGGGAGTTTGTATATGAGCAATACAGAGACAAAGAAAAAGAGGAATAAAAAGAATAAGGAAAAGGGACTTTGAGTAACTCTAATAGGGAAACCGTAACGTAGGATGTACAACTTCAACAGGGAAACCATAATGTAGGATGTACAACTTCTCCATCAAATCACCAGGCTTCTGTTGGACTATTAGAGCTACTTAGGGCCTGTACCCAGGCTGATTCCTCTTCTGGGACATGTTTTCCTCATTTGCCTAGCCAATTTCAATCATTCCCAAAGCACATGTAGCTTGAGAAATTATGAGGGCTGCAGGAGGGAACACCTAGAGAATATTCACGGAATATTGTTCGGGAAACGTGGCTGCAAACCAGCCAAGAAAGGTTTGGGAGGATAAAGAGAAGGCAATGCCTAACCTGAAGACGGCAGCCTAAAAAATTGTTTCAGTCCCTGCATGGTGGCACTTCATCCCAGCTACGCCAGAGAAGTCTTTGCCTTGACATACCTTCTCCCAAGGCCATGGCCTAGCCACTGGGTGGCCACCACAGTTGCAGAAATGGCTGAGCTCCAATCTAAACAAGCTTCAGTCTTGTTTTAAATCTTTTAAGAAAGTGGTTGATCCAGTTTCAGATAAGAAAGAAATAACAGGCCAGGTATTGTGGCTCATGCCTGTAATCCCCAGAACTTGGGAGTGGCCGAGGCGGGTAAATCCCTTGAGGTCAGGAGTTTGAGACCAGCCTGACCAACATGGTGAAACCCTGTCTCTACTAAAAACACAAAAATTAGCTGAGATTGCAGTGAGCTGAGATTGTGCCACTCCACTCCAGCCTGGGCAACAGAACAAGACTCTGTCAAAAAAAAAAGGAAAAGAAAGAGAGAGAGAGAAAGAAGAAAGAAAGAAAGAAAGAAAAAGAAAGAAAGAGAAAGAAAGAAAGAAAGAAAGAGAAAGAAAGAAAGAAAGAAAGAAAGAAAGAAAGAAAGAAAGAAAAAGAGAAAACGTAGATGAAACAGTTAATTAACAATTTATTGCTTGGACTCTACCTTGAGAGATACAGTGCTGGGATGGAAATATTATGGGTTATATTGTCACACAAACCTGGTGCTAAATCCATCCCAGGCAACTTACTGATATAAAGCAGTGGATATGTATTTTAACTTGCCTGAGCCTGATTGCCTCAAGTAAAATATATATATATATATGAATTCATATATATATATGAATACCAGCCTCATAGATGGTAAGTAATAAATATGATAACCTGTAGAAAACCTTAAGCATATTTGGTTGTAAATAAATGTTAGTTTTATGTGCTAATATATTGAGCTATGAAAATATGTCCCTGCCACCTTCTAGTTCCTCATTCCCATTCCATATTCCCACAGGTAATTGTCCTTGAGTTTCTTCATTCAATGAATATTTATTGAGAGTCTACTCCATGGCAGGTGCCATTCGAGATGTTGGGAATGTTGTAGTGTATTATATATATACACACATTATTGCCTCAGAGGAGAGGCACTAAAGAGTGGGAAATACAACTAGCCTTCAAGAGAAAAATAAACAAACAAAAAGCATCATGGCTTTTGCTTTCAAAAGTCTAAGCCATTGTTAAGATAAAGGATTTGAAATGGACATCGGAGACTCAGAAGCAGGAAGTGTGGCAGTGGGGTGAGGGATAAAAAACTACATACTGAGTACAAGGTACAGTACTCGAGTGATGGGTGCACTACAACTTTAGACTTCACCCCTGTACAATCCATCCATGTAACCAAAGACCACTTGTACCCTTAAAGCTATTGAAATAGATAGATAGATAGATGGATAGATTAGATAGATAGATAGATAGATAGATAGATAGATAGATAGATAGATAGACAAGTAGATAGATAAAGGATTTGGGTCTAGACACAATGCCCTGGTAGAAACAATAGGGTAAGCATGGCTTCCAGGCTAAAAAGAGACTGTGAAGGCAAGAAACTGAGAAGACAGAGATGCTTGGGGAGTCTGTGCTGTCTTCCTTGTTCCTTGGAGTCAGCAGAACTCCAGAGGTACACAGCTATGAGGTTCATGTGGGACAGTTTGCCAACTGGCCACCTGCATCTATGTTTTGTTTGGACTTCAAGGTTGGTCTATGCTTCAAAAAAGAATCATGGCCTGAAACATTTAAGAAGTAATTGAGTCCCCCTCTTATTTTATCAATGAGGAACTCAAGGCTGACAAAACTGAAGTGACTTACCCAATTCACAGAGTAAGATAGTGGTCATTGTGTGTATAGACATTGACTGTGCTGACCATGAGAGCCAGGCTCAGAAAGATGGTCTAACTCTGTGCCTAAGAACCATCCAGAAAGTAAAGGCCGGGCACAGTGGCTCGCGCCTGTAATCCCAACACTTTGGGAGGCCAACTTGGGTGGATTACGTGAGGTCAGGAGGTCAAGTCCAGCCTGGCCAATGGTGAAACCCAGTCTCTACTAAAAATACAAAAATTAGCTGGGTATAGTGGCCTGTGCCTGTAATCTCAGCTACTCAGGAAGCTGAGGCAGGAGAATCGCTTGAGCCCAGGAGGCGGAGGTTGCAGTGAGTGGAGATCGCACCATTGCACTCCAGCCTGGGTGACAGAGCAAGACTCTGTCTCCAAAAAAAAAAAAAAAAAAACAAACCGGAAACTAAAGCTGCTGATAATGCAGATTCTTAGGCCCTGTTCTAAGGGCTTCTGATGCAATGGGTCTGTACTAGAATCCTTGGAAACTGAATTTAATACTACCCTGCAATGATTCTGATACAGGTGGTCTGAAGACTAATTGCCACCCTAGGCCCCTCCAGTGCTAATTGGTATGGAAGCCCACAACCTCTGAGATGTAATGAGGTGTTATCAGTTCCATAAAATCCTTGGCTAGTGCAGCTCCCTTCCATAGGTGTAGGCTGAACCTCTTCAGATGAGTTATGGCGTGTATTTGCATAAATTACCATGTGAAACTTGTTAATATTTCCTAGATATCCTTTTTCATTGCTCCATTAGACAAGGCTTTGCGCTTTTGTTTGGGGCTGAATGTCAGCCAATCTGGATCCACCACTGCTGTGGCATAGAACTTGAGGTGGAAATTTATTCCCCTCATGGAGCCATGGTGTCACCTCCCTGTCCTGAGAAATGCTATCTGAAATCACTTGAATTTTATCATGCAAATTATAGGAAGTGTTATCATTATAAGCAGCAGGAGGTTACTGATTTGCTATCATTTACGTGTTAAATGAGTTCAATCTGCTAGTATAGGGGATGAGTTTGGAAAGAAGAAATGAAGGGGCAATGAGGGGAAGGATTCCATCAGGAGTTGAGGCCCCCAGAGCTTTGTGCCTCCAGTAAAGTGAGGCTTCAAAAAGATGCTTGGATTTGTTTGATAGAAAAAGGCTCAAAAATAGCTTGCTTTTTGGAGGAGAGGCATATGAGACAAGAGAAAGCACATGACTTAACTACCTTATGATGATGCCAAGAGAAAGTTATACCTGGATGAGTTGTTCAAATGGGAACTGGAATATGAGAATTTTGGCTTCAGAAGAGTTTGAAGATGTCAGGACCTTGAGATAATCAAGTGTAGCCACTTTATTTCACAGTTAAGGAGACTGAGGCCAGGAGAAGAGAAGTCACATATTCAAAATCGAGTAAGTAATCTGAAAGTAAAAACTAGCCTTCTATTGCCCAATTCTGCATTGTTCTATGCCCTCTTGCTTTTTATCTCTCCATAACTTTTGAAATCACCACCACAGACAGCATTTAGAGCTCCTGTATTTACCCTGGTTCCTAGGGTGCCTATTACCTACCACACGTCTCTAGACCATTTCTGTTCTTTTTCTTTTTTTTTCTTTTTATTATTACTATTATTATTATTATTATTATACTTTAGGCTCTATGGTACATGTGCGCAACGTGCAGGTAAGTTACATATGTATACATGTGCCATGCTGGTGCACTGCACCCACTAACTCGTCATCTAGCATTAGGTATATCTCCCAATGCTATCCCTCCCCCCTCCCCCCACCCCACAACAGTCCCCAAAGTGTGATGTTCCCCTTCCTGTGTCCGTGTGTTCTCATTGTTCAGTTCCCACCTATGAGTGAGAATATGCGGTGTTTGGTTTTTTGTTCTTGCGATAGTTTACTGAGAATGATGATTTCCAATTTCATCCATGTCCCTACAAAGGACATGAACTCATCATTTTTTATGGCTGCATAGTATTCCATGGTGTATATGTGCCACATTTTCTTAATCCATTCTATCATTGTTGGACATTTGGGTTGGTTCCAAGTCTTTGCTATTGTGAATAATGCTGCAATAAACATACGTGTGCATGTGTCTTTATAGCAGCATGATTTATAGTCCTTTGGGTATATACCCAGTAATGGGATGGCTGGGTCAAATGGCATTTCTAGTTCTAGATCCCTGAGGAATCGCCACACTGACTTCCACAAGGGTTGAACTAGTTTACAGTCCCACCAACAGTGTAAAAGTGTTCCTATTTCTCCACATCCTCTCCAGCACCTGTTGTTTCCTGACTTTTTAATGATTGCCATTCTAACTGGTGTGAGATGGTATCTCATTGTGGTTTTGATTTGCATTTCTCTGATGGTCAGTGATGGTGAACATTTTTTCATGTGTTTTTTGGCTGCATAAATGTCTTCTTTTGAGAAGTGTCTGTTCATGTCCTTCGCCCACTTTTTGATGGGGTTGTTTGTTTTTTTCTTGTAAATTTGTTGGAGTTCATTGTAGACTCTGGATATTAGCCCTTTGTCAGATGAGTAGGTTGCGAAAATTTTCTCCCATTTTGTAGGTTGCCTGTTCACTCTGATGGTAGTTTCCTTTGCTGTGCAGAAGCTCTTTAGTTTAATTAGATCCCATTTGTCAATTTTGGCTTTTGTTGCCATTGCTTTTGGTGTTTTAGACATGAAGTCCTTGCCCATGCCTATGTCCTGAATGGTATTGCCTAGGTTTTCTTCTAGGGTTTTTATGGTTTTAGGTCTAACATTTAAGTCTTTAATCCATCTTGAATTGATTTTTGTATAAGCTGTAAGGAAGGGATCCAGTTTCAGCTTTCTACATATGGCTAGCCAGTTTTCCCAGCACCATTTATTAAATAGGGAATCCTTTCCCCATTTCTTGTTTTTGTCAGGTTTGTCAAAGATCAGATACTTGTAGATATGTGGCATTATTTCTGACGGCTCTGTTCTGTGCCATTGATCTATATCTCTGTTTTGGTACCAGTACCATGCTGTTTTGGTTACTGTAGCCTTGTAGTATAGTTTGAAGTCAGGTAGCGTGTTGCCTTCAGCTTTGTTCTTTTGGCTTAGGATTGACTTGGCGATGTGGGCTCTTTTTTGGTTCCATATGAACCTTAAAGTAGTTTTTTCCAATTCTGTGAAGAAAGTCATTGGTAACTTGATGGGGATGGCATTGAATCTGTAAATTACCTTGGGAAGGATGGCCATTTTCATGATATTGATTCTTCCTACCCACGAGCATGGAATGTTCTTCCATTTGTTTGTATCCTCTTTTATTTCCTTGAGCAGTGGTTTGTAGTTCTCCTTGTAGAGGTCCTTCACATCCCTTGTAAGTTGGATTCCTAGGTATTTTATTCTCTTTGAAGCAATTGTGAATGGGAGTTCACTCATGATTTGGTTCTCTGTTTGTCTGTTATTGATGTATAAGAATGCTTGTGATTTTTGTACACTGATTTTGTATCCTGAGACTTTGCTGAAGTTGCTTATCAGCTTAAGGAGATTTTGGGCTGAGACAATGGGGTTTTCTAGATATACTATCATATCATCTGCAAACAGGGACAATTTGACTTCCTCTTTTCCTAATTGAATACCCTTGATTTCCTTCTCTTGCCTAATTGCCCTGGCCAGAACTTCCAACACTATGTTGAATAGAAGTGGTGAGAGAGGGCATCCCTGTCTTGTGCCAGTTTTCAAAGGGAATGCTTCCAGTTTTTGCCCATTCAGTATGATATTGGCTGTGGGTTTGTCATAAATAGCTCTTATTATTTTGAGATACGTCCCATCAATACCTAATTTATTGAGAGTTTTTAGCATGAAGGGTTGTTGAATTTTGTCAAAGGCCTTTTCTGCATCTATTGAGATAATCATGTGGTTTTTGTCTTTGGTTCTGTTTATATGCTGGATTACATTTATTGATTTGCGTATATTGAACCAGCCTTGCATCCCAGGGATGAAGCCCACTTGATCATGGTGGATAAGCTTTTTGATGTGCTGCTGGATTCTGTTTGCCAGTATTTTATTGAGGATTTTTGCATCAATGTTCATCAAGGACATTGGTCTAAAATTCTCTTTTCTGGCTGTGTCTCTGCCAGGCTTTGGTATCAGGATGATGCTGGCCTCATAAAATGAGTTAGGGAGGATTCCCTCTTTTTCTATTGATTGGAATAGTTTCAGAAGGAATGGTACCAGCTCCTCCTTGTACCTCTGGTAGAATTCGGCTGTGAACCCATCTGGTCCTGGACTTTTTTTGGTTGGTAAGCTATTGATTATTGCCACAATTTCAGCTCCTGTTATTGGTCTATTCAGAGATTCAACTTCTTCCTGGTTTAGTCTTGGGAGGGTGTATGTGTTGAGGAATTTATCCATTTCTTCTAGATTTTCTAGTTTATTTGCGTAGAGATGTTTGTAATATTCTCTGATGGTAGTTTGTATTTCTGTGGGATCGGTGGTGATATCCCCTTTATCATTTTTTATTGCATCTATTTGATTCTTCTCTCTTTTTTTCTTTATTAATCTTGCTAGCGGTCTATCAATTTTGTTGATCCTTTCAAAAAACCAGCTCCTGGATTCATTGATTTTTTGAAGGGTTTTTTGTGTCTCTATTTCCTTCAGTTCTGCTCTGTTTTAGTTATTTCTTGCCTTCTGCTAGCTTTTGAATGTGTTTGCTCTTGCTTTTCTAGTTCTTTTAATTGTGATGTTAGGGTGTGAATTTCGGATCTTTCCTGCTTTCTCTTGTGGGCATTTATTGCTATAAATTTCCCTCTACACACTGCTTTGAATGCATCCCAGAGATTCTGGTATGTTGTATCTTGGTTCTCGTTGGTTTCAAAGAACATCTTTATTTCTGCCTTCATTTCGTTATGTACCCAGTAGTCATTCAGGAGCAGGTTGTTCAGTTTCCATGTAGTTGAGCGGTTTTGAGTGAGATTCTTAATCCTGAGTTCTAGCTTGATTGCACTGTGATCTGAGAGATAGTTTGTTATAATTTCTGTTCTTTTACATTTATTGAGGAGAGCTTTACTTCCAAGGATATGGTCAATTTTGGAATAGGTGTGGTGTGGTGCTGAAAAAAATGTAAATTCTGTTGATTTGGGGTGGAGAGTTCTGTAGATCTCTATTAGGTCCGCTTGGTGCAGAGCTGAGTTCAATTCCTGGGTATCTTTGTTGACTTTCTGTTTCGTTGACCTGTCTAATGTTGACAGTGGGGTGTTAAAGTCTCCCATTATTAATGTGTGGGAGTCTAAGTCTCTTTGTAGGTCACTCAGGACTTGCTTTATGAATCTGGGTGCTCCTGTATTGGGTGCATATATATTTAGGATAGTTAGCTCTTCTTGTTGAATTAATCCCTTTACCATTATGTAATGGCCTTCTTTGTCTCTTTTGATCTTTGTTGGTTTAAAGTCTGTTTTATCAGAGACTAGGATTGCAACCCCTGCCTTTTTTTGTTTTCCATTTGCTTGGTAGATCTTCCTCCATCCTTTTATTATGAGCCTATATGTGTCTCTGCACGTGAGATGGGTTTCCTGAATACAGCACACTGATGAGTCTTGAGTCTTTATCCAATTTGCCAGTCTGTGTCTTTTAATTGGAGCATTTAGTCCATTTACATTTAAAGTTAATATTGTTATGTGTGAATTTGATCCTGTCATTATGATGTTAGCTGGTTATTTTGCTCGTTAGTTGATGCAGTCTCTTCCTAGTCTCGATGGTCTTTACATTTCGGTATGATTTTGCAGTGGCTGGTACCGGTTGTGCCTTTCCATGTTTAGCGCTTCCTTCAGGAGCTCTTTTAGGGCAGGCCTGGTGGTGACAAAATCTCTCAGCATTTGCTTGTCTGTAAAGTATTTTATTTCTCCTTCACTTATGAAGCTTAGTTTGGCAGGATATGAAATTCTGGGTTGAAAATTCTTTTCTTTAAGAATGTTGAATATTGGCCCCCACTCTCTTCTGGCTTGTAGGGTTTCTGCCGAGAGATCTGCTGTTAGTCTGATGGGCTTCCCTTTGATGGTAATCCGACCTTTCTCTCTGGCTGCCCTTAACATTTTTTCCTTCATTTCAACTTTGGTGAATCTGACAATTATGTGTCTTGGAGTTGCTCTTCTCGAGGAGTATCTTTGTGGCGTTCTCTGTATTTCCTGAATCTGAATGTTGGCCTGCCTTGCTACATTGGGGAAGTTCTCCTGGATAATATCCTGCAGAGTGTTTTCCAACTTGTTTCCATTCTCCCCGTCACTTTCAGGTACACCAATCAGACGTAGATTTGGTCTTTTCACATAGTCCCACATTTCTTGGAGGCTTTGCTCATTTCTTTTTATTCTTTTTTCTCTAAACTTCCCTTCTCGCTTCATTTCATTCATTTCATCTTCCAGGGCTGATACCCTTTCTTCCATTTGATCACATCGGCTCCTGAGGCTTCTGCATTCTTCACGTAGTTCTCGAGCCTTGGTTTTCAGCTCCATCAGCTCCTTTAAGCACTTCTCTGTATTGCTTATTCTAGTTATACATTCTTCTAAATTTTTTTCAAAGTTTTCAACTTCTTTGCCTTTGGTTTGAATATCCTCCCGTAGCTCGGAGTAATTTGATCGTCTGAAGCCTTCTTCTCTCAGCTCGTCAAAGTCATTCTCCGTCCAGCTTTGTTCCGTTGCTGGTGAGGAACTGCGTTCCTTTGGAGGAGGAGAGGTACTCTGCTTTTTAGAGTTTCCAGTTTTTCTGCTCTGTTTTTTCCCCATCTTTGTGGTTTTATCTACTTTTGGTCTTTGATGATGGTGATGTACAGATGGGTTTTTGGTGTGGATGTCCTTTCTGTTAGTTTTCCTTCTAACAGACAGGACCCTCAGCTGCAGGTCTGTTGGAGTACCTGGCCGGCCGTGTGAGGTGTCAGTCTGCCCCTGCTGGGGGGTGCCTCCCAGTTAGGCTGCTCGGGGGGTCAGGGGTCAGGGACCCACTTGAGGAGGCAGTCAGCCCGTTCTCAGATCTCCAGTTGCGTGCTGGGAGAACCACTGCTCTCCTCAAAGCTGTCAGACAGGGACATTTAAGTCTGCAGAGGTTACTGCTGTCTTTTTGTTTGTCTGTGTCCTGCCCCCAGAGGTGGAGCCTACAGAGGCAGGCAGGCCTCCTTGAGCTGTGGTGGGCTCCACCCAGTTCAAGCTTCCAGGCTGCTTTGTTTACCTAAGCGAGCCTGGGCAATGGCGGGCGCCCCTCCCTCAGCCTCGCTGCCGACTTGCTGTTTGATCTCAGACTGCTGTGCTAGCAATCAGGGAGACTCCGTGGGCGTAGGACCCTCTGAGCCAGGTGCGGGCTATACTCTCCTGGGGCACCGTTTCCTAAGCCCGTCGGAAAAGCACAGTATTCGGGTGGGAGTGGCCCGATTTTCCAGGTGGGGTCTGTCACCCCTGGAAAGGGAACTCCCTGACCCGTTGCGCTTCCCGAGTGAGGCAATGCCTCGCCCCTGCTTCGGCTGGCGCACGGTGCACTCACCCACTGACCTGCACCCACTGTCTGGCACTCCCTAGTGAGATGAACACGGTACCTCAGATGGAAATGCAGAAATCACCCGTCTTCTGCGTCGCTCGCGCTGGGAGCTGTAGACCGGAGCTGTTCCTATTCGGCCATCTTGGCTCCTCCACCCCCCTGTTCTTTTTCTTGAACCCAAACTCCCTTGCCTTCATTCTCTTGTATCTACACTAGAACACTGAATGAAAGTGAAAATGTCCTTCCCTCTAAGACATGTGATCCACTCACCCCATCCACAGATTATTTAGCCCTTCCAGTTGTTTCTCCTCTGGGCTCTTTTCTGTTTACCCCTTTCCATCTGCCCATCTCCATCTCTTCATGGACTTCTAGAGTCCAAAATAATGTATTTAGATGGCTCACCATTCTGCAATGCAATCTAGGTTGGGAAATACTGCACTGAGCATTCCTGCATGAATATATTATCTTCCCAAGGATAATTGCAAATAAAGGAAAGTGTAAAGAAAACCATTATGCTGGTTGGGCACAGTGACTCATGCCTGTAACCCCAGCACTTTGGGAGGCTGAGGCAAGCAGATCACCTGAGATCAGGAGTTTGAGACCATCCTGGCCAACATGGTGAAACCTCATTTCTACTAAAAAAAAAAAAAAAAAAAAAAATTGTCAGGAGTGGTGGTGGGCACCTGTAGTCCCAGCTACTTGGGAGGCTGAGGTGGAGAACTGCTTGAACCCAGGAGGCAGAAGTTGCAGTGAGCCAGAATCATGCTACTGCACTCCAGCTTGGGTGAAAGAGCTAGACGCTGTCTCAAAAAAAAAAAAGAAAACCATGATGCTTTAACCTTTGATATTGAAATTTCAACTACAATTATAGCAGGCATATCAGAAATATCTCCAGGAAAAGCTGCTTCTTAATGAATTCCCTCTGGCCACTTTGGCAAAGAAAGTAGAATTTATTTTCTATTCACACAGTTCTGTGGGTCTTCTTGAAGATGACTGAACAGCATAGAGTCCTATCATGGGGGAGTGGAGAGAAGAAAACATAGTAGAAGAAGGCACAGAAATTGTAGAAAACAATATGGATAAAAAATAAGTTGCAAGATACTCAAGCAAGTGAACATAGGAAGGCAGGAGAAGTTTAATCATGGAGTTTGGAGTAGAAGCATAGAAAGGACTAGTAGGAAAATGACCAGGACAATCAGTAATCTGAGAGTCAGAACAGCTAGATTCTCATTCCTGTTTAGCCACAATTATCCATTTGAACTTGGGTAATCCATTAGACTACCTCTGTGTCCTGTTCTATTAAGTAAAAATGTCGAATGATCTCTATCATTATATGATTCTTAATGACTTTATATCCCCAGGAGTCATTGGCAACAGTCCTGTACTAACACAAGGATTTCTGGAAGAGACATAGCTCCTGTGGTGGCTAAAGATTTCAGGAAACTGGCCAAAATGAGGAGAGGATCATTAATAACCAACAGCAGGCAGGGCAGTGCTGGGTAGTCGGATGGCAGGAACAGAGAGAGAAAGCATGTGCTGTTTTCATAGCTCAGCCTCTCTCAGAGTGATCCGTGTCTTTGCCCAAGAAAAGCAAGGATGTCACCTTCTGCCTGCCCAGCAAGGTGATAGAGCACATGGGAACAGGATTCACCAAAGGCCTAAATTACGGTGATCAAGGTCCATCTGAACCAGACCAATTACTCCAATCCCCCAAGACTGTCATTTCCTATTATTAGCTTTAATAATAGTGATCAGAATTTTTCTTTAGATAGCACCATTTCTTGTCCTCCTGAAGAATTGTGAGCCCAGTTGGCAGATGGAAAAGGAATACTTATTTGGTGACTGCAAGGCCATGGGAGGAGGTAGTAGAATTGGAAAGGGGATGTTGATAAGAGAAATAAGACCTCTTTTCATCCTAGATCTGTAGAATACTTCTAACTCCAGTTTACTGTGTTGTTTTAAAAATTAATAAGATTGGCCAGGTGTGGTGGCCCATGCCTGCAGTTCCAACAATTTGGGAGGCTGAGGTTGGAGGATCGCTTGAGCCCAGGAGTTCAAGACCAGCTTGAGCAACATAGCAAGACACCATCACTATTTAAAAAAAAAAAAAGAAAGAAAGAAAAGAACTGAGTGTGGTGGCATGTGCCTGTAGTCCCAGATGCTTAAATGCTTAGGAGGCTGAGTTGGGTGGATCGCTTGAGCCTGGGGGATTGAAGCTGCAGTGAGCCGTGATGGTACCACTGCACTCCAGCCTGGGTGACAGAGCAAGACCCTGCCTCCAAAAAAAAAAAAAAAAATTAATGAGAGCCACAAAAGATCTGAAAGGCCTTTATCTCCAACCTAGCTCCATTTGTGACTTTATCATAATGGAGCTCCATTTGTGACTTTATCATAACTAAAATCTTTCTTTTAGTTATAAGCAGGGAAAATCAAATTGCAACCGTATTTTTCTTGGAAGCCTTAATATTTATTATTAACTAAGCCTTGCAAATCCAAGTCAAGAGTTCCTGAGAATAAAACATTCATCTGAATCTAACTTGTTGAGCAGTAAGAATCTATGTATTAATCCCACTTAAGAAGCCAGTGGGCTGATTCTTCCCTGTCAGTGGCCAAACCTCGTAGTGTTTTGATAGTTCCAAAAGCTGCATACATTCAGGTACCACTCTGATTCCTTGTTCCTCAAATTTCCTGTCGACCATTTGGTTCAGGAAGTGTAATCCCCAGCCTAGATGAGAGGCGTTATATGTCTACAAGGCATCCAGCTGGGTTTTTGGGATATAACATATTTAATTACTGGATAAACACCACTCACAATAAAGGAGGTGGGACAGATGGAGTTCTTTACCTCCCACCAACATCTTCTTGGCCAGACAGACAGAAGGGAGGAACCACTCTGTAGCAGTAGGGAGCCCATGGAAGCTGGCCTGCAAATGGACCTTGGTGCTTTGTTTCTGTGATTCTCTCCATGCACAGGAGGCATCTGTGCCTGGTAGCCAGTCCCCTGGCTGCCATGTCTGACAGTATCTCAGACACACATCCTGAACATGGGCTGTCCCTGGAGAAGCTTCAGTGCTTAATCCTGTCACTGTGAAGCATCCATGCACAGCCAGGCTACAGGCAGACCCGATGCTCTCGGGGAATGGCTGTCAGTCATCAGTAATCCTACAGCCTGCAAGATTACATACTGAACCAGCATGCAGATGGACTTGCACAGACATGGGAGAGGATGCAGGCTATGAAGGGCTCAGCCAGCACAGCCAATGTGAGAATCTGACGCCCTTTGAGGAGTTTCAGTTGGAAATGATTTCCAGGATGATGTCCTTCCAGGCAGTTTGTTACTGTCATGCTTGGAAGAGGTCACCTCCATCGTCTATGAGACATAACCTGTTATGGTTGAGCAGGCTATCACTTTGGGGAAAATATCTAGTGGCTCCTTAAGCGAGTCAGTCATTCATCCATCCATTTATCTTCCATGTAACCTTTAGTGAGCAACTGTTACATGCATAGCACAGACCATATAAAGTTGAGCTTGGAATGATGCATCTCATGAAAGATCAAATTTAATACTCTGGGCTGCCAAAATAAAGAGACTATTGCTCAGGGTCTGAGTAGCTGTCCCACAGCTATCACTCAGTTCTCTCTTTTCCCTGACCCAGTCCCTCCCTACAAATACCTTCCTCCTTGAAAAATGGGAGACATAAATTTAACCACTATTCCTTAAAATATGCTATTTTCCTGATATGCTCAGAAGTAGAATACCTTAAATGTCCCAACATACTTGTGGGTATATGCCACGGTGTTACTAGCACCATTTATAGATAATGTGTCTGAAAGCGAATGAGCTTAAACAATAGCAAATCCCCTTCTGATGCTCTGCTTCTCGTGCTTCAGGGTCCAGCACTGGAATCCTCTTTCCACTTTGGTGTGACTGTAGGTCTTGCCTGCTGCCTGTTTGTCCTTTGCAAAAGCCTCCTAAACTCTTCAACTGGATGAGTCACATGCTTGGCTGGCCAAGGGTGCCTAGGGAGCAGCCTGGGCAGCTGGGAACTATGTTCCCTATCACAAAATAGCATGCACCTAGAGAGGGGAACTAAAGGCACCTGAGAAAGTTTCTAATGTCCTCTAACAGAGAACATAAATCAAAGGTTGTTTGCAGTTTCTTCATAGGAAATTGTCTTCTGGCAACTAGATGTCTTGAACTTATCAGGTGACATTGAGAAGGGACACGAAAGTGACTCCAAATAGCTCATCATGAAACACATATTCTGAAAGCTGTCTAGGAGATATAATTTCTCAAGATTATTATGTCTGTTTTTCTTCTCTGTCACATTTGATTCGAGATAGAGGGCATTTATGATGAACTAACCTTTTGGTCTCCTAGGATTTGTGTATGACATTTGACTGAAAGGTATACATATTTTTCCACAGCCGTGAACTTTTCACCAGGTTTGGTCCCTGGCAGGATGGTGAAGTAGGTAAAATTTGCTTCAGGGATCTTCATCTGCATTTTGCTTTTCAGGTTTCTTGCATTTCTTTCCCAATTCCTTTTCTCAGCCCACCGGTAGTAATCTCACCATCTCCCACACTTGCTTCCTCATCCTGACCCATAAACACATTCCTAGGTCTTTACAAGTAGATTAGGAGATTGTATAATACGGGATCCAGAGGTTGCCTAAGACAGTGTCTGCAAAGGTGAACTTCCCCTAGATGGGAAGATTGAATCTGGGTGCTAAGAAGGTGCTGGGGGAGTTTCCCCATGTCTCCTCCCTACCCTGCACCCTATTCCCAAGTCTAACACAGGCTTAGGTGTAAGCTGGTTATGCCCTCCAATTCCAAGAGCTACATGAAAACATCTGTGGATATATTCCCTCTCCTCAGATATTCCAAAACCAAAACTATGCTAGGACAACACAGTGGTTTTTTGTTATTGCCTATGAGATGTTTCATGGTCTAAGGGAAAGGCTCAGCTCACACATGACCTGAAAGGACAGACTTTCTTATTTATTTATTTATTTATTTATTTATTTATTTATTTATTTTGAGATGGAGTCTTGCTCTGTCACCAGGCTGGAGTGCAGTGGCACGACCTTGGCTCACTGCAACCTCCACCTCCTGTGTTCAAGCCATTCTCCTACCTCAGCCTCCCGAGTAGCTGGGATTACAGGCACACACCACCACACCCAGCTAATTTTTGTATTTTCAGTAGAGACAGGGTTTCACCATGTTGGCCAGGATGGTCTCTATCTCTTGACCTCGTGATCTGCCCGCCTCAGCCTCCCAAAGTGCTGGGATAACAGGTGTGAGCCACCGTGCCTGGCCTAGGACAGACTTTCTTAACCTATACTGTTGAATTTTCAGACGCCAACATTTCTAAGGAACGTGGAAAAGAGGAAGAAGAGGCAAGGAAATGCTGAAAGGATTGGGGAGTAATATTCCCAAGGAAAGATTAAAAGGTTTGTCCTAAACAAGGTATTCCTGAAGGGCTTAATGATGAGCTTTAAATAAACGAAGGCATATTATGCAGAGAAATGACCATCTGCTCCTCATTTCTCCCTCATCTGAAATCCTACAGCACATATTGTCTGTAACATTCTTTCAGCCATTCATCATCTCCCGCTTCATGACATGTCTTCTATTGTTGCTTTGAAAAGCCATTTAACTTTATCAAGTTAAAGTTTATCATAAGCCTCTCTGTCTTATTCCCAATTAAGACTATTACTCCTTGAGGACAGGGACCAGTTCCTATTATTCTTTCTATCTCTTTCAGTTCTGAGCACTAGAGTTTACACACAGTAGATACTCAAAAATCACAATAAATAGGATTTTTTATTTGGTAATTGATACTAGGAAAAATAAGATCACCTCTGCTATCAGGAAATCTAAGTTAGACGGAAGAACATAAAACTGATTGGAAAAGGTCCAGGAGGCAGTATGACGAAGGAGAAAGAGAGTACCCTGGGGACAGGAGTATTTCGGTACTTTATAAACCTGAGCATACATACAAAATTACCACTTTTCAGCTGCATTATCTTAGTCAAAATAAAATTTAACTTTTTTTTGAGACAGGGTCTCACTCTGTGTTCAGGCTGGAGTGCAGTGGCACGATCTCGGCTCACTGAAACCTCTGCCTCCCAGGTTCAAGTGATTCTCCCACCTCAGCCTCCCAGAGTAGCAGGCACATCACTGTGCCTGCCTAATTTTTGTATTTTTCATAGAGATGTGGTGGTTTTGCCATATTGCCCAGGCTGGTCTCGAACTCCTGGCCTCAGTTGATCCATCTGCATCCGCCTCCCAAAGAGCTGAGATTACAGGCGTGAGCCACTGCGCCTGGCCTAAAATTTAACTTCTTTTTTTGTTTGTTTGTTTTGTTTTGTTTTATTGAGACGGAGTTTCTCTCTTGTTGCCCAGGCTGGAGTACAATGGCGTGATCACAGCTCACCGCAACCTCTGCCTCCCAGGTTCAGGCGATTCTCTTGCCTCAGCCTCCTGAGTAGCTGGGATTACAGGT
Source organism: Pongo abelii (assembly GCF_028885655.2). NCBI lineage: Eukaryota > Metazoa > Chordata > Mammalia > Primates > Hominidae > Pongo > Pongo abelii. Next base: position 40,648,334 of record NC_071985.2, on the reverse strand, counting down.
ATGTGCCACCACGCCCGGCTAATTTTGTATTTTTAGTAGAGATGGGTTTCTCCATGTTGGTCAGGCTGCTCTTGAACTCCCGACCTCAGGTGATCTGCCCACCTCAGCTTCCCAAAGTGCTGAGATTACAGGTGTGAGCTACTGCGTCCGGCCCTAAAATTTAACTTCTCAACCTCAATTTCCTAACTGAAAAAACTGAGATAATAATGACTACTATGCATAACTGCTTAGAGACTAAATAAGGTGAATATGTGCAAAGCATTTGCTCACAGTAGCCATGTAGTCACATGGACTTTGGAGTCAGCAGCTTATATTTGAATCATGGTTTTGTCCCTTACAGACTGTGGGACTTTGATGAAGTTAGTTTATACTAAGCCCTCTCCATAGGGTATATGCCGAGTAAATGACTTTTTAACTTTACTTCATCCTCTTCATTTACATAGGGCATACACCAAGCAACCAATGGAATCCTCTAGAGGATATTTAAACTCTAGAGAGTATTCTGTAACAGGGTCCTTGAGCCCCTATGCTCTGACCTGCTCCCACACTGTGGAGTGTACTTTCATTTTCAATAAACCTCTGCTTCTGTTACTTCATTCTTTCCTTGCTTGCTTTGTGCATTTTGTCCAATTCTTTGTTCAAGATGCGAAGAACCTGGATACCCTCCACCAGTAACAGAGACTGTGGAATGAAGGGCTTAGGTTTGGGTTTCTTTTTCTGTGGTCTGGCATAATGTCTTACAAAATAGGCACTAAATTATTATTTCATTAAAATGTGGAGGATTATATGGCCACTGGAACAGAGTATAAGCCAAGTCAGAGATATAAGGCGGGGCTGGAGACAGACACATGGATAGAACAGCCAAAAATACAGGGGAAAAGAAACAAAATCAGAGAAGAAGATAGAAGTGGGAATAGTGAAAGATAAAGAGACATATAGAGGGAAGGCAGCTAATGCTTTTATTTGAAGATATGCAGTTCCCTTCTACATGTAAGTCCCTTCTCTGAAAATTTCATTTCTGTTCTGTTTTCATTGCTGAAACTCTTTTAAGCAATGCCTTACTTGTGAGCTAGCCCCAACATATCTCCTGCACATATCCTTCTGAGAGAGAACATGGGAATTTGCTGGTTAGTTTAGAGTCTTTGCCTGAAGCCCATTAGAGCCATAATTGCACTCACCGTAATCTTCTCACAAGGTGCAGTGTGCCATTATGTCAGCCTACAAGGTGACAGTCCTCATCGTAAACAAACCTGTTTATGACAATTGCTGAAAAACAATCTCTGTCTCTCAAAGGTCCATCGCTTCATTAATGAACTTGTAATCCCAAGCACACCTGTTTATCTGATTTATAGATGTCTCTGTCTCCTTAACAGACCCATACATTTCTATGCCAGTCTCAGGGATCTTCTGGCTTGTCTGACAATAATAAGATTGAGAATGGCTCATCATTGTTCTTCAGTTCCACACCCTGAAACCCACAATACCCTCTCTGGGGAACTGAAAAGTCATGCTCTGTTGCTTTCAAATGTTTTTAAAACACACAATCATTCATGGATTTTAAAACACTCAATCCAACAATATGAGTAAGACTCCCTGAGAGAGGTCACACTGAGTCAAGATTCTGCATTAACTCTATAAGCTGCTTTATTCTAGGACCAGCACAAATAAAGAATGTGTAGAGAATTTTTTTTTACTTCTGAGATTATTAAATCTAGTAAAGCTAACCATATACCCATTGTTTCCAAGACAAATGTTTCCACTGTTTCAACCCAATTTAAGTTACCATCAACATTATCTTTCTCAGGAAGATGACAATATCTTTCTAACAGGTGTCCCTGAATTCACTTTTTCCTAATTCTGATCAGTTCTCCACTCAGCAGCCTAAGTGATCTTAAAAATGTAACCTGGATGATGTCATTTACTTGCTTACAAATTGTTAGTCGCTTCTCATTCAGGTCAGTAACCTGTAGGTCCCTTCTGGACCCTCACATGTGCCGTTCCACCTGCCTGAAAAGTTCTTCCTTCCACTCTTCACCCAACCAACATTTACCCTTCAGAACTTAGTTTAAAGTTTGCCTCCTCAGAGGTTGCAGTGAGCTGAGATCATGCCACTGCACTCCAGCCTGGGCAATAGAGCAAGACTCCATTTCAAAAATAAATAAATAATAAAATTTGCCTCCTTTATACAGCTTTGCTGATTAAGCACTCCTTCCTCATTTATACTCTCTCACATTTATCTGAAGCTGAGATTGTATATCTATTTGCATATTTATTTATTGTATATTTTTCCAACCAAAATATAAGTTCTATGAGGACAAAGAATGTGTCTATTTGTTCACTGTATACCAGTACCTGGCACTAGCAGATGTTTAATAAGTATTTATTGAAAGAACAAATAAGTAAACAAATGCAGCCATTGGTAATCGAGGCTTCAGAAATATTAACTAGTATGAATAAATGTTAGGATATAATATCTAATGGATAAATATCAGATAATCATGTCCATCCTGGCTAACACGGTGAAACCCCGTCTCAACTAAAAACACAAAAAAATTAGCTGGGCATGGTGGCGGGTGCCTGTAGTCCCAGCTACCCTACTCAGGAGGCTGAGGCAGGAGAATGACGTGAACCTGGGAGGCGGAGCTTGCAGTGAGCCGAGATCGCGCCACTGCACTCTAGCCTGGGCGACAGAGCAAGACTCCATCTCAAAAAAAAAAAAAAAAAATCAGATAAAAATTATATGTAGACTGTAATTACAAATTTAAAATGTGCATATGCATAAATACCTATCTTAGAAAAATGACTAGACAAACACATCAAATATAATACTTTTTCTCTTTGCAGTGAATAATGAGTAATTTTACTTACATCATTTACCCTTTTTTAGTATTTCCAGATTTTTTACATTAAACATGTATTACTTTAATAGAAATACTATTTTTAATCAGCTATAATCCTTTCACAGCTCCCAGTCTTCTCCCACCAGGCTCACTTCTTCATTAGTTCCTTTTTACCAAACACCATCTGCTCTCTTCTGGCTTTCCACCTTGGCTCCTGCTAATCTTCTTGCCTGGAGTAGCCTCTCCATCCACCTTAATATACCTTTCACAGAGACCGCTCCTGCTTAACAAACATCTAGCCCCCATGCATATGTGTGAGGCCTGGTGTCCAATTCTGACCAATTAGATGAAGGTAGAAGTCATAACTGCTACTTTCAGGCCTAGACATAAAATCATCCCATAGAAACTTCCAGCCCTCTCTTCCCCTTGGTGATCTTGGAGGCCAGGTATTATAGATTGCATACTTACAAGATCACGTACAGTATTACTTGGGTGAGTACTGATCAGAAAGAGCCCCTCAATTCCCATCAAACTGTGACACAAGCAACAAATAAACAATTATTTTGTTAAGTTCATATTATTAGGGGTTTGTTTGTTGCTGCAGTTAACATTAATTACTCGAACAACATATCTGTCTATCCTTCAGGGTTAAGATCAAGTATTACCACTCCCAAGAGATCTTTCCCTAATCATTAAAATATTCATTCTTGCACATACTTGACACTAGATCTGATCTGAGTCATTCTTGCTTCATATCTGACAGTGCATTTCAGTTTTTTGTTTGTTTGTTTGTTTTTTTGAGACAGAGTTTCACTCTTGTCACCCAGGCTGGAGTGCAATGGCACAATCTCGGCTCACTGCAACCTCTGCCTCCCTGATTCAAGTGATTCTCCTGCCTCAGCCTCCCAAGCAGCTAGGATTACAAGGGTGCACCACCATGCCCAGCTAATTTTTGTATTATTAGTAGAGACAGGGTTTCAACGTGTTGGCGTCTGGTCTCGAACTCCTGACCTCGGGTGATCTGCTCACCTCAGCCTCCCAAAGTGCTGTGATTACAGGCGTAAGCCACCACGCCTGGCCGCATTTTAGCTTCACAATTAAAATTTAAGCTCTTGGGAAAGTTTCTTTGAAGTCTGTTAAGTCTTTTGCGTTACCTACATACAGTCAATTAGGCGGACAATAAAGACAAGAAAGGAAGAAGGAACTGGTGGTTTGACACTGGGAAACAATCCATTCATGTTGATCAATTGAGCAGCCCAGGGTAAATGATTGTTTTTGGCGTAGCAAAATTCATGAAAAATAGGACACAGAGGTGGAAATATCTGAGGGCAAGCAGAGAATGGGAAATACAGGAGAATAAAATTTGTAATTTTAAAGAAATTTTAGTAACCTCTGGGGAAAATTGATTCAGTGAGTATTTATTGAACATATACTCTATGCCAAGTGTTGCAGTAGGATGTTTGTTTTGCATACATTAGTCCTCACAACAGTACCATAAATTTGGTTTTGCTATACTGGTTATATAGACAAGAAAATTGAGCTAGAATGTTCAAGAGACTTTTCCAAGATCACACAGCTATTAAATAACAAACCTATTCGTAACACCAAACCAGTCCCTCATTCAATCATCTCCTCAAAAAATATTTATTGAAAACCAACTATATGCCAAGTACTTTTCTTGACACTGAGAAACAGACAAAATCTTTCCTCTTATAAAGCCTTCATTTTAGGACAAAGAGACATAAAATAAATACAAGTATTTTTAAATATCATAATGTTTAAAACATAATATTGTGTTAATAAGTGTTATGGTGAAAAATAAAGTTCAGAAGAGGATGGGGTGGGAGGATATGGGCGAGTGGAGGTTACAGTATTAAATAAGGTGGTCAGGGGAGACCTGAGACAGTGAAATTTGAGTAACTTCCTTAACTAGATAAGAGAGTGAACTATGTAGATAACCAGCAAGGGCAAAAATGCTGAGGTGGGAACCTGTGGGTCCCAAATGAGGAATAATGAGGTCAGTGTTGTTGGAGTAAAGTGGGAAACGGGGCAAACAGGAGGAGATGATGAGGTCATAGAGATTATGTGAGCTCAGACCATGCCAAGTCTTGTAAGCTTTAATTGAGTGAGTTCTAAAGATACTCCCAGGTTTTCTTTTCTTCCCCCTCATAAAAAGAAATGGATGGGTGGGTGCAGTGGCTCATGCCTATAATCTCAACACTTTGGGGGGGCCGAGGCGTATGGATCACCTGAGGTCAGGAGTTCAAGACCAGCCTGGCCAACGTGGTGAAACCCTGTCTCTACTAAAAATACAAAAATTAGCTGGGCATGGTGGCAGGCGTCTGTAATCCCAGCTACTCGGGAGGCTGAGGTAGGAGAATTGCTTGAACCTAGTGGGTGGAAGTTCCACTCCAGCCTGAGAGACAGAGCAAGACTCCGTCTCAAAAAAAAAAAAGAAAAGAAATATTCCCAGCTTTCAACAAATAACAAATGACCTGGCTCAAATCTTGAAAGAATCACTTTATTTATTTATTTATTTATTTATTTATTATTTGTTTGTTTTAATTATTTTTTTTTGAGACAGCGTCTTGCTCTGTCGCCCAGGCTGGAGTGCAGTGGCGCCATCTTGGCGCACTGCAACCTCCGCCTCCCAGGTTCAAGCGATTCTCCTGTCTCAGCCCCCAAGTAGCTGGGATTACAGGCACCTACTACCACACCCGGCTAATTTTTGTATTTTTAGTAGAGACAGGGTTTCACTGTGTTGACCAGGCTCATCTTGAACTCCTGAGCTCAGGCAATCTGCCCGCCTCAGCCTCCCAGTGTTTTAGGATTACAGGAGTGAGCCACTGCGCCCAGCCTGGAAAGAATTACTTTAGATCTGCTGTTGAGATTAAACTTCATAAGAGGAAAGGCCAGAAACAAAAGATCAGTTAAGAGGCTGCAACACTAATCCAGGTAAGAAATTATAGCAACCTGAACCACCTGGTTGTTGACTTTGTACATAGTTGGAGTGCTGGAGCTTTTAAGGTTTGTTGGTGGATCTGAGTATGTGAGAAAAAGGCACAAGGATGGCTCCAAGATTTTGAGGTTGATCAACTGGAACAGTGGGGTTGCCATTTACTGAAAAGTAAAGACTGAGGAAAGAACAGGTTTGAGTAAGAAGTTCAGGTGTATCCTGAAGCTCTCAGATCATAAAAAATTATTGCTAGACCTAAGAAATGAAATAGCAACACAACAATAGTAGGGGACTTCAATACTCCACTGACAGCACTAGACAGGCCATCAGGACAGTAAGTCAACAAAGAGACAATGGACTTAAACTACACCATAGAACAAATGCTCTTAACAGATATTTACAAAACATTCTTCCCAACAACTGCAGAAAATACATTTTTCTCATCAGTATATGGAACATTCTCCTAGACCATATGATAGGCCACAAAACAAGTCTCAATAAATTTAAGAAAACCAAAATTATATCAAGAATTTTCTCAGACCACAGTGGAATAAAACTGGAAATTAATTCCAAAGGGAACCCTAAAACTATACAAATACATAGAAATTAAAATCTGCTCTTGAATGTTTGATGCATTAACAATGAAATGAAGAAGGAAATTTATAAATTGTTTGAAATGAATAATAATAGTGACACAACATATCAAAACCACTGGGATACAGTAAAAGTGGTGCTAAGAGGAAAGTTCATAATGTTGAATGCCTACACCAAAAAGTCTGAAAGAACACAAATAGACAACCTAATGTCACACCTCAAGGAACTAGAGAAGCAAGAACAAACTAAACTCAAACCCACCAGACGAAAAGAAATAATAAAGATCAGAGCAGAACTAAATGAAATTGAAACAAAAAAAAATACAATACAAAAAATAAATGAAATGAAAAGCTGGTTCTTTGAGAAGATAAACAAAATTGATAGACCATTAATGAGATTAACCAAGAAAAGAAGAGAGACGATCCACATAAGCTCAATCAGAAATGAAACTGGAGATATTACAACAGATGCCACAGAAATACAAATGATCATTGAAAGCTACTATGAGGACCTTCATGCACACAAACTAGAAAATCTAGATGAAATGGATAGATTTATGGAAATATACAACCCTCCTAGATTAAATCAGGAAGAAATAGAAAGCCTGAACAGATCAATAACAAGCAGCAAAACTGATTCAGTAATTTAAAAAAATTGCCAACAAAAAAATGTCTAGGACCAGATGTATTCATAGCTGAATTCTGCCATACATTCAAAGAAGAATTGGTACCAATCCTACTGAAACTATTTCAAAATATAGAGAAAGAGGGAATTCTCCCTAAATCATTCTATGAAGCCAGTATCAACCTAACACCAAAACCACTAAAGGACATAACAACAACAACAACAAACTACAGACAAATATCTCTCATGAACATAGATGCAAAAATCCTCAACAAATTACTGTACTAACTGAATTCAACAGCACAACAAAAAGATAATACATCATGATCACATGGGTTTCATCCCAAAAATGCAGGGATTATTTAACATATGCAAGCCAATAAATGTGATACATCACATAAATAGAATTGTTTTTTTAAAAAAACCACATGATTGTCTCAATAGATGCAGAAGAAGCATTTGATAACATCCAGCATCCCTTCCTGATAAAAACCCTCAACAAAATAGGAATAGAAGGGACTCATCTCAAAGTAATAAAAGCCATATATGACAAACCCATAGCCAACATCTACAGAATGGGGAAAAGTTGAAAGCATTCCCCCTGAGAACTGGAACAAGACAAGGATACCCACTTTCATCACTTCTATTCAACATAGTACTGGAAGTCCTAGCCAGAGCAATTAGACAGAAGAAAGAAAGAAATGGCATCCAAATTGGAAAAGAGGAAGTCAAACTGTCACTGTTTGCTGATGATACAATCATATACCTAGAAAACCCTAAAGACTCATCCAAAAAGCTCCTAGGTCTAATAAACAAATTCAATGAAGTCTCAGGATACAAAATCGATGTACATAAATCAGTAACACTGCTATACACCAACAATGGCCAAGCTGAGAATCAAACCAAGAACTCAATCCCTTTTACAACAGCTGCAAAAATAAAATAAAATAAAACAAAACAAAATAAAATAACTTAGGAATCTACTTAAGCAAGGAGGTGAAAGATTTCTACAAGGAGAACTACAACACACTGCTGAAAGAAATCATAGATGACACAAACAAAGGAAAACACATCCCCATGCTCATGGATGAGAAGAATCAATATTGTGAAAATGACCATACTGTCCAAAGCAATTTACAGAATCAATGCAATTCTGATCAAAATACCATCATCATTCTTCAGAGAACCAGAAAAAACAATCCTAAAATTCAAATGGAACCAAAAAATAGCCTGCATAGCCAAACAAAAAGAACAAATCTGAAGGCATCACATTATCTGACTTCAAATTATAATACATGGCTATAGTTACCAAAATAACATGGTACTGGTATAAAACTAGGGACATAGACCAATGGAACAGAATGAGAACCCAGAAATAAAGCCAAAACTCACAGCCATCTAATCTTTGACAAAGCATACAAAAACATAAATTGGAGAAAGGACACCCTAATTCGATAAATGGTGCTGGGGAAACTAGCAAGCCACATATAGAAGAATAAAACTGGATCCCCATCTCTCACCTTATGCAAAAATCAACTCAAGATGAATCAAAGACAAAAATCTAAGACCTGAAACCATAAAAATTCTAAAAGATAACATCAGAAAAACTCTTCTGAACATTGGTTTAGGGAAAAAAATTCATGACTAAGATCCTCAAAACCAATGCAACAAAAACAAAAGTCAGTAAATGGGACCTAATTAAAGTAAAATGCTTCTGCACAGTAAAAGAAATAATCAGCAGAGTAAACAGACAACACATAGAGTGGGAGAAAATATTTGCAAACTATGCATCTGACAAAGGGCTAGTATCCAGAATCTACAATGAACTCGAACAAATCAGAAAAAAAAAAAAAATACCATTATTCTAAGTGAAGTAACACAGGAATGGAAAACCAAGTATCATATGTTCTCACTTTTAAGTGAGAGCTAAGCTATGAGGATGCAAAGGCATAAGAACGATATAATGGACTTTGGGGGTTCGGGGAAGAAGGTCAGGATGGGGGCAATAGGGATGGGTACAGTATACACTCCTTGGGTGACAGGTGCACTAAATTCTCATTAATCACCACAAAAGAGCTTATCCATGTAACCAAAACCAACCTGTATCCCCAAAACTACTGAAATAAAACATTTTAAATTAGAATTAAAAAAATACAAAAAAGAAGTTCAGGCATCTGGGTTTGGACGTCATAGATTTGACATATGTTTTTGCCATCCAAATGGAGCCATTGAGTAGGAGTCAGACATATGACTCCAGATATCAAGGAGAGGTTTAGACTAAAGATACAAATTTGGGCTTGCCAGCAGATATATGGTGCTTCAGGCCATGAGCCTGATTAAAGGCAAGAGTGTAAATATAGGGTAGGTTGTTAGAATCGAGTATAAATAGAGACTAATGATGGTGCAGAATTGAGCCTAGTGTGTTTCCAACCTTAGAGTTTGTGGAGATAAGAAGGGAGACTGAGAAGGAGCCGTCAATGAAATAAGAGGATAACCAGAAAAATCATAGTGTCCCCAAAGCCAAGTAAGGAATATACACCAAGGAAAAGAAGGTGATCAACTGGCTCAAATGCAGCTAATAGTCACAAGATACAGAGGGAAAATTAGCTATTATATTTAGTAACGTGGATGTCATTGTTGGCACTTAAAAGAGGAGTGTTGATGGAATAGTTGAAATGGAAGCTTGATTGACCGTGATTTAAGAGACAATATAAAAAGAAAAAATTGCAGGCAGTAAATGTAGGTGACTATTTTGAAGTGTTTTGCTATAAAGGGGAGCAAAAAAATGAGACAGAAGTTACACAGGCATGTGGTCTCAAGAAAATATTTTTCAGATGGGAGAAATACTATGTTTGCATTCTGATGAAAATGCTCTGTGAAAGAAGAAAAAAACTGATGATATAGGGGAAAGCAAAGAATTGATCAAGTATATTCTCAGGTGGGCAAGAAAGGATGGGATCTAGCACACAACTCAGCCCTTGAGATAGAATCCTGAACTGTGTATCCAGAATAATTGTAACAGGAGGGCACAGATACAGGTGAGAGATGGTTGTTGTGATGGGAGGTTGGTAAAGTGCTCCTCTGAGTGATTCGGTTTCTTAAAAAAATTGGAAGTAAGGTAATCAGCAGAGTATGAGCGTGGGGATGATTACTGGAGATTTAAAAGAGAGGAGATAGTATGAAATAGTTGTCCAGAAGACAGCACAGGTACGTTGCCCAGAGTTGACAGAAATTTGGATTTAACTAACGAATAGGGTTTTGCCCAGGTTAGTTCAGTTTGAAGCGAGATAGGCAACGGAATTGAGGAAATATGCAAGGGGATGATTATGATGTGGCTAAGGATGGAAATGATGACTTGAAGGGGATGAGTGACAAAAAAAATGTGGTTGTAGCAGTGTATTGCAGGTTCTAATGTGGTAAAGAATTGTTGTGCTGGGGTAACAGAGGCAGTAAAAAAGACAGGAGGAAACTGGAGAGGGGGATATTATGGAGGCAATGGAGATATTGGTAACAACAGGTGCTGTAACAGGTGGAACCCAAGCTCATCAGAGAAGAGAGAGGCAAGGAAGTGAGCAGACGGTGAAGCAGATGCTGTGGGTGTCCTCCTAGATCTCCTTGGTCCACTCTGGAGGTCACACTGGACAGTTCTCATAAATGCTGATGGCTTCCTATATCTCTCTGCCTGGAGGGTATTTTCTGGCCACAGGCATTTCCTTGGTTTACAGTATGTGGAGGATTCATGCTCCAGGGGAGAACCCTAAGCAATTAGGAAAATAAATAAATACCCCATCTGTCTTGCTCCTCTGGCATGGAGTTCTGCAGTATGTTCTACAATCTCTTAGAAGGTGCTAGTGAGATTCAGCCTCAGTTCTCACACCAGAAACTCATTCATTAATCCATCTGTTTTTGGCTTTTCTTTCTTTGTCTTGCTTCCTTAACTGGACTTACCAAATGAATCACTTACACCAAATACTTGTCTCAGGTATGGTTTAGGAAAACCCAATTTATTTATTTATTTATGTATTTTTTGAGACGGAGTCTCGCTCTGTCGCCCAGGCTGGAGTGCAGTGGCGTGATCTCGGCTCACCTCAAGCTCCGCCTCCCGGGTTCACACTATTCTTCTGCCTCAGCCTCCCGAGTAGAGTAGCTGGGACTACAGGCACCCACCACCATGCCCAGCTAATTTTTTTGTATTTTTAGTAGAAATGGGGTTTCTCCATTTTGGTCAGGCTGGTCTCAAACTCCCAAACTCAGATGATCCACCCGCCTCGGCCTCCCAAAGTGCTGGGATTACAGGCATAAGCCACTGCGCCAGGCCTATTTTTTTTTTTTTAATTAATTTTTTTTTTGAGATGGAGTTTCGCTCTTGTCGCCCAGGCTGGAGTGCAGTGGCACGATCCTAGCTCACTGCAACCTCCGCCTCCTGAGTTCAAGTGATTCTCCTGCCTCAGCCTCCCAAGTAGCTGGGATTACAGGCATGCACCACTATGCCCAGCTAATTTTTGCATTTTTAGTAGAGATGGGGTTTTGCCATGTTGGCCAGGCTGGTCTCAAACTCCTGACCTCAGTTGATCCACCTGCCTCAGCCTCCCAAAGTGCTGAGATTACAGGTGTGAGCCACCTCGCCTAGCCAGAAAACCCAACTTAAGGTAGTTGAAATTTTGGAAGGACAAGTCTTGTGGACGTTGAAATTGCCAACGAATAATCAGACAATTCTCAATTGTAGATGAAGATGGTATTATTCACAGTTCTATATTTTAGAAGTAAAAATCTTGTTTTTGTGTATATTGGTGGTGGGGGGAGCAAACTTCTATTGTATTACCATTGCAGATTGGTTAAATACAGCATAGAATGGTTTTAATGAAACCCAATGTAGTTTTTCACAATGATTATAGCTATAGATACAGCATAGTCATTAAAAGACATTCATGTTATGTGCACATCTCTCTCTCTATATATATATACACACACACGTATATGTGTTTTTTAAGAAAATTATTTAGCAAGTATGTATTATTTGTGTAGTACAAGTTTAAAAAACAATAACAGAGTTTTTTACCCCCAGTCTGGGGAAGGCCCTACACTGTGTGAGCTTGGAACTCAGTAATCTCATGTATAATATAAGGAGAAATTATGGTAACCAGTTGTACCAGTTTGCCCTTAATCTGAGGGGTTCCCTGGAATGCTACTAGATTTTCAGTGCTAAAACCAGGCAAACTGAGATGGTCCATCTCATGTGGAAATATTTATGCTCTTTTTCTTGTCCCTTCCAATAAATGGACAAATGACAAAATAGAATATCTTGGAGTTTTGGACAGAAAAGCATGATAGAAACAGAAGAGATCATTATTATTCAGGAAACAGGCTTTTTATTTTCTGGCTGTAAAGATCCAGGGATGAAACCAACACATTTGGTTGATAATCCCCTTCACATGTGCATGCTAGTTTGACTTTCATTTTCATCTGCAGGGAGTCTTTAACAGCTGTTACTGTCAGGCCTTTGCACTTGGCTTCCAAACTGTAAGAACCACACAACAGCAAGAATATTCTGAGAATATAGTTGCAACGGCTTAAGGAAAAATAGCTCACCAGCATTATTATATAGAAATTCACAGCCTCCCTTTTCCTTCTCTCTCAGTCTCTTGCTCTCTTGGTTTCTCTCCCATGGGTACCAGGCAGAGATTCCAGAATGAGCACCGCTGCGCCTGTTTGGTATGCACACCATGCAGACAGTCCAGACAGAAGCCTCTCATTTCATTGTTCATTAGTGCTCTCTGTTAAATAATGTTTAATGTTATCTAAGAAGTTTAATGGCATCATTATTGGAAATATTACAAAGACTAAAGGAAAAAAGTCATCCTTCTTATATTTTCTGGATGTGTCACAAGCCTGCACATCTCAAGACCTGAGACCGTTAGCTATAGAAATAACACCTGTGCAATTTTCTTTCATTTACTCCAATTATATATGCTCTCCTTCTGTCCTGAAAGAATGAGTTGACCACATCTTCATTTAAAGCAGGCTCTCCAGACCCTTCTCAAACACACTTGTATGGGGATTCAACTTTGGATGAGGGAAGTCTAAGGGTGCTAAACTTTGCCATGTTTAGAAGAACCCAAAGCAAATAGAAAAAAACTGCCTGGGCCGTCTCAGAACAATTAAGTGAAGATCTCTTGTGTGGATCCTGGGCATTGGTGTGTTTAAACTTTTCACTAGATGGTTATAGTGTGAAGTTTGTTCCAGTCCCTTTTCATATCTCAGCTCAATACTTGCTGCATTCATTCATTCACCCATTCATTCATTCACTCATTCATAACTAATTTATTGAGTATCCTCTATGAGTCTAGCACTCTTCTATGCCCTATAGAAGATAGAAAAGAAGTGGAAGATACAATTCCAACCCTTAGGAGAGTTATAAACCAGAGGTGGAAACAAGATAAGCTCATAGGTGAAATGCCCTATAAAAGATAAAATTGGAATCAGTGAGAGTAATCATGGAATACTTTATAGAGTAGGTTATATTTAACAATGAGAATTTGATTCCTAAAGCCAATAGACCCGGGCCTGAGTCCAGATTCCACAGTATCTAGATCTATAAATCTATGCAAGTTATTTTCTTCTTTGAGGCTTGTTTTTCCCCCATTTACAAACTATCCTCCAAAGTTCACAAAGATCATCTTAGATAACGTATGGGAACAAGCTTTTGTAAACTCTCAAGTGCTACCAGAGGTTTTATTAGTGATTGTATACTAAATATAGGGCCACATTTCCTATTATCTGTCGCCATCCTAGCTATCAAAACTTATTTCCATTTCTAACTTTAAAACCTAAGCCCTTTTCTTTACTTGACTGTTCATCTATAACAGGACTAATCTAATGTGCTTTCCTAAAACCTGCCACATATATTCCCATCATCACATCTTTGCTGATGCCGCTTCCTCCTAGAAATATCTTTTGCCCCAACTCCCTAATTCCTATTCAAATTGCTCCATTCAATTTATTGACAACTTGAACATCACATATTTTTTAACTATGCTAACGCACATTGATTTCCCTCTTCTGAAAACTTACAGCCATTATTATACTGCATCATAATATGTCTTGGTTGTTTTATTTTTTCATGTTTCTGTCATGTCTCATCAACTGGTTTATAAGTTCTTTGAAGAACATGTACCATGGGCTGCATTGCTTTGCTCAATTACAAAGACTTGTGCCTAATAGAGGTTTAGTACATACTTGGAAGGATAGAAAAGAAGAAAGGAAGGGAATAAGGAAGAAAAGAAGGAAAGGAGGAAGGGAAAGTGTAAGGGAGGGAGGGAGGGGGAACAGATGAGGGAAGGTACAAGAATTGGAAGGAAGAAGAAGACTTATTCTTCTACTTGAACTGAGATTTCCTAAATTTTTAACCCTTGATTTAGTGGCTTTAGCACCCACACAGTTTTAGGTGCCGATCTCATCAAGAGGAATGTCTACTCATTGCCCTTCACATAAAACTGCAATAGCCTCTTGCTCTAAACATTTTTTACCTATTTTTTCCCTGAAATCTTGCCTCTTCCTCTAGTTTGATATTTCAAGCTTCACTTGTACAAAGGGCTAAATGAGGCTTATTTCTTCTACCTCTACTTCTTTCCCTTATTTTGAGAATGAGGAGAGGGAAGTCTGATGATAGCTTCCTGGCAGGAATATTTGAGATGCCTGATCTTTGACTCATACTACACTCAAAGTTTGATGAAATCCAAAATATGATTTTTTTATGCTTCAGAATTTTTGTGCCTTGTCTAAAAAAATTTGCCTACATCAAGGTTACAAATATTTTCCTTTACGCTTTCTTTCCATTTTTCAATATGTCATGAATTGGTGTTGACTTTTTCTGAATCTGTTGAGATATTCACAATTGTTACCTTTCATTCTGTTAATATGTTAAATTACATTGATCCTCAAATGTTAAACCAACCTTGCATTTCCAGTATAAATTTCATTTTGTGGTTTATAATCTTCTTTATATCTTGTAGAATCAGTTTGCTACATTTTGTTAAGAATATTTGCAGCTGTATTTAGGAAGGAGTGTGTTTTCTTTTGCAATCTCTTTGTCTGGCTTTGGTTTAGTAATAATATTGGCTTCATATTTGAGGAAGTTTTATAATTTTTGTATTTATATGTAAGTCTACAATCTATTTTAAATTAGTTTTTTTTTTTTTTTTGAGATGGAGTCTTGCTCTGTTGCCCAGGCTGAGTGCAGTGGTGCAATCTCGGCTCACTGCAAGCTCCGCCTCCCAGGTTCACACCATTCTCCTGCCTCAGCCTCCTGAGTAGCTGGGACTACAGCTGCCCGCCACCATGACTGGCTAATTTTTTGTATTTTTAGTAGACACAGGGTTTCACCGTGTTAGCCAGGATGGTCTCAATCTCCTGACCTCGTGATCTGCGTGCCTTGGCCTCCCAAAGTGCTGGGATCACAGGTGTGAGCCACCGCGCCCAGCCTGAATTAGTTTTTATGTATGGTGTGAGGTAGAGGTTGCAATTTATTTTTTGTTTGTTTTTTCCCTAGGGATATCAAGTTGCTCCAGCACCATTTATTGAAAACATCCTTTTTAAAATTGATTTGCCTTGGCAGTCTGGTTAACAATAAGTCGACCTGCCTGGGTGTGGTGTCTCATATCTGTGATCCCAGCAATTTGGGAGGCCATGGTGGGTGGATCACGAGGTAAAGAGATCGAGACCGAGGGGAGGAGCCAAGATGGCCGAATAGGAACAGCTCCGGTCTACAGCTCCCAGCACGAGCCACGCAGAAGACGGGTGATTTCTGCATTTCCATCTGAGGTACCGTGTTCATCTCACTAGGGAGTGCCAGACAGTGGGCGCAGGTCAGTGGGTGAGCGCACCGTGCGCCAGCCGAAGCAGGCGCGAGGCATTGCCTCACTCGGGAAGCGCAATGGGTCAGGGAGTTCCCCTTCCAGGGGTGACAGATGGCACCTGGAAAATCGGGCCACTCCCACCCGAATACTGGGCTTTTCCGACGGGCTTAGGAAATGGTGCCCCAGGAGAGTATAGCCCGCACCTGGCTCAGAGGGTCCTACGCCCACGGAGTCTCCCTGATTGCTAGCACAGCAGTCTGAGATCAAACAGCAAGTCGGCAGCGAGGCTGGGGGAGGGGCGCCCGCCATTGTCCAGGCTCCCTTAGGTAAACAAAGCAGCCTGGAAGCTTGAACTGGGTGGAGCCTACCACAGCTCAAGGAGGCCTGCCTGCCTCTGTAGGCTCCACCTCTGGGGGCAGGGCACAGACAAACAAAAAGAGAGCAGTAACCTCTGCAGACTTAAATGTCCCTGTCTGACAGCTGTGAGGAGAGCAGTGGTTCTCCCAGCACGCAGCTGGAGATCTGAGAACGGGCTGACTGCCTCCTCAAGTGGGTCCCTGACCCCTGACCCCCGACCCCCGAGCAGCCTAACTGGGAGGCACCCCCCAGCAGGGGCAGACTGACACCTCACATGGCCGGCCAGGTACTCCAACAGACCTGCAGCTGAGGGTTCTGTCTGTTAGAAGGAAAACTAACAGAAAGGACATCCACACCAAAAACCCATCTGTACATCACCATCATCAAAGACCAAAAGTAGATAAAACCACAAAGATGGGGAAAAAACAGAGCAGAAAAACTGGAAACTCTAAAAACCAGAGTACCTCTCCTCCTCCAAAGGAATGCAGTTCCTCACCAGCAACGGAACAAAGCTGGACGGAGAATGACTTTGACGAGCTGAGAGAAGAAGGCTTCAGACGATCAAATTACTCCGAGCTACGGGAGGATATTCAAACCAAAGGCAAAGAAGTTGAAAACTTTGAAAAAAATTTAGAAGAATGTATAACTAGAATAAGCAATACAGAGAAGTGCTTAAAGGAGCTGATGGAGCTGAAAACCAAGGCTCGAGAACTACGTGAAGAATGCAGAAGCCTCAGGAGCCGATGCGATCAAATGGAAGAAAGGGTATCAGCCCTGGAAGATGAAATGAATGAAATGAAGCGAGAAGGGAAGTTTAGAGAAAAAAGAATAAAAAGAAACGACCAAAGCCTCCAAGAAATGTGGGACTATGTGAAAAGACCAAATCTACGTCTGATTGGTGTACCTAAAAGTGATGGGGAGAATGGAAACAAGTTGGAAAACACTCTGCAGGATATTATCCAGGAGAACTTCCCCAATCTAGCGAGGCAGGCCAACATTCAGATTCAGGAAATACAGAGAACGCCACAAAGATACTCCTCGAGAAGAGCAACTCCAAGACACATAATTGTCAGATTCACCAAAGTTGAAATGAAGGAAAAAATGTTAAGGGCAGCCAGAGAGAAAGGACGGGTTACCATCAAAGGGAAGCCCATCAGACTAACAGCGGATCTCTCGGCAGAAACCCTACAAGCCAGAAGAGAGTGGGGGCCAATATTCAACATTCTTAAAGAAAAGAATTTTCAACCCAGAATTTCATATCCTGCCAAACTAAGCTTCATAAGTGAAGGAGAAATAAAATACTTTACAGACAAGCAAATGCTGAGAGATTTTGTCACCACCAGGCCTGCCCTAAAAGAGCTCCTGAAGGAAGCGCTAAACATGGAAAGGCACAACCGGTACCAGCCACTGCAAAATCATACCGAAATGTAAAGACCATCGAGACTAGGAAGAGACTGCATCAACTAATGAGCAAAATATCCAGCTAACATCATAATGACAGGATCAGATTCACACATAACAATATTAACTTTAAATGTAAATGGACTAAATGCTCCAATTAAAAGACACAGACTGGCAAATTGGATAAAGACTCAAGACCCATCAGTGTGCTGTATTCAGGAAACCCATCTCATGTGCAGAGACACACACAGGCTCATAATAAAAGGATGGAGGAAGATCTACCAAGCAAATGGAAAACAAAAAAAGGCAGGGGTTGCAATCCTAGTCTCCGATAAAACAGACTTTAAACCAACAAAGATCAAAAGAGACAAAGAAGGCCATTACAAAATGGTAAAGGGATTAATTCAACAAGAAGAGCTAACTATCCTAAATATATATGCACCCAATACAGGAGCACCCAGATTCATAAAGCAAGTCCTGAGTGACCTACAAAGAGACTTAGACTCCCACACATTAATAATGGGAGACTTTAACACCCCACTGTCAACATTAGACAGATCAATGAGACAGAAAGTCAACAAGGATACCCAGGAATTGAACTCAGCTCTGCACCAAGCAGACCTAATAGACATCTACAGAACTCTCCACCCCAAATCAACAGAATATACATTTTTTTCAGCACCACACCACACCTATTCCAAAATTGACCATATCCTTGGAAGTAAAGCTCTCCTCAATAAATGTAAAAGAACAGAAATTGTAACAAACTGTCTCTCAGATCACAGTGCAATCAAGCTAGAACTCAGGATTAAGAATCTCACCCAAAACCGCTCAACTACGTGGAAACTGAACAACCTGCTCCTGAATGACTACTGGGTACATAATGAAATGAAGGCAGAAATAAAGATGTTCTTTGAAACCAACGAGAACCAAGACACAACATACCAGAATCTCTGGGATGCATTCAAAGCAGTGTGTAGAGGGAAATTTATAGCACTAAATGCCCACAAGAGAAAGCAGGAAAGATCCAAAATTGACACCCTAACATCACAATTAAAAGAACTAGAAAAGCAAGAGCAAACACATTCAAAAGCTAGCAGAAGGCAAGAAATAACTAAAATCAGAGCAGAACTGAAGGAAATAGAGACACAAAAAACCCTTCAAAAAATCAATGAACCCAGGAGCTGGTTTTTTGAAAGGATCAACAAAATTGATAGACCGCTAGCAAGATTAATAAAGAAAAAAAGAGAGAAGAATCAAATAGATGCAATAAAAAATGATAAAGGGGATATCACCACCAATCCCACAGAAATACAAACTACCATCAGAGAATATTACAAACACCTCTATGCAAATAAACTAGAAAATCTAGAAGAAATGGATAAATTCCTCAACACATACACCCTCCCAAGACTAAACCAAGAAGAAGTTGAATCTCTGAATAGACCAATAACAGGAGCTGAAATTGTGGCAATAATCAGTAGCTTACCAACCAAAAAAAGTCCAGGACCAGATGGGTTCACAGCCGAATTCTACCAGAGGTACAAGGAGGAGCTGGTACCATTCCTTCTGAAACTATTCCAATCAATAGAAAAAGTGGGAATCCTCCCTATCTCATTTTATGAGGCCAGCATCATCCTGATACCAAAGCCTGGCAGAGACACAACAAAAAAAGAGAATTTTAGACCAATATCCTTGATGAACATTGATGCAAAAATCCTCAATAAAATACTGGCAAACAGAATCCAGCAGCACATCAAAAAGCTTATCCACCATGATCAAGTGGGCTTCATCCCTGGGATGCAAGGCTGGTTCAACATATGCAAATCAATAAATGTAATCCAGCATATAAACAGAACCAAAGACAAAAACCACATGATTATCTCAATAGATGCAGAAAAGGCCTTTGACAAAATTCAACAACCCTTCATGCTAAAAACTCTCAATAAATTAGGAATTGATGGGACGTATCTCAAAATAATAAGAGCTATTTATGACAAACCCACAGCCAATATCATACTGAATGGGCAAAAACTGGAAGCATTCCCTTTGAAAACTGGCACAAGATAGGGATGCCCTCTCTCGCCACTTCTATTCAACATAGTGTTGGAAGTTCTGGCCAGGGCAATTAGGCAGGAGAAGGAAATCAAGGGTATTCAATTAGGAAAAGAGGAAGTCAAATTGTCCTTGTTTGCAGATGACATGATAGTATATCTAGAAAACCCCATTGTCTCAGCCCAAAATCTCCTTAAGCTGATAAGCAACTTCAGCAAAGTCTCAGGATACAAAATCAATGTGCAAAAATCACAAGCATTCTTATACATCAATAACAGACAAACAGAGAGCCAAATCATGAGTGAACTCCCATTCACAATTGCTTCAAAGAGAATAAAATACCTAGGAATCCAACTTACAAGGGACGTGAAAGACCTCTTCAAGGAGAACTACAAACCACTGCTCAAGGAAATAAAAGAGGATACAAACAAATGGAAGAACATTCCATGCTCATGGGTAGGAAGAATCAATATCATGAAAATGGCCATCCTTCCCAAGGTAATTTACAGATTCAATGCCATCCCCATCAAGCTACCAATGACTTTCTTCACAGAATTGGAAAAAACTACTTTAAAGTTCATATGGAACCAAAAAAGAGCCCGCATTGCCAAGTCAATCCTAAGCCAAAAGAACAAAGCTGGAGGCATCACGCTACCTGACTTCAAACTATACTACAAGGCTACAGTAACCAAAACAGCATGGTACTGGTACCAAAACAGAGATATAGATCAATGGAACAGAACAGAGCCATCAGAAATAATGCCACATATCTACAACCATCTGATCTTTGACAAACCTGAGAAAAACAAGAAATGGGGAAAGGATTCCCTATTTAATAAATGGTGCTGGGAAAACTGGCTAGCCATATGTAGAAAGCTGAAACTGGATCCCTTCCTTACAGCTTATACAAAAATCAATTCAAGATGGATTAAAGACTTAAATGTTAGACCTAAAACCATAAAAACCCTAGAAGAAAACCTAGGCAATACCATTCAGGACATAGGCATGGGCAAGGACTTCATGTCTAAAACACCAAAAGCAATGGCAACAAAAGCCAAAATTGACAAACGGGATCTAATTAAACTAAAGAGCTTCTGCACAGCAAAGGAAACTACCATCAGAGTGAACAGGCAACCTACAAAATGGGAGAAAATTTTCGCAACCTACTCATCTGACAAAGGGCTAATATCCAGAATCTACAATGAACTCCAACAAATTTACAAGAAAAAAACAAACAACCCCATCAAAAAGTGGGCGAAGGACATGAACAGACACTTCTCAAAAGAAGACATTTATACAGCCAAAAAACACATGAAAAAATGCTCACCATCACTGGCCATCAGAGAAATGCAAATCAAAACCACAATGCGATACCATCTCACACCAGTTAGAATGGCAATCATTAAAAAGTCAGGAAACAACAGGTGCTGGAGAGGATGTGGAGAAATAGGAACACTTTTACACTGTTGGTGGGACTGTAAACTAGTTCAACCCTTGTGGAAGTCAGTGTGGCGATTCCTCAGGGATCTAGAACTAGAAATGCCATTTGACCCAGCCATCCCATTACTGGGTATATACCCAAAGGACTATAAATCATGCTGCTATAAAGACACATGCACACGTATGTTTATTGCGGCATTATTCACAATAGCAAAGACTTGGAACCAACCCAAATGTCCAACAATGATAGACTGGATTAAGAAAATGTGGCACATATACACCATGGAATACTATGCAGCCATAAAAAATGATGAGTTCATGTCCTTTGTAGGGACATGGATGAAATTGGAAATCATCATTCTCAGTAAACTATCGCAAGAACAAAAAACCAAACACCGCATATTCTCACTCATAGGTGGGAATTGAACAATGAGAACACATGGACACAGGAAGGGGAACATCACACTTCGGGGACTGTTGTGGGTTGGGGGGAGGGGGAGGGATAGCATTGGGAGATATACCTAATGCTAGATGACGAGTTGGTGGGTGCAGCACACCAGCATGGCACATGTATACATATGTAACTTACCTGCACATTGGGCACATGTACCATAAAACCTAAAGTATAATAATAATAATAATAATAAAAGAAAAAAAAAAAAAAAGAGATCGAGACCATCCTGGCCAACATGGTGAAACCCCATCTCTACTAAAAATACAAAAATTAGCTGGGCATGGTGGCACACGCCTGTAGTCCCAGCTGCTTGGGAGGCTACGGCAGGAGAATTGCTTGAACCTGGGAGGCAGAGATTGCAGTGAGCTGAGATCGCACCACTGTGCTCTAGCCTGGGTGACAGAGTCAGACTCCGTCTCAAAAAAGAAAAAAAAAAAGTTGGCCCTTTATCTTTAGTTATATTTCTAGATTCTGTTCTATTTCATTGGTCAATGCCTCTATACTTATATCTTTATCACTCTGTCTTGATTACTTTATAGTGAGTCTTAAAATCAGGTACTTTGAGTCGTAAAATTTTGTTCTTTTTAAAAATGGTTTGAATATTCTGGAGTTTTTTACATCCATATAAATATTAGAATCAGCTTGTAAACTGTTACTTAAAAAATCTTAGTGGAAATTTTGAATAAAGTACAGTTGAATTTTTAGATCAATATGGGGAGAACTAACATCTGAACAATGTTGAGTTTTCTAGTTCATAAACATGTCTCTTCATTTTTAGATCGTTTATAATTTTTCTCAGCAATGTTTTATGTTTTTCAGGGTAGAGTTCTTGCATTATTTTGTTAAATATATCTTTGAATATTTTATATTTTTCATGCTATTGTTAATAATATCACTTTTTCAATTTTTTTCATTATTCATTGCTAGTATTTAGAAATAACATTGATTTTTCTACATTGATTTTGAATCTTGAAACCTTGGCAAGCTTATTTATTAATTCTAGTAATGTTTTTACAAATACCTAAGAGTTCTTTGTTCATAATCATGTCATTTGTGGATTAAGACAACTTCACTTCTTTTTTCCAATCTGTATTCCTTTATTGCTTTGTTTATTATTTCCACTGTTGTGTTGGATAAAGATGGTGAGAGCAGATATTCTTGATCTTAGGGAAAAATTGATCAACATTACCCCATTAAGTATGATTCCAGCTTTCATAGATATATTATCAGATTAAGTTAGATTCCTTGTAAGTTTGCTGAGAAGCTTTTATTTTTTCAATATGTCATGAATTGGTGTTGACTTTTTCTGAATCTGTTGAGATATTCACGATTGTTACCTTTCATTCTGTTAATACGTTAAATTACATTGATCCTCAAATGTTAAACCAACCTTGCATTTCCAGTATAAATTTCATTTTGCGGTTTATAATCTTCTTTATATCTTGTAGAATCAGTTTGCTACATTTTGTTAGAATATTTGCAGCTGTATTTAGGAAGGAGTGTGTTTTCTTTTGCAATGTCTATCTGGCTTTGGTTTAGTAATAATATTGGCTTCATATTTGAGGAGGAAAGTCTTCTGAACTGTTTGTGTTGGATTGGTATTACTTCTATTTTATATAATTGATAAAATGTAACCAATTTAGACCTGGTGTGTTCTTTGTAAACGTATTTTTGACTATGAATTCAATTTCTTAAGTAGATGTAGGGCTTTTCAGGTGTTCTATTTCTTCTTGTATCAGTTCTCATAATGAGTCTTCCAGGGTGTTTTTTCATTTTAACTGAGTTGTTTAATTTATTGAAATAAGATTGTTCTAATATTTTAGATTTCTTTTCTCAAAGGGAAATGCTTAGGATTTATTAAGTGAAAAAAACAATGCACCTGATTGTCTTTTTAATGTTTGGAGAGTCTCTAGTGGTTATACATGCTCATTCATTTTAATATTGGTGATTTGCCTTTTCTCATGTTTTTTCATGGTTATTCTAGCAACACATTTAATAATTTTATTATCTTTTAAAAGAATCAGCTTTTAGCTGTACTGATTGTTTTTCTTTTTCTTTCTTTTTTTTTTTTTTTTTGAGACGGAGTCTCACTCTGTCGCCCAGGCTGGAGTGCAGTGGCACAATCTCAGCTCACTGCAAGCTCTACCTCCCGGGTTCACACCATTCTCCTGCCTCAGCCTCCCGAGCAGCTGGGACTACGGGTGCCCACCACCACGCCTGACTGATTTTTTTGTATTTTTAGTAGAGACGGGGTTTCACCATGTTAGCCAGGATGGTCTCGATCTCCTGACCTGGTGATCCGCCTGCCTCGGCCTCCCAAAGCATTGGGATTACAGGCATGAGCCACTACTGATTGTTTTCTGTTATTTTATTCCTGCTTTATTTATTTCAGCTATTATTTTGTCCTTATACTGACTTTGAAATTAGTTCATTTTTTTTAGCTTCACAGCAGATCATTGATATTAGACATTTCTTTTCTAATATGAACATTTATATGTTTTATGAAGCAGTAGTTTAAGTCTTTCCCATAAATTGTAATATATTATGACTGTATTATTATTAAGTTAAAAATATTTTCTAATTGCTTCCCTGATTTCTTCTTTGACACATGGGTTTTTTGAGGTTTCCTTTGTTCTTTTGAGATTTTTACTTCCCAAATATTAGGGGATTTTCTAGAATTTTTTAAAATCTATTTTTAATTTAACTATGTTGTGGTCAGAGAATATACTCCTAATTATTCCAATTTATTTAAATTTATGAAGACTATTATTATTGTCTTGTATTATGCCCTATCTTAATGTTTATCTGTACTTTAAAAGACTATATATGCATCCATTTTGTGTATAGTATGCTAGAAGATTCAATTATGTTAAAGTAGTCAATAATGGTGTTCATATCTTTTATAGGATTGCAGATGTTCTTTTTACTTGGTCTATCCATTGCCAAGTGAGGGGTTTAGAAATTTTCAATTATAATTATGCAAATGTCAAGTTTTCCAACCACATTTAGAAGTATACAACTTTTCTCTTTAATTGACTCTTTTATCATTGTAAAATATTTCCTTTTGTCTTCAATAACATTTCTTGCTCTCACATCTACTTTGCCTTCATTCATATAGCCCCTGTAGTTTCCTATGATTCTAGTTTGCATGGTATACATTCTCCATTTTTTCCTTTTACCCTATCTGTGCTTTTATATTTAAAGGGAGTCTTTTATATTTAAAGGGAGTTTTCTATAGGTGGGATTAGGTTTCACTTTTCCATACAATCTATCAATTTCTGTCTTTCCCTTAGAGTATTAGAGTATTTAATTTAATGTTATTTATTGATTTAAGTCTGCCAGATTTATATTTGTTTTCTATTTATTCTACCCTTTCTATTCTTTTTTCTTCTTTTCTTGTCTTTTATGGTTCTAAAAATGTATTTTAGTATTTCCTATTATCTTCTTTATTAACTGATAACCTCTTAAAATAGTGGTTGCCATAGGATTTACAATACACATCACTATCTTATCACAATCTATGTTACATTTGAATAATATATCAGCTTCTGCATAAAATTTAAAAAATTACTAAGGAGTAACTCTCTGTCCTTATTTTTCCTTTGTGCTATTATTGTCATAGATTTTACTCGTGTCTGTTATGAGCTCCACGTGCATTGTTATTAATTTTGCTTTAAATAGGCAATTATCTTTTAAGAAAGTTAAAAATAAATAAATATATATGTGTGTATATATACACACATAATTATTCATATAAATATACATGCACACAAACACATATATAATTACTCCTGTATTTACTATTTTTGGCACTGCTCATTCCTTTGTGTCGATCTAGGTTGCCATTATCACTTTTTGAAGGATGTATTTACTGATTTTAGACTTCTAGTTTAAGCGGTTAACTTCAGGGGTTTTGTTTTGTTTTTTGTTTTTTTTTTTTCCAGAACTTTAAAGATATTTATGCACTATCTTTTGGCTTCCATTATTTCTGATAGGAAGTCTTCTGTTCATTATTTGTTTATTTTTCTGTACCTATTGTTTCTTTTTTCCCTTAGGTGCTTTTTAGCTTTTCCTTCATTATTGGTTTGCAGTAATTTTTTTTCTTTATATCCTTGAGTATATTTATAATAGCTGTTTTATAATAGCTGTTTTTTTTAACTTATTGTCATTTATGGATCTTCTTTTGTAAATTGATTTTTCTCTTTATTATTGGTCATATTTTCTGCCTTTTTTGCATGTCTGACAATTTTTATTAGATGTTTGACATCATAAATATTGTATTTTTGAATGTTAGATCTTGTTGCTTTCCTTTAAATACTGTTGAGTTTTGTTTTGGCAAGCAATTAAAATATATGGGATAATCTTAATCCCATTAAACAAGCCTTTCAGCTTTGTTAAGGTGTGTTTAGAGTACCTTTCACTCTATATTTATTTTATCTTACTGTTAAAGTGTGACCCTTCTCAGTTCTCTCTAACCTGACTGATTGGAACTTGAACGCATCTTAGTCTTATCTCTGGGAATTGTTCAGCTTATAGCTCCTCATTAGTTGTTCTTCATGATTGCTCTTTGTTCACCCTTGTGAAGTCTTACCCAATATGTGCACAACTTAGTATTCAGCAACCAACTCAAACGAGCTCCCGTGCTGGTTTCTAAAATTCTTTGTGCAGCTCCCTCCAAGAAATGTGAGACTCCTCATCCTCACTAAACTCCGCTCTATCTTCAACTCAGCAAGAATACTGTGCTCCTCTTGTATTCCAATTTCTGCACTGTGCTCCAATAATTACCTTTATGCAGAAAGCCAGTACAATTGTAGTGCTCAACTAATTTGTTTCCCTTCCCTCAGGGATCATAGTTCTGTATCACTTTTCATCTAATGCTTGAAAACAGCTGTTTCATATATTTTATCGTTTTCTAGAATTTTTGCTTTATTTTGTTTTTGTTTCTTTGTTTTTTTTTTGTTTTTTTTTTAATGCCAGGGAGGGAAGCCCAGTACTAGTAACTACATCATGGCTGACAACAGAGTCATCTGACTTAGTGTTTAGTCCTTCTCCTTTCTGATGGTATCTGTGGTCTGGCAGTACCTAATGCTTCCTTTATGGAAATCTTTGTAATTGCCTCCCCCAATTGTGACAGAGAAGGAGATTACATGGAGTGAACAGATATGTCAAAAAGAAAAAGAGATAAGACATACTTTGATGAAAGTGATTGGTAAATACTTAATTCCAAGATATAGGAAATAGATATCCATGACTTAGAGAAATACAGAAAATATCTGGGTATGGAGAATACAGGTTACCACCTTTGTATTAAATATCATAAAGTTAGGGAAAAACTGATCACTGATGCTATCAACTTCTGAGATTTTTATGGCACGTCTTTTCTTATGAATTCAAAGACCTAGTATACTTGGACTTGTCTCATCATTTTTGGCTCAAATTCTGTTATCTAGTAAGCATGAAATAAATTTCCTATGAGATGCAAATGGCTCGTAAAACTCAATATGTTATTCTACTAAAAATTTTAGAAAGTCCAAAACCTTACATTGAAAAAAATAATTACTAATTGTGAGAACTTAGGTCTCAGCCAAGGGTATGGAAAAGAAACATAGAAAGACTAGGTCATTCCCAGCACTCGTTACATAGAGCACAATATGGGTTACTCTTACATGCTTCCTAAATCAGGCTAGAGTGGGAAACAAGCAACAAATATGACAGCATTTTAAGAAAGATCTAAGAGGAAGGGAAGAACACCCACTATTTCACCTCTTTAATAACTCCATAGTCACTGCAAAGCATGGCTCTAGCCTTGCAATAACCTCCACCCCTCTTCCCCCACCCATTAGCTGGAGCCAGTGAATTATGGGGAATGGCAGGAGCTCTCCAGCCTCTAGGGGGAAAATGACTTTAATCTCATCAGAGCCCTGAAGAAGGGACTATTAAAAGAGTTAATGGAACGAACTTCTGAATAGGTGGGTCAGGCCACGACAAATTAAAGTCATTTTTTGATTTAAGGAGAAAAAAAGAAAAAGAAAACTGGTGATATGGATCCTGTGGCTCCAATGGCCTCCAAGCCCCCCATCAAATCAATTCTAAATGCAGTAGAGTTCAGATAATTTAACAAAGAACTCCAGAGGTGATATGGTGAATTTGGTCACACAGGTAAAATAGGAAAAAGGTATAGTTCACTACAAGAAGGATTCCTCCCACGGTGTTACCTGAATTACAAGTGGGAGAAAATGAGGGATTAAGCTATGTTAAAATGTTGACAACAGAATACAAGTTGTTGGAGTTTCAAAGGGGTCCAGTTAGGAAGTTCCCTTTGAAGGTGCACTTATATATAAGAATAAAGTTCAACTATGGTTTACCAAACAAAATAACCAGGCTTAGCAAGAAGCAACAGAGAATAAAAGTAGACTATTAGAGTCCAGTCAGCAATGAAAATATGCCCACAAAATGAGTTTTCCCAGTCACTCCAGGAGAGACAGTGAAATTATCATGATTGTTTGAATTTGCCAAACTCTTTCAGATATTTGTAGATTTAGTCTATAGTCAGCAGAGACAAAAGAGGGTACAAGTTTTTTTTGGCCATGCTTATTCTGAAAAGATCTATCCTAGGATGCATAATTTAGTGAACAAAAATGTGGCCATATAACTAATTTTCTTTTAAAAAGGTCCCAAATGTAGATCATCAAGAATATTTTGGAAACAATGATGTATCTAGCCATAGGTCCTTGGATGCCACCAAAAAAGTTAATTGGGCTGAGATAGTTTATCTCAGCTACCTCTATGGGCCCCGGTTTTGAGAAACTGCATCTTTGGAAGCCCTTTCATCCTTGTTGAAGGAGTTGCTATCCAAAGTTCCTTTGTGAGCGAATAATGTGTTCTCATTCCAAAGAAATGAAAAACGACTGTGATCTGGACTTCTGAGACTCTTAAAAATTACTGGGCTGATATCAAAACACTACAAGTTAATGCCTAGAACTCAAAGTCAACTCCACCTAGTGTGAAACATCTGATTGCCTTAAATGAGGTCAGAAGGTGAGACTAAATATACTGAGTACCAGCATAGTGGTTCACACCTGTAATCCTAGCACTTTGGGAGGCTGAAGTGGGTGGATCACTTGAACCCAGGAATTTGAAACCAGCCTGGGCAATATGGTGAAACCCCGTCTCTACTAAAAATACAAAAATTAGCCAGATGTAGTGGCATGTGCCTGTGGCCCAGCTACTCTGAAGGCCGAGGTGGGAGGATTGCTTGAGCTCAGGAAGTTGCAGCTGCAGTGAGCCATGATCCTGCCACTGCACTCCATACTGGGTGGCAGAGCAAGACTCTGTCAAATAAATTAATTAATTAAATAAAGTATACCGACTACCTACTAGATATCAAGCAGACTACATACTTCATCTGTAAAAGACATGCATGTTTTGGAATATTTGGTTTTCATTTCTCCTTTCCAATAATACCCATTTTTATTCATGTGAATACCTCTTCCTCACTGAATATAGTCTTATGGGGATACTATAATCAGAGATGCCCCTTACTCCTAATAAAGAAGTGACCTCATGAATCAATCTAGTCTAATTTGATGTTCCCTCTCTGATACTTCAAACATGATCAGAGAATCAAAGAGGCTAACAGTGGTAGAGTTCTATTCCATTTGATCGAGCATGATCATACTAGAGTTTTGTTACAAAGCTATTGGAAATGTTTGTGCTTCTAGGCCTGCAGAACTGCTTTGCTTCAGTCCCATTTCCATGCCTGATTCTTGGGTATCTCCTGGATTGTGTAGAGCCTTAATGTCTTTCCAGCTAATTAATTTTTGCTTAATTGAGCCCAAATTTATTTATTTTTTTTTTTTTTTGCTGAAAATCACAAAGTCCACAATGATATACAATCTCACTAAACACTAACACAATTCTAAGATGTTACCATTATAACCATTTCTCAGAGGAGAAAGATATAGCAAAGAACAGTTAAATGACGTGCATACACGCAGCTAGTAATGGATACAGCCAGGACTCAAGTAAGGTGAGTTTGACCCAGAGTTTCAAATTTTTAACCTACATTATCCCAATTCCTATCTTTAATTCTCAGACTACTTTCCCAAAGATCATTGACGTGCCACATGCTGATCCAACGATTTTCATTGCTGAAATTGAATAATGGCAGTCTTGCCAATTTAGAGAAAATAATAACTTAATGGATAGAATGTTTTCAATTTTAAATTTTTCTCCCATAAATTTTTCTAAAACCTTTGGTGGTTTCTACTGCTTGTCTGTGAGGCAGACAACAAAACAAATGAACAAGCAGCCAATGAATATTAATGGAAAAACTCAGAAACAACAGATCGTGCTTCTTTCAAGAGCTTGTTTTTTGCATGCACATGTGTTGTGATTTCATGTTGCATACCTATAATATAGTCATTTTCTGCTAGTAAAATTGTTCCTAGTTCAAATGCTGGAATTAAATATATCCATATTTCATAGTGTTATGCAAAGAACACTATGATTTTCAAGCTGTCTACCATCTCATAAAGTTTAAGAAAAACAGTCTCAAATAAGCTGGAGACAATAGCAGCAAAACGTCTTGGATGGTATTGCTTATATCACCTTTAGGAAACTCAGACCTTTATCTAAATCCGAAGTCATCAGATTTTTAAGGATAAGGACCTTGGCACTTGCTGGATTCTACAAGAATAATGTTATTTGTTAGCCTAACTGCAAGACCCAGAATTCGTTTAAGGGGCTTGACATTTTATTTTAATTCTTGGCCTGGACACCAAGTAAAATGCCTCGGGCCTTGAGAAAGGCCAGTGTATGGTGTATTTATTGGCTGTGACTACAAATCTGGTTAACTTGATGGGAATGTATAAAAAATGAATAAAGCAATGCCAGATTTTGCTTTTGGCCATAGATGCATCAGGTTAATGAGACACAGGATAGTAGCTTGGTCTTAAGTCAGAATAGTGGCCCAGGCACAGTCAGGGATTGAGGATTCCTATAATGGGAATGGAAATCAGACCCCTGGACCTTTTTTCCCAGCTTATCCTGTAGTAAGATTGCTGCCATTTCGCATTTCACCTTGTTTTTCCCCTTAAGATATTTCTCTTTCAAATTTTATACTCCTTCTGAAATTTCCTAAGAAGCCAGACCAAATCTATCTATTTATCCATCTATCTATCTATCTATCTATCATCTATCTTTCTATTTAAACATATATATTTAAAACCCACTTTGGGTCAGGAGTGGTGGAAGGGACAAAGGTATGCTAGTGATCCTGCCTACGTAGAGCTTATTTTCCAGCAAAATAAAAAAAAATCCTGATTTGCCAGAAGAGGAACTGATGATCTACCACCCTCCCCATTCTCAGTATAAAACTTTTACCATCTTTGGTTGTGCTTATGTGCTTTCTTTAGAATACTAGATAGAATATTGTAAATATTGTGTTAGTCTGCTTACTCTCTGTACTAATTTTAATCAACTCTGCATTGGTATTGCCTTTCCAGGAAGTCTCATATTGAAATCTCCTAGATTGTAGCAGATTGGATCTCATTGATTTAGATGAAGAAAAGGTTAAAATAAATATACAGGTAAGTGAGGCCCCAGGGAGGAGTCCAGGTACCATGCTCCCTCCGTAGTCATTCCTTTAAAGAGGCAAAACTGGTTTTCATCTTTCCTTTCATGAAGCTGTATTGATTTCCATATGGCTTGAATGTTCCTCTATTTTCCAGACTGATACCACCCACAGAGTTTAAAATCTACTTCTTCGACATCTAGAGATGGCAAGGGAGCCCTTCTATCCCTCATTGCTGATCTTTATTACCACATGTCACCAGGCAGTGCACTGGGCTCATTTTGTTTACTTCCATCAGCCATTTATATTGAGATGTAATCCTGGATCCTAAAAAGAGGAGCACTTTATGTCCCAAGTGAGCGATTCACACTGAACGCTATGTTGACGCATTCTATGGGATATAAAAATCTCTGTTCCGGTGATTTCAGCTCCGTCAGCATAATTTTCCTCCACATGGCACAGGTAAATCATGGTTAGATATTGAATCATTTATCAACCAGTGCTTCGTAAGCCAGATCTCATAAAATCTCAGGAATAGATTGTGCTAACAAAGCAGCTAGCAACCAACTATGATTATCAAAATTTTCCTTCCTCAATCTGTTCCTCATTTAGAGAGAAAGTGCTAAGGAAATTAAAAATTAGTAAGCTTTACCCCTTTTATTGGTAACAATATACAAAGTACTATGATTTTCTTTAGAATAAAAGTCTTATCTGGAGAGGATATAAGGAGGAATATAATATAATAAAGGAGGAAATTTGGAATCTCTGGCTCTTCTGGAAGATGGATTATAGTTCTCTGTGAAAATGTATTTCAGAAAGTCTATACCCATCTTGAGTTCCCTCAGTGCTTAGGCTTAAATCCACAGGGCTAGCACATTGCATAAAAAAAACTTTATGATTAGATGAAGGGGTTCAGTAACAACCAGGGAAGTCAACGTTTATGTATTCTAGGAAGGGAAAATAGTGCCTGGGTAAAGATGTTCCATCTGCAATCAAACATTCTTTACTTCTAAAATGGTATTACCAATTGCTTTCCTAGGAAATGAGATAAAATCAAGAAAGCATTTTCTAAAGGCCTTCAATCTGCCTTGTGTGTTGCATGGTTCTGTATATTTACAAACAGGGCACACAGAGAGTAGTCAAAGAACAAAGGAGATAATGGTTTCCCACCTTAGTCTCCTCTGTCCATACTTGAGCGTCACACACCTGATTATGAAAAGGAAGACCATAAACTTCTATCTATAGAGAGCACAGAAAATGATAAGCAGAGATGACCTCAGACGGAAATTGAAAAGAGCCTGGATATGTAAATGGTTTGATATGATTTTAAAAGATGAGATTAAGGAACTTTAATTCCTCTCACTCTGAACATTCTTCTCTTAGAAATGAAAAATTAAATATTATTTGTGCAAAGCAGTAATTTTTCCTATTTCAAAACATTGAGGTCATTGTTATTTCAATAAATGGTGACCCAAGAAACAAGGTTGAATAAACAATTCTCTCATTTAGAATGCAGAATGCCCAAACTTACCCATCCTTGAACTTGGGGATTGTTTTAGGAATAAAACAACCTATCTCTATACCCCTGAAATAAAATGTTTGCTCTTAGGCTGTCCAAGGGCAGTATGGCAAACCCTAAGCTCTGTTCCAGGGTAAAACAAGCTCTAAGCAGTCTAGGAGGTAAGTGTTCATTCATTTGTCATAAACGGAATTTGACTACAGGCAGGATAGGCCAACAGAAGTAATGTGGGAATACAAGTAGACCCAGAGGTCAGGCTTAAGCCAGAGGCAACACATGGGAGTGCAGCCACTAATCTGTTATCCTTGGCAAGTTAGGCAGAGATGGGAGTCTAGAAAGTAGGTTCCCCAAGGAGGTCATTAATTTGAGCCACAGAAAGAAAACATAAGTAGGGAGGAAACACCAGAGTATTTCTGTTAGCAAGAATGAGGGAAGCAAATGACAATGTTCCCAGCAGGCTGGAAATCTGCACTGGGTAAAGTAAGAAGATAGAGGGAAGGGTAAGAAACTGCCTCTGGGGAACCAAGCTCCCCAGATGATTTGGTGGTTTGGCACATGAACCTATTTTTTTGAGAACAAGGAGAACCCAATGACTAGGTTCTTGGCATATCAGAAGCCACCTGCTGCCAACCCTATGAGCAACTGAGGAAAGGTGCCTCACGCCACCTTCCTAAAGCCAGAACTTGTGCCAGATTGTAGGACAACCTAGAAACTACAGGGAAAAAATTAGTAAAGGGAGACTTAGCAATCAGGGTTAAAGAGATAAGGTTTTTGGAAATGTAGAAGGGAAACACAGTACTTCCTCATTTATCCAGGTCAGGAACCAGGCAGACACAGTGGAAGGAGCCCTGGCATTAGCATCCTATGCCTTAGTGTGAATGTCACCTCTTTCTTTGGCCAGTATGCACCGTAGTCAGGAGTGCAGGGTGCTAAACCCCAGTATGTGAGTTGAAGCCCAGCTCCATTGTGCTGAGTAAATTTCATAATCTCTTGTTTCTTCATCTATAGAATTGTCAAATATTGTAGTACTTTTCTAATAGCTGTTAGGAGGATTAGGTGATTGCATACATGTAAACACATCGACCTGTGTCAGAACCTACTAAGTACACAATAAACATTAAGCATTAGTTTTATGAGGCATTGAGAAAGGTACTTAGTTTCTTTGAATTTTCATTCTTCTTATCTGAAAACAGGCACAATAACATCCATGTCATAAAGTGGTTAAAATATTTAAATGAGGTAAGGTATAGGAAAGTACATGTTTGAGCCAGGCGTGGTGGCTCACGCCTGTAATCCCAGCACTTTGGGAGGCCGAGGCGGGAGGATCACGAGGTCAGGAGATCAAGACCATCCTGGCTAACACAGTGAAACCCCACCTCTACTAAAAAAAAACAAAACAAAACAAAAAAAAACGAAAAAACTTAGCCGGGCGTGGTGACAGGCACCTGTAGTCCCAGCTACTCAGCAGGCTGAGGCAGGAGAATGGCATGAACCCGGGAGGCGGAGCTTGCAGTGAGCCGAGATCAGGCCGCCGCACTCCAGCCTGGGCGACAGAGTGGAAAAAAAAAAAAAAGTACATGTTTGGCACAGAATAAATGTGTCAGTTAAGAATGCTTTTGTATCCCAGTAGTAAAAAACACTATTAACAATAACTTAAACTTATAAAGGGTTTATTTTTGTCACAAAGCAAGTACTCCAGAGTTTGGATGATGTTTATATTTAGTCAGAGGCTTCATGATGTGTGAGTGCACAGTCAGCAACTCTGAGATCACTTTGACTATCATAATCCTTGTTTAAGACAGAGGCTGGGCACAGTGGCTCACACCTGTAAACCCAGCACTTTGGGAGGCCAAGGCGGGTGGATCACAAGGCCAAGAGATCGAGAACATCCTGGCCAACATGGTGAAACCCCATCTCTACTAAAAATACAAAAATTAGGTGGGTGTGGTGGTCCGCACCTGTAGTCCCAGCTTCTTGGGAGGCTGAGGCAGGAGAATCACTTGAACCCGGGAGGCGGAGTTTGCAGTGATCCGAGATCGCGCCACTGCACTCCAGCCTGGCGACAGAGGGAGACTCTGTCTCAAAAAAAAAAAAAAAAAAAAAAAAGACAAAAAGAGGGGATGCTCTTTGCATAGCTACATGCTATGCAAACATATATTCATGAATAGGATTGCCAGATAAAAGACAGGGCATTCAGTTAAATTTGAATTTCAGATAAACAATGAAGGCATTTTTAGAATACATATTTCGTAAGCAATATTTGGGAAATACTTATACTAAATATTCATGGCTTATCTGAAATTCAAATTTAATAGGGTGTTCTGTTTTTTTCTGCTAAATCTGGTAGCCGTGTACCAGGAGATCCTAGCAGATTGCTTCTTACACTGTAACCTTTGTCTGCAAAGGAGGTTGGAAAACGATTTGACTTTTTTTAGCCTTTTTAGTTGTCAAAGGACAAAGGGATAGGCAATAATAGTTAGACCAGTCAACTAATAACGGTGCCTCGCTTAGTAGATGCTCAATATTCATTTCATCCACTGTCCCTCTTCTCAAGGTTTGATTGTCCCTTTACACAGAGGAAAGTACATATAAGCCTTACTACCTTAAAGTGTTACATAATTAATGCCAATATATAAAATTAGCAATTTCATATTTTAAAAAAGGGAACTGAAGCTTAATTGGCAAATCCAGGAGTTAACTAAATAAAACTTACAGGTTATATCCATTTGGTTATATCCATGCTAACAGGCCTCCCTGGCCCATGGGGCAAATTTCTTTTCCATATTTAAAAGCAGAGTTGAGACTAAAGTGAGGCAAGTAAGATACCTAGGAAACAAAAAGTAGGAAGATACTCCTTTTCACTCACTCACTCTTACAGGATCTCCTTCAGTTATGCACCCTAAGCATCTCCCTTGTCTCACCCTAGCCCCAGCCTTGCATGTGTAACTGAAACACTAGGGGTTCAGTCTAGGTCCTGCCGCTTGCAGCACAGGAAGCCAATCAGTGATGACGAGTTATTGCCAAGGAAGAAGGCTTTTCTCAGGTGCTGCAGACAAGGAGATGGGAGTTCAGTCTCAAATCCATCTCCCTGACTGACTAAAACTAGGGCTTTATATAGCAGGGAAGAAATGTCACAACATGTAAGAAAACAGGAACTAGGGAGGGCAAGGAAGCAATCATGATGAATGAGGGGTCCCCATCTCATTATCAGGATATGGTGATCTGGTGAGTTTTAGTTCTTTGATTCTTTCTTTGAGAGGCCCAAAGGTCCTTTCCTGAGGAAGGAACTCAGATAAAACAAATATGAGTTTCAAGCTTTAAGACCAGACGGGTCAATTTCTATGTTTATCAAAAAGGCCAGTCTATGAGATTTTGGGGTTGGTTTCACATGGAAGTTTGCTATCTTTTTGCCTAGGCCAAAGGATGACACACTAATGGTTGTTAGTTTCTAACTCCCAAATGTAGTCACAGATGAGGAGTGATTGACTGTTTGGGCTATTTCTGTAGGAAAAGCTTCAGATGACTTATGTGATCTAATTTAGCTTAGTGAAGCTAGGAGAACCTCCATGCATGCTGGATGTATTCTTTACTCCCATTCTCTTTCCAGTGCACAGGAATATATATGGCTTTAACTCCTCAGAAGATAACTTTATGTCAGAATGTATTAGTACCCATCAAAGCACTATAACCTGGCTGCAACATCCGTTCAATTATAGACAGCCTCTTGCTTTTTACCAGACAAGGGTACAGGCTCCAGTTTCTGATATGATTTGACTCAATTTTCTTTATCTGCCTCAAGGTGCTATAAAATTATTACTTCTTTTATTTAAAAAAAAAATCTTCGTTGTATTTACCTTCTCTTTTCCCAACCTCTGCTTCTGTCTTTCACAATTACTACCAATAAAGAGGCAGCAGGATTAACTGATAGCATATCATCCACCTGCATCCCAAG
This sequence comes from Pongo abelii, assembly GCF_028885655.2. Lineage (NCBI taxonomy): Eukaryota > Metazoa > Chordata > Mammalia > Primates > Hominidae > Pongo > Pongo abelii. The sequence continues at coordinate 40,611,713 of NC_071985.2, read as the reverse complement.
TCAGAGAAGAAATTTGAGGCAGAGAGCAACTATTTGGGATAGTACCAACCATCAAAGATGGCTTAGACAGAGGCATTCTGAGCTATAATAGAGACCGTATAAGGATAATAAATCTAAGAAAGAAGCAATATGCTACTTTAGAAGAATATAGGTGGGATTATAATTTTACATAGAGCAAAATTATTTCAATAGAAGTAATGGATGCATCTATGTGAGACTAGACTGTGAGTCTTTAGAAGAAAATTTATATTCATGTGGTGAGAGTGTTGCCTTAATCTGAATAAATCTAGCAAGAGCAATTGCTGTTGGAGGACCAAGCTTAGGTTGAAAGAAACACTTTCTTTCTCATATGTCCCATCAGAAAAAAAATACTCACTCACATCCTTCCTTTTTGAGACCAGAAAAACCCCAGGAAGAAAACAATCCCACCTCCTACCATTAACATCAGGGTGAAGACTACAGTCAGTGAATATTAGCAAAAACTTCTAGAAGGGTTTATTAGAAGAAAGCAAGTAGGACTAGGAAGGGTTGGCAGTTAGAGAAAAGGGTTTATCCATGTGGGGCGCCTCCCAAAGGCATGGCCTGGAGGGTCCTGGTTCCTTGTGTGGCATGAGGGAACTGGTTAGCTGAATCAAGTTGCAGCTAAAAATCCTCTGACTCAACTTCCTTGGAACACTTAAGGCTTTCATGAGTAGGTCAGATTAATCCTGATTGGAGTCTTCATGTATTTAATTCTTGTATGCTGTGTAAGGTGATACTCAAAAAGGGGCATGTTCTGCTTCCTTGTCGTCATGCCCACCCTAGAAGGTGGCTTTCACAAGCAGGTGACTTTCCAATAAACTGTAGACTTGTTTCGCTGGCCTTCCCCGTGAGCTTACACTTTCCTTAAAGAAGAACCAGATTCATTCTTGTGCAGGAAAGAAGGGAGGAGCCTGGCTACATGAATTTTTCTGCTAACTGAGACATGGGGGAAAGAGAAAGATTTTAGAGTGGTAGTGGAATGAGGAAAATACCCTGAAGGCCTTCAGATTAAAAACAGGAAACACAGTCTAACAGTACTTATAAGGTCAACTTTGATTGAGAGGCAGCAAACCAAGAGCTGAGAAAAAGCAAACATACACTTTGTTATTTGAGATCAAATGTTTTTGCCTTTCCTGTTTTAACATCTTCTTTTTCTGTCTTCTCAGCAAATAAACTAATGTTTGGAAGAGAAATAGATTTACAAACAAACCATCTTTCTATTTGTATACATGGTCATACAAAGGAAAGGTTTTGTTCCTCCACACACACAAAATCCTGCACAGAAAATGCATACAAATGATTGCAGCTGTCACTATCACAACTTAGAGAAAATGCAGATGGCATAAAATAATATTCACAAATGGCTAATAGAATTTTAATAGCTACAAGAAAGAAGAGAAAATGAAGGCACTGAATCTACTTGGGATGTGAAGAGAATGAGATGGTCCCAGGAAGAGTCCAAAGGCAGAGCTATCCTTGATTTTCCTCATGTTTAGAAGTGGCATTCCCCGGTGCATTGATTTATGTGAGGATTAGGCAGTAATCATAGTCCCTAGACTAGCCTGGAAGGCATGTGCATAAAGTATGATATTTGCAATATGCAAATGTCATGTATGATGAATGAAATGTTCAGTATGTCTCGAGGACACCCAGATGCTAACCAGCCACTGCTTCTGTGCTGCAAATGGGAAAGGAACTTGGGGCAAAGTTATCTTTCTATAGCTAATTGATTTCTTTAATAACATGGTTTCTGAATCTAAATATCAGTACTAAACCATAAGTCATTCTACCTATGTTAGCTTTCTATGATTTTAGATATTTCTTAATGATAATAACAGTTAGAACTGGGGACTGAGCAATAGGAAGGTGGGTCAACCTACGTACATATAGCACATATAAGGCAAAGCCACAAGGGAATATGAAGATTTTACGAAGGAGTAGATGCCATTTTAAGTCCAAATAGTTTGAATGAAACTTGGGAGCTATTCTTCAGGTAAGGAAGTGGATAGGTCACGAATGTCCTGAGCCAAGTTCACAACTAAGTGCAATATTCAGGATGATTCCTAAAGAGGAACAATTACAGTAAAACATGTAGGTCCCATAAAGAAAAAAGACCAACATCTAGATGGTTTGGTAGTAAGCACCAAAAGAAGACAGCTCCTAGAGCAATAATCCATTCTCCAAGGCAGAGATTATATCATTTCAGAAGAAGAATGAAATCCAGTCAATGCAGATCTGGGAATTCAAAGTAAGGCCAGGAGCGATACTGGCTCAGGGCTGAACTGAGGGTAGCCTATACAGCTATGGATTTTTTTCTTTTCTTCTTCTAAAAGGAATCCCTAGGGTCTTTAGAATTTAAGAATGGGATGGTTCCAACTGTACAAAATAAAGACAATATACAGATACTGGCTGATCATCCACCTAGCACCCATGCCTGACACCTTGTAGAGGCTCAAAATGGTTTGCTGAATTATATATTTGAGTTCTTGTGGGTAAAAGTATGTTTCTTTTTACCAATTGTTGCCTTTAATGTTTCTGTCTTTTCTTTACTAGAACTAAAGTGTTTAATTATAGAAGATTGCTTGAAACTGAATGCAGGAGTCTTGGTGAGTCAGAATGTTTCTGAAGCTTAGAGGTAACTAAGGAACTTTCTATAGAGCAATGGTGAAACCTCAAAGGGATTTGAGCCAGTAAATATGGTAGCAGTGATGACTCTAGAGCTGCATTGCTCAGTATGGTAGTCACTAGCAATATGTGCTGTTGTGACTTATCCAAATGGAGCTGTGTTTTAGGTAGCAATACACACCAGATTTCAAAGACTTACTACAAAATAAAATAGTTGTAAAATACCTTATTATTTTTATATTGATTGAATATTGAAATAATATTTTGGACATATTAGGCTAAACATAGTGTTTGAATTAATATCTCCTGTTTCTTCTTACCTTTATTAATGCAGCTACTAGAACATTTAAAATCTTATATGTGACTTGCATTCCATTTCTATTAGACACTACTCTAGAGAGAAAAATCAGAATTTGGTGATTTATGCTGGTGTTCCTTCAAGTGTGGCCTATGGACCAGTATCAATCCACATACCATTACTAATCAAAAAGGAGTTAAGTAAAGAAATTGAGAGAAAGGATCTAGAAACTTGTTATATCAGTTTGACATTGTCATGACATCCAAGTGTGTGATGTTTTATTTTCCATAAGTATCAGTTTATGACAAATTGGGAGAAAAACTCTTTGCTTTTTCACCAGAGATAGTTTAAGGAACATTGAGGATTTATCACAAGACAGCTTCAGTGGGTCAGAGGAAGCTGTCACATGCTTTAGAAACTTAGGGATCTTGGAAGCAGCTGTCAGAGGTCTGCTAAATGTGCTCCCAGAGGAAGCGTGCTTCTGAGGCCACACGAAGGAGAAAATAGGGAACAACTTTCCATCATTTTCAGACAGTTCCAGGTATGGGTCTCTGTATGGAATGCTAAGTTTATCGCTGGACTAGGGAAGCTGGAAAGGTATGGTTAATGAGGTTGAGGGGTATCAAACTAAGAGAATTTAGGATCCAGATGGCTCTATACAAGTGAACATCTACTTTTCAAGGAAACATTTCAAAACTTCATCCTTCACAGGACTACGGTGGGTGTAATTACTCATTCGTTCATCTATTCAATTAGCACTTATTGAGTAGTTACTATGTTCCAGGGACATTGCTGGGTCTGGAGCTCCAAGGATAAGTGAGATATTTCAGCTGCCCACAAAAAGTACACAATGTAGTAGGAGGCACAGACACACACACTGTATGACAACACATGATTTATGGGCTTGGCAGAATGACAAGTAAGATATGGTTACCATTAGCCAAAGGACTAAAGGAGCTCTCTGCTTGATCTTAGAAGGATAGGTAATGCTGCTCTCATAGGCAGCTCCTACTAGGAAAAGTCAGCAAGCAATTTAAGAAAAAGAACAATGGTTTCAGATTCACAGAAAACTAGGTTTGAATCCTTGTTTCTTTGCTTGTAGTTATGTAGCCTTGGACCTCAGTTCCCATTCCTCTAAAGTGAAGAGGGCTACATCCACTCAAGGGATGCTGTACACATTAAATGAAATAATGTAAGTTAAGCACCAGGCACATTGTAAGCGCTCAGTAAAGGTAAATGAGTGCATAAACTTAACATTCAACATTACTTGGGGCAAGATTTTTCTGAATTTTCTATAAGGCTGAAACTACAAGTAGGGCTAAGTGTGTCCTGCTCTGAAGATTGAAGAATCACAGGGTCAGGGTGTTACACAAACCATTGAAGAAACAATGGGCTGACATACTTTTAGGATAGACTCAAGGGAAAGTTATTTCAGCTGAATGTCAGAAAAATAAAAAAAGATTATTTTCTGTCACTGAGGGCCTTGAGTTGGTGGTGACGGAGCTCAAAACATACTACCCCCAAATGTGGCACCTTGATACATTGAGGTTTTTTTTTTTTTTTTTGAGATGGAGTCTTGCTATGTTGCCCAGGCTGGAGTGCAGTGGTACAATCTCAGCTCACTGCAACCTCTGCTTTCCAGGTTCAAGAGATTCTCCTTCCTCAGCCTCCCAGGTAGCTGGGATTACAGGCATGCACCACCACACCGAGCTAATTTTTGTATTTTTAGTAGAGATGGGGTTTCACCATGTTGGCCAGGCTGGTCTCAAACTCCTGACCTCAAGTGATGCACCCACCTGGGTCTCCAAAAGTGCCAGGATTACAAGCATGAGCCACTGCCCCCAGCCCAATACATTGAGTATTTTAAGCTACAGGAAATTAAGAAAACTGCAGAAGCAGGAAGTTCTCTCTAATTTTCTCACTCTTCTCTCCTCCAGCAGTTCATAGACCCCACTGTGAGAGGTGCCCTCCCTATACCGGGAGGAAGGTGACACCCTTATCCTTGAAGTTAAAATGTCACAGAGAAGCATCTGAACCAACAGGCCTGGCAAAGTTTCCCCAGTTTATTACCATTAGATCATACTCTGTCAATTATATTTTCCCATGACTGTCTACTCTCCATCAAATCTAGCCTAAAAATACACAATTTTAACCATTTCTTCAATGCTTCATTTCATTATGAAGCCTCCTGTGTGGTGTAAAACTTATATTAAATAAATATATGTGTTTTTCCCCTGTTAATTTGTCTTTGTAGCTTTCCTTTCAGACCCAGCCAAAAACCCTAAGAAAATCAAGGAAATCTTTTCCTACCCTGCAAGGTCTATGAGCAGTTACTAGTCCCCAAGGCCAGATCACCAGCATGTCACAGAATTACATGTAAGTTGCAATATTATTGTTCATTACAACCCACAATAATAGATGAAGTGGCCAGGCATGGTGGCTCACACCTGTAATCCCAGCACTTTGGGAAGCCGAGGCAGGCGGATTATGAAGTCAGGAGTTTGAAACCAGCCTGACAACATGGTGAAACCTCATCTCTACTAAAAATACAAAAAATTAGCTGGGCATGGTGGCGTACGCCTGTAATCCCAGCTGCCCAGGAGGCTGAGGCAAGAGAATCACTTGAACCCAGGAAGCAGAGGTTGCAGTGAGCTCAGATTGCACCGCTGCACTCCAGCCTGGGTGACAGAGTGAGACTAAGTCTCAAAAAAAATAAAAAAATAAAAAATAATAATAGATGAAGTGAGATAGTGGATGTGCAAAGTGCTCAGGAAGCAAAAAGGGCTAGTCAAGTAAGGTGTTATTATTATTAACAAGAGCTGTCTATTTGAAAAGTCTTGGGCTGGGAAAAATGGTCAACATGTAAGTTCGAAGAGTTTGTTTTACACACAACCAAACAAATGGTGGTCCCTCCTTGAAGAAGCTGGCATCTCATTAGTTGTGGAACCCTGTTCCCTAGCTCTGGGAGCCAATCCAGGTCTAGAGTGGACAGTTGCCAGTCCTGGCAGAAGAGGCAGCTGACTCAAGGTAACATCAGTCATTTAGTGGCACAGACAGAAAGTGGAGGAAATGAAATGCTCCTCTGCATCAATAGCTCCTAGTTAAACAAAAACAAAATAAAATACCTTTGCGTTTTTCTTGCAGTGCTGTGCAGTTAGCTGGGAGGCCATATTCAATCCCATTGACAACATCTTTAAAAAACACACTATTATGGATGAGCACGTCTTTATGCAAATGTGGTGACAGTCTCTCCAAAGCTCTAATTGATGTGTATTCTATGTGTGTGTCTGTGTGTGTGTGTGTGTACAATCAACCATACCTGAGGTAACACTGTAACCAAAATAATTTTGTTTTAATTTGATACAATTACTGTTAACTGGACCTAAAAAATTAACATGAGAAAACCATATTATTTGACTTTGCTCTGTCACTAGAGAGCTCAAATAAGAAGGATGCCTCTGCAGCTTCACACTGGCATCCTCAGTATTACCTGATTCAACTCTCTTGACTAATATCAATGATACATTCCACATAAAGGGTTTTTTAAATCTTCCCAAATGGTTCATTCAATCAATCCCAAATTTGATTAACTTTTGATTTTTCACCAAATTAACTGAACTTACCTAACAGTAGTGGAACCATGTATATGTAGACTCTCCCTTGCTGGTGTGAGTGTAGACATATGTATGTATCTGTGAAAAAAGGGACAGGATTAAGTTGGTATTCTGGCAGACACTGGGCTTTGTTATTTGGATATTGAAAATCATAACCCAAAGAGAAAAGTACAGAGTTTAAAGATATTTTTATGAGAAAGAATCAGATATAGACATGACCGTAAAATGTTTTCTGGGAAAATTATACAGAAAGCAGAGTATTCTTTTGGAATAAGGTTTGAGTGACCAATATGAATATAATGCAGACCAGATGAGATAGCTTGCCTGACAACTCCACACCAGGTAAGCAAATCTGGGAGAACTAGGTTGGGTTAGGGGAGGATTGGGTTTTACATCGAATTGTATCGTATTGATGAGTTTACTTATTTTGGGAGGTCTGAAGTGGGGCTCATGCATCCACATTTTTAAAGAACTCCCTAGGTGATTCTAATGCACACCAAAAAATAGAAAATCTTGCACACAAATACACACACAATGCACATATATTCACCATTACAAAAGTAATATCATTGCATTAGAAAAAAATTTAGAGAAAAGTTATAAAAGACAATGATTACCTATAATTTTACTATCCTAACTCAACCTCTTATAGCATTTTGAGATACTTAATTCCAGATTTTTGTTTTCCATATGTATGTGATTTGTTGCTATTTTATAAACAAACATATAGCTATATGATTACCATCTACTAGATTTTTTTTTTTTTTTTTTTTTTTAGAGATGGAGTCTTGCTCTGTCACCAGGCTGGAGTGCAGTAGTGCAATCTTGGCTCACTGCCACCTCTGCCTCCCAGGTTCTAGCAATTCTCCTGCCTCACCTTCCCTAGTACCTGGGACTACAGGCACATGCCATCACTCCCAGCTAATTTTTTGTATTTTAGTAGAGATGGGTTTTCACCCATGTTGCCCAGGCTGGTCTCAAACTCCTGAGCTCAGGCAATCCACTCACCTCGGCCTCTCAAAGTGCTAGGATTTCAGGCCTGAGCCACTGCGCCTGGCCACCATCTACTAGATTTCAAATGAAACTTGGGGTGGAGTTTCTAGTAACTTCCTTTGTGAGGCTCTTCCCTATTGAATACATCTGCCAGTCAGAAGCATCTATCTCTTCTCTTGATACTTGTGGCCAAATCACCCTCTGGATTAAGTCTGAGATTAAGCTCAGGGTGCCTGACTACCTTTGTATTAATTCAGCTGTTCTCCTGGTGAGAGTGCCACCCCTTTGTCAGAAAGGCTTGAACTTAAAGTAGCAACAAGGGGGAGGGGGCGGAGATCTTAACCTGGATTTATCCATATTTTCCACTGCAATTCTATGTTTATACATACGAGGAGATATCAAAGCACTGCTTGGAATCTCTTGCCTCCCAGGAGTTCATAAATCTCTCCCTTTCACTTACACTGCAGGGATATTAAACACATTATTCTGTTTTGATTGAATGCCAGTAAAATTAAATTCCATCTTTCCATCTGCGGCACCATGCGGGGCCCATTGCTTTATGGAAAAGGGGAGAGTGGCAATGGCGGAGGGACCTCTTCAGGACGCACAGGAGCATGCCACTTTTTGCTAGACAAAATGAATTTTTCTCTTCCATGGCACAAATCTCAACATCTGCTCTGTCTTTACCTCCCAGACACCCTGACAGGTGTAGCCGTCTTTAAAACATTGCTAGGAAGCAACATATGGACTGTCAACAGTGTATAAAGGATAAACACACACAGGGTAGGGGCAGGGCTATGTTTCTGATCTTTCAGCCTTATTATTATTTCTTAATCTGGCTTTAATTTCTCCAGACTTTCCTGGGTGTCCATCTTTCACCGTCCCATCAAAATGTTTGGCACAGAATTCTGATTTTCACCCTTGCCTTTTCCAGCTGTTTCTCACCATTTAGCTACATCCCTGTCTCTTCCCCGCCCCCAGGGAGAGGAAAGTTAAATGATGTTAATCTGCCAAATATTTCTAATCATTAGGAAGCCATAAAAATTAACATAACCATCAGAGGAAATTAATTGCCAAAGAAGACAAGGTTAGAACTGGAGAGTGAGGACTGGGGAGAGGAGGCAGGCAGAAGGGCGCTTTGTTTCTCCTTTGTGGTTTTGAAAGAGGGGTTACAGCTGGAGGACGGGAGGAGGCTAAGCACAGAGCTGCTTCCTACTCTTAATTATGAGAACAGCCCCAGAATTTCAAGTGGTGCCAGTGGTGAAAGACTAGCGGAGGGATTCCCTCGATTCCTTTCTCTTTTTCCTCTCCCTGCTCCACTGGGGGAGATTTCTGGTTATTTTTTAATTCCAGTTCAAAATAGAGGTTGGGGGAAAAGAAGCCCACACAGGCCTCCTGCAGGAAATACCATTAATAATTAATACCCAATAATAATCCGATCCATGGGAGACTCATTACAAGTAAGGTCTTGACAGACTCACCGATGGATGCCCTTAGCTTTGCTTCTTCATCAGCTTGCAGGATTTGTTCAGCGGGGATTTGAGCACACATAAGCAGTGACAAAAAAAAAAAGGATAAATAGCAGGTTTGTTCACGGAAGAGGCTTATTCATCCCTATAGGGTTTTTTCCATTTTAGGTTTATGGCTTGGTGGGGAATTTCCCTTTAATTGGGATTGTAATGTAACGATGGAACCTGTCGACATTTACAAGAGAGATGGGAGGGCAATTCTTCCTAACTTGTTTGTTGTTATTATTACAATCCTGGCTCCTTTAGGAGATTCTGTATAAAGGAAGCAGACAATCAGGCTGATCAGAGACAAAGCAGCCAGTAAGACAAGAAAGAGAAGAGAGACTATGAGCCACAGGATTGATCTGGGGCTAGCAACTGCTTGGAAATCAGGCTATTCAGAGAGCACTTTGCACATGGAATGTGTGCTTTAATCTTCACACTAAGGTCAGTGTTACAGCCCCATTTTCTAGATGAGGAAACTGAGGAAAAGGGAAGTTAGGTAATTTCCCCCAACATTTCAATTCATAAATGGCAGGGTTGGGATTCTATTCCTGGAAGCTGGCTGAGAAGTCAGCTCTGATTTGCTACTCTTTTCTGGCTTTTTGAGATGTGAAAAAATGACTCTCTGCAAAGTCAGGTGTACAATGTGGGAAGAGAAGCCCTTTTCTGAGTCTGGCTTTCCTAGGGGCAGAATTTTCTAGTGATTCTACCCTATGTTCTGTAAAATATATGAAAATATTAAGGCCTCTTTGTTAACACCCTCACTGAGAAAGCAGGTGGAGTCATGGCAAGAAATCAAATTTCACTCAGATGGTTCAGCCAAAGGGAATTTAATGTAGAGATTGTTTACAGAGGTGTGGGTATGGCTAAGGAAGCCTAGTGCGGGCTTAAGGAACCCAGAAACAAGCAACAGCAGCCGTTACCTCCAATACCGAATTCTAGGACAAAGGTCCAACCCTCAACTCACTGGAAACCATAGAGCACTTCCATAACCTTTAACCAAAACTTCAGCCAAACCAGGCTGGGTAGATATTTAAAGGACCTCCTCAGTTTGGAATTTTGTTTATTTAATTAAGAAAAAATTGGGAGCGGGGTGTGGTGGCTCACGCCTGTAATCCCAGCACTTTGCAAGGCCGAGGAGGGCGGATCACGAGATCAGGAGATTGAGATCATCTTGGTCAACATGGTGAAACCGCGTCCCTACTAAAATGCAAAAAATTAGCCAGGCGTGGTGGCACACACCTGTAGTCCCAGCTACCTGGGAGGCTGAGGTGGGGGAGTTGCTTGAACCCAGGAGGTGGAGGTTGCCGTGAGCCGAGATCCTGCCACTGCACTCCAGCCTGGCTACAGAGTGAGACTCCATCTCAAAAAAGAAAAAAGAAGAAAGAAAGAAAACATTTGGAATGAACAAAGAATACAAAAATAATAAAACAAACCCAATAAACACAATATCAAAATGTGTCAAACGCTAACCTAGTCATTTCACATTTCTTATTTTCAAAGAAAGCTACAATGTAACTACAGTCTTCCCACCCTCCTTCTCTTCCTCTTCATTCTCACTTATCTTCCCTCTCATCATGAGTGATTGCTATTCTGGATTTGGTGACATCTCATTAGCATGCTTTCATATTTTTACTACATATTGATATATCTCTAATCGATAGATATTGCTTTGTGTAATTTAAATGCATATAAATTGCATTTGTAAATACAGTTTACATACAAAGTGTATTTGTAAACAACTTGCTTTTTTTCATTTAACATATTTTGAAGTTAACTCCTTTTGCTATAGACACATCAAATTTATTATCTGCCTGGTATTCCATTGTATGACTAAACTATAGCTTATCCCTTTTTTCTTGATAATATTTAAGCTGTTTTCAATTTTTCTGTTGAAAACAATGCTGGAATAAGCATTTGTGTACATATCTACATGAGTAGATTATGCAGGAAATTGTCTAGAAGTGGAGTCACTGGGTTATAAAGCATTCCTATCCTTGATTATGCTGATAATGCCAGACTACCTTCCACAGTGCCAATTTTACAGTCACCATCACCAAATGATAATTTACATTCTTCATATTCTGGTTTTAATTTACACCTTCTGGTTCTAATTTATATTTCCTTTATTCCAAATGAAATTGAACTTAAACTTTTCATGTGTTTATGAGACATTCACGTTTCTGCTCTTATGAGTCTGTTTAAATATATGTTCTATCTTTTTCTTCAATTGTCTTTATCTTGCTCTTTAAAGGAGTGTTTTATATATTCTGGTCACTAATTTTTATGTATGTGACAAATACTTATCTTTTAATTTTTGAATGTTGAATGTCTTCAAGTTATAGTTTTTTTTCCTATTATTTTACTTTAAATTTTGTTATATTTTTCTGTTTAAAATCAGGGTCTTACACACAGCACTTCATTATGTGTTAAAAATTTCTGCCTTTCAATTTGACCTTAGATGATTTACATTTAATGTAATTATTCATATGGTTAACCATTAAATCTATTTTATGATTTGTTTTCTAATTGAGCCCTATCCATTTTTTGTTGTTTTCTGTCTTTTTTAGATCTTCATTTACAAAATTGTTTGTTAGTTCCTTTTTTTGTTTTTTACATCTTCATCTTTATTATTGGCTTATTAGCTAAAACCTTTTGTTTCAGTGGTTGCTCTAGGGTTTACAGTGTTTACTTTTTATATACTATAGTTGACCTTCAAAAAATATTATACTGCTTCTTGCATAATGTATGAACCTTACAAATGAATGCATCATTTCTTCCTTCTATACTTTGCTGTATAGTTGTCACATATTTTACTTTTATATATGCTATAAACTCTACAATGCATTATTGATGTTTTTGCTTTAAATAGTAAATTATCTTTTTTAAAAAATAAACTTTTTATTTTGGAATAATTTTAGATTTGCAAGAAAGTTGCAATGAAACAGATTTCTCACATATACTTTACCCAATTTCTCCTAATGTTAGCATCTCACACAGTTATAGTACATTTGTCAAAACTAACAACTAACATTGATACACTACTCTTAATTAAATATAGACCTTATTCAAATTATTAAATTTTCCACTAATGTTCCTTTTCCAAAAAGACAATTATCTTTTGAATTTTTTTAGATAATTGAAGATTCACTTGCATTTTTAAGAAATAATAAAGAGACATCCTATGTATCCTTTACTCAGCTTCCTTCAATGGTAACCTCCAGTGAAACTATAGTACAATATCACAGTGATGATATCGATAGGATCAAGAGACAAAACATTTTCATCATCACAGTGATCCCTCACGTTGCCCTTTTATACATACTCCTGCTTTTCTCTCACCTCCCTTGTCTTCCCTCCTCCCTAATTCCTCGTCTTTTATTCTGGCAACCACTAATGTGTTCTCCATTTCCATAATTTGTTATTTCAAGGTTGTTATGTAAGTGAAATCATAAAATAGACAATCTTCTGAAATTGGTTTTCTCCACTAAGTATAATTCTTTGGAGACTTATTCAATTTGCTCCATATACAATATTTTGTAATTTGTTCCTTTTTATTGCTGAGTAGTAGTCTATGGTATGGATGGATGTACCACAGTTTGGTTAATTATTCATTTGTAAAGAGACATCTGGGTTGTTTCCAGTCTTGTGATCTTATGAATGAAGCTACTATAAAATCCATGTACAGGTTTTTATGTGAATATATGTTTTCATTTCTATGAAATAAGTCGAGTAATTACTGGGATATATGGAAATTACATGTTTAATTTTTAAAGAAACTGACAAACTTTTTTTCAGAGTGGCTGTGCCATTTTACACTCCCACCAGCAATGTGTGAGTGATCCAGTCTCTCTATCTCCTCACTGTCACTATTTTTTAATCTATTTTATGATTTTTGTGTTGCAATATCTCATTGTGGTTTTAATTTGCATTTCCCTAATGCATAGTGATAATGAACATCTTTTTATGTTCTTATTTGCCACCCATACATTCTTTTCAGTGAGATGTCTTCATGTCTTTTACCCATTTTCTAACTGGATTATTTGGGTATTTATTTATTTATTTATTTATTTATTTATTTATTTTACTGTTGAGTTTTGAGAGTATTTTCTACATACTAGGTATTAGCCTTTTGATGGCTATATGCTTTGGAAATATTTTCTTCCCATCTATACCTCCTCTTTTCATCCTCTTAACAGTATCTTCTGCAGAGCAAAAGTTTGTAATTTTGAAGAAGTATAGTTTTTTTTTTCTTTTGTAAACTGTGGTTTGGTGTTAAGTCTAAAATCTTTTTGCCTAGGTCTAGATCTCAGATATTTTCTCCTATATTTATTTCTAAAAGGTTTATAGTCTTATAACCACTTTTAAGTCTGTGATATATTGAGCTAATTTTTGTAAAAGGTGTGAGGTTCAGGTCAAGGTCATTTTTTGTGTATATCCAATTTCCCAGCACTATTTGTTGAAAGGACTATTATCTACCATTAAATTGCTTTTGCACTTTGTCAAAAGTTTGTTGGTTACATTTGTCTATTTTGGAGTTTTCTATTCTGTTCCATTGATTTATGCACCTATACCTCTGTCATACTCTCTTGATTACTTTAACTTGAAGTCAGTTTCATCTTGCCTTAGTTTTCATTTACAAAATTTTTTAGTTTCTTTTTTTGTTTTTTCGTTGTGTCTGTTTTTATCTTTCCATTTACATTTTAGAATAATCTTGTCTATATCTATAAAGCATTCTTCTAGAATTTTGATAGGAATTATATTAAACCTGTGTATAAGTTTGGGGAAAATTGATATCTTTACTATCTTGTATCTTCCAACTCATGAACATGGTATGTCTTGCCATGTATTTAAATTTTGATGTCTTTCATCAGTAGTAATAATTTACAGCATATGAGTTCTGTATATGTTTTATTTATACATTTGTATTTTTATTATGTTTCTCTTGTATTCTATGACCTCATTATTAGTTCTAGGATTTTAAAAATAGATTCATTGGGATGTAGATATCATGTTATCTGCAAATAGGGACAGTTTTACTTCTTCCTTTCTAATATATATGCCTTTTGCCTCTTTTTCTTTTTCTGCCTTTCTCTGTGTTACATGAACATTTTTTAGAATTAAATTTGGATTTCTCTATAGTGTCTTTTAGTTTGTCTAATTTTTAGCTTTTTTAGTGGCTGCTCCAGGTACTGTATTATATACAAATAACTTATCCCAATTTACTGGTGTTGACATTTTACCAATGCAAGTAAGGTGTAGAAATCTTATTTCTCTTCATGTTTTTTTATCTTCCCCCAATTATAATTGCCTTAAATAGTTCCTCTATACATATTTAAAATTACCTCAGACTGTTAAATTGTTGCTTGAATTGTTAAATAATATTTAGAAAACTAAATGGAAGAAAAATGTATTTGCCCAAGTTTTTACTCTTTCTGTTATTCTTTTTTTCTTCCTAATGTTTTAAGATTCCTTCTTTTATCATTTTATTTCTGTTTAGAAAAATTCCTTTATCATTCTCTTAGGGTAGGCCTACTGGTGAAAATTTCTCTAGTTTTCCTTCATCTGAGAATATTTTGATTTTCCCTTTCTTCTGGAAAGATATCTTTGCTGAATTTAGAATTCTGACTTCGCAGGGTTTTTTTTCTTTTAGCATTTGAAAATTGTGCAAATTCTTTCTGACCTCCATGGTTTCTGATGAGAGATCCACTATTACCCAAATTGCTTTTCCCTTAGAGGTAAAGTGTCACTTCTCTCTTGCTGCTTCCAATATTTTATTTCTTTGATTTTCAGAAGTTTGACCATCATATATCTGGGTTAGACTACTTTTCAGTTCATCTTGTTTGGAGTTCAGTCTGCTTCTTGAATCTGTCGTTGTTTTGCCAAATTTGTGAAGCATTCAGTCATTATTTCTTCTAGTCTCCTACTAATTTTTCAGCTCTGCTAAATTTCTCTTCTCTTTTCAGGATTCTGATACCAAAGTTAGAGCATTTGTTTTAGTCCCACAGTTCCCTGAAAATTTATTCACTATTTTCTTTCAGTCTATTTTCTCTGATATTCAGATAGGATAATGATAATTTCTACTATTTTATCTTCAAGTTCATTTTTTCCTCTGTCCTCTCAATTCTGCTATTGAGTCCATCTACTGAGTTGTTTTTATTGTTATTATTTTGGCTATTTTATTTCTCAGGGTGCTGAGCAAGACAGCACCATGACCTTAATTATGTATTCAGAAGATCACTCTGGGTACTACAATGTGAAACAAAAATAGAAACAAGAAATGGTGACAGTTCAGACCTGGGTAGTAGCAGTAGAGATGGTATTAAGTGGTAGAGTTTAAGATAAATGACAGCATTTTTGATGGATTGAAAATGTAGTATAACAGGAAGGGAGGAATCAAGGATGATAACATCTAGATGCTTGGCCTGAGCAACTCATGAGTGGTGATGTAATTTTTTTAATATTGAGAGGAAGTGGGTGGGATTGAAAACTAGGAATCCAGTATACTCTATGGACAACTTAATTTCAATGATAGACTGGATTAAGAAAATGTGGCACATATATACCATGGAATACTATGCATCCATAAAAAATGATGAGTTCATGTCCTTTGTAGGGACATGGATGAAATTGGAAATCATCATTCTCAGTAAACTATCACAAGAACAAAAAACCAAACACCGCATATTCTCACTCATAGGTGGGAATTGAACAATGAGAACACATGGACACAGGAAGGGGAACATCACACTTCGGGGACTGTTGTGGGGTGGGGGGAGGGGGGAGAGATAGCATTGGGAGATATACCTAATGCTAGATGACGAGTTGGTGGGTGCAGCGCACCAGCATGGCACATGTATACATATGTAACTTACCTGCACGTTGCGCACATGTACTATAGAGCCTAAAGTATAATAATAATAATAATAATAATAATAATAATTAAAAAAAGAAAAAAAAAATAAGATGTTTACCAGGCTGGGCACAGTGCCTCAAGCCTGTAATCCCAGCACTTCGGGAGGCCGAGGTGGGCAGATCACAAGGTCAGGAGTTCGAGACCAGTCTGATATGGTGAAACCCCGTCTCTACTAAAAATACAAAAATTTGCTGAGCATTGTGGCGTACACCTGTAATCCCAGCTACTCAGGAGGCTAAGGCAGGAGAATTGCTTGAACCCGGGAGGCGGAGGTTGCAGTGAGCCAAGATCACGCCATTGCACGCCAGCCTGGGCGACAGAGTGAGACTCTGACTCAAAAAATAAATAAATAAATAAATAAATAAATAAATAAATAAATACAATAAAAAGATGTTTAGCAGACATCCAAGTGAATATACTGAGAAGAGAGCTAAATGTATACAACTAAAGCACAGGAGAAGGTTAATTTTTGAGATTTTAAATACAGGACTCATCAGTATATGTCATGTTTCATCAAATCAAGGTCACCATTGATTGTAAGACATAGCCTTAAGGAAAAAAAAACTACCAATTAAAGTATGGTTTAATTGTGCCTTAATGGTTTTTCATGGTACATTAATTGGTCATATCTATACATTGATTTGGTTATTTTTTCTACCATATTTGACAAATTCTCCTGCCTCTTTTTACATCAATAAGCATGTGGTAGGTAATTGTTTTGCATATATCTTAGTAACAAAATATAAAAAAGCCTCTTTTGACGATATCTTTTTTTCTTTGGATGCTTAAAGCACTTGATTGTTGTTCTGGAAGAAAAAAATTAAATTTCATCATTCCATATTCCTTCATATTTCCTGTTTTCATGTTTTCTGCATACATAATAATAATTTTTTTTTGGGGGGGGATGGAGTCTCACTCTGTCACCCAGGCTGGAGTACAGTGGCATGATCTTGGCTCATTGCAACCTCCGCTTCCCAGGTTCAAGCAATTCTCCTCTCTCAGCCTCTCGAGTATCTGGGACTACAGGCATGCACCACCATGCCCAGCTAATTTTTGTATTTTAGTAGAGACGGGGTTTCACCATATTGGCCAGGCTGGTCTCGAACACCTGAGCTCGAGATCCGCCTTTCTCAGCCTCCCAAAGTGCTGGGATTATAGGCGTGAGCCACCACGCCTGGCCACACAATAATAATCTTTAAATGCCAAATCACAGTATTACTTCTTAAATTTATTTTAAACACCATTAAAACCAACAATGTATAGTACCATTTATCCATAAATTTCTATTGAAGTTAAGATAATATTAACAACAATGACCAAGTTCTCACAATGCATTCAAAGAAAACTAAATCAAGACCACTGCCTGGATGACAACTATTTTTGGACGCATCCTGATTCAGAGATGTAAAAAGGTGAAACCATTTGTGTCTGAGATTGATGAAATGTGGCAAGTACTTCCACCATGAGAAACATTAAGAAGACATAGTAAAAGTGTCAAAAGAGTAGAGAAGAGGTCTTTGGTCTGAATTCTGGGATGTTTTAGCAGAGAAGACTAAAACAGAGTATCCAATGAGGTAGGAGGGAAATTAGTGGAGTGTAGTTTCTACCAAGACAAGAAAGAAAGTATTTTGAGAAGGAAAGAATGATCTGCTATGTCAAATGCTACAGAAGAAATACAGAGGAGGACTAAAAATTGACCACTGGAATTGGAAACATGGTAATCATTGGTGACCTCAACAGTGCTGTTTCTTAAGCATGGTAGAGCCAGTAACTTGATTAAAATGGATTTAAAAGGGAATAGGAAATGAGGGAATAAAGGCAACCTTTCCCAGGCTGTTGTTTGTTTTTACTTTTTTGTTTGTTCTATTTTGTTTTGTTTTGTTTTGTTTGTTTGTTTGAGACAGAGTTTCACTCTGTCACCCAGGCTGGAGTGCAGGGGCGCAATCTTGGCTCACTGCAACCTCAGCCTCCCGAGTTCAAGTGATTCTCGTGCCTCAGCCTCCCAAGTAACTGGGACTACAGGTGTGTGCCACCACGCCTGGCTACTTCTTGTATTTTTAGTAGAGACAGGGTTTCACCATTTTGGCCAGGCTGGTTTTGAACTCCTGACCTCAGGTGATCCACCCGCCTCAGCCTCCCAAAGTGCTGGGATTACAGGCATGAGCCACCATGCCTGGCCTTGTTTTGTTTTTATAAAAGGAAGCAGAAAAACATGGTCAGCAACTATAAGCAAACAGAGGATTAAAAGATTTTATTTTAAATTGGGAGATTTTATAGTATAGTTTTATGCCAGTAAGAATACTAGCAGAGAAAGAAAACCTGATCATGAAGGTAAAGAAAGAACAACACCCCCTAGACATAAACAATAGGATGTAGCATCATTCAGGCTTCTGTGCTAGGCTCATGTTGTAAAATTATTGATAACTAAATCTTCTAGATCAAGAATCCTTTGTGGCTGAGATTATTCTCCATTTACTTATTTTTTTATTTCTCTCTCTTTTTTTTTTTTTTTTTTTTTTTTTGAGACAGGGTGTTGCTCTGTCACTCAGGCTAGAATGCAGTGGTGCAATCTTGGCTCACTACAGACTCAACCTCCCAGGCTCCAGCGATCCTCCTACCTTAGCCCCTCAAGTAGCTGGGACTATAAGCATGTGCCACCTTGCCTAGCTAATTTTTCTATTTTTTGTAGAAGTGGGGTTTCACCATGTTGCCCAGGCTGTTCTCAAACTCCTGAACTCAGGCAATCTGCCCACCTCAGCCTCCCAAAGTGTTGGGACTACAGGGGTGAGCCACTGCACCCAGCCTCCATTTACTTTCTAATATTGAGTTGAGGCAGAATAAAATGGTGTTCATTAGTGTGTACTAATTAGTGTAGGCCATCTGGATTTGGAATCTGAGTTGCAAAGACACTTGGGTACTTGGACACTTGCTAGCTGCATTCCTGACCAAACTATATATTAGCTTTTCTATGCTGCACTTTCCTCATCCATAATATGGGGATAATATTTCTTATGTGTTATGAAAATCAAAGTATAAATACACGTAAAGTGTTTAGAACAGTTATCTGACATGTTACAAATACACAGTAATTGTTAGCAACAGTTACTGAGTATAGAACTTGGCACACTATGTGCATTCATGAGTGAATGAATGAATGAATATTATTTTAAAATATCTTTATAGGTTAATTATTTCCTAGTGTAGCTGTTTCTTGATTCCAGCCTTAAACTCTATTGTCCCTTCAGCTAAGGTTGTTCAAACCCCACCTGCAGACAGCCTCATGCCAGTCTCTTGAGACCAATTCTGACCTTAGAGAAGATTTCAGCGGCTGCTGGATAATGTGTAGCTCTAACCTTGTGCCCCACATGTGCAAACTGACGTGGGCATCTGCCTTTTTTCTTGTGCTCAGGCCTCCTCCTTTCTTAGTCATCCTTGCCCCTCTGCTTGTTTCTATGTCTGTCTCTCTCCTTCTTGACTCCATGGAATCTGGATTTTCCTTGCTGTGCTTCCTAGATTGTAAATTCTGCTTAGCTTCACTCATGACTTTGGAATGGGCATTAAGCTCCCAGGGCTCCCCTGTAATTAATGTTCATAATGAGTGTAAATACGCTGCAGAGATTTGCAGCACAATATGCCACATGTGGATCTCACTGGGACCAAAAGATGTTAGCCCCAATTCTAAGGCCTTTAGGATATGGGAAATAGAGGCATATGAAGGGTTTTAAGATGGCTAATAAGGCATGTGAGGATTAGGTAATTAATGGATCTAGTGCCATCCTGGAAAATTTTGTAAAAGAGTTTCTCACTAGTCCTGCTCCTCTGAAGGCAAATTTCTTAATGTAAGATAATTCTTCATTTCTTTCTAGTTTGTGGGGGGTTTCCCTCTTGGGGAACATCTAGGGAGAGTATAGCTTTAGTTTGCATTTTCTTACACCTGTGATCTTGGAATATAATTAAAGCTTTATCAGCAAGGTGCCATGGAGTGAAGTGAAGTAATTATCTGGATAATCCACACTGAGGAAAAAGGAAATGTTCACGTCTTGGTTTAGATTATTCTGCCTGGCTTTGTCTTTGTGAATCAGTCAATAAGGTAACCATGCAGAGGATAGAAAGCGCATAATAGAAATTCATTAAATATTTGCTGGATGGATAAATCTTTTATTCAAAATACTAATTATTATCAGTAGTTCTTAATAGTTCTGGCTTGCATTTAAGTTTATACGTGCTCTCATCTGTTGGCTTGGCAAGTTAAGATACAGGAATAAGAAGATCAATTTCATTCCCCAAATGTGCCTTAGTTTACTTAGCTGTGGAAGAGAATCTGGATTTTACTGGATGGTTTATTGTAAAATATTATTTTTTGATTTACCAGACAATGTTGCACCTTTTCTCTTTTCTTAACTTGAACAGTAGAAACCTGATACCACAATGGCCTTTGAATTTGGGGAGAAAAATCAATTGGCGAAACCATTGGTTTGTCTCTCTATAGATGAATTATTGAGTTGACTGATTGGCTTGTTTCACTTATCTAACAATTTCCTGAAGGAATGTAAATGCTTGGGGGCAGAACCTTTGCCTCTCTATAGATGAATTATTGAGTTGACTGATTGGCTTGTTTCACTTACCTAACAATTTCCTGAAGGAATGTTAATGCTTGGGGGCAGAACACTGGTTTCCATGTTCTATGTCTTCTGTGACATTTGTGACTCTGAAGTGTATTTCTCATCACAAGACTTTCAATCCTTGACCAATAACTTTCACAGCTTGAAAGCTAGAGACATCCAAACCAAGAATAAGAAATAGGAAAGAAGAAAAAGAGGACAAATTTGATGGACACAGATCTTGATTTTGAGTTTATCTTTTTCTTTATTTCCTATTGTTCTTGGGAAAAAAATATTAAAAGTTTCAGAAACCAGAAGCCTTGCTTGACTTTCTTTGTAATTTTACATAGTCCCCTTAACTACCCTGTATCTTGTTTTGTTCATCTGTTTAAAGGGAATGATTTGCCGGGTGTGGTGACTCATGCCTGTAATTCCAGCACTTTGGGAGGCAGAGGTGGGAGGATTACCAGAGGTCGAGAGTTCGAGACCAGCCTGACCAACATGGAGAAACCCTGTCTCTACTAAAAATACAAAATTAGCCAGGCATGGTGGTGCATGCCTGTAGTCCCAGCTACTTGGGAGGCTGAGGCAGGAGAACCTGGGAGACAGAGGTTGCAGTGAGCTGAGATTGAGCCATTGCACTCCAGCCTGGGCAACAAGAGTGAAACTCCATCTCTAAAAAAAAAAAAAAAAAAAAAAAAAAAAAAGGGAATGATTATATCCACTCACAAGACATTAGTGAGAACCATACGAAATGCATGTAGAAAACTGAAAACTACTGAACTGCCTACAAATATAAGGGTAGTGTCAGAAATGTCTGTGATATGAAGAAACCTCGGTTTTCATATGGTGGGTGTATCCCACAATCAGAAACCTAGAAAACTAATTCCATCAAAGAACTTATTATATCAATGTCCATGCCCTAAGTTAAAGATAAACTAATAGGAAAGAAGGTTGCATCCTGTGCTGGAAAGAATTCTGTACCAGACAGGCCCCTAAGACTATGTCCTGGATTCGTCTGCAGTGTAGTTAACAACAAAGTAACACAAAAAGCATTTTACAAAATCAACAAACTATATTTTACAACAGGTAAAGATAATCTCCTCCCTCTTTTTTCCTGAATGACACTTGCCTGAATGACACTTGCTAGCCAAGGGCCTAGCAGAAGAAGTAGCCCTATGCCTGAGAATGCCCTTCAAGCTTGTGCAAGTACTCAGTTTCTTTGTCACAGGGCATAGAAATTGACTGCTAGACTCAGGATGACTCCCTGCTGAGGATTGTCCTTTCCATATAGAGCTTAAATCTCCAGCCCACCCAATTTTTGCAAAGTCCTCTGCACTAACAGAGTTTATGTGCTTGAAGGGGAACAGGACTAGCAAGACTGCTTCTTACTAGCAGATTTGTCGCCTTGCACAAATCACCTTATCTTTCTGAATCTTAATTCCTAATTTTCTCTAAAATGTGGAAAATAGGGCCGGGCATGGTGGCTCACCTCTGTAATCCCAGCACTTTGGGAGGCTGAGACAGGTAGATCACCTGAGGTCAGGAGTTTGAGAGCAGCCTAGCCAACATGATGAAATCCTGTCTCTACAAAAATACAAAAATTAGCTGGGCATGTTGGCACGTGCCTGTAATCCCAGATACTTGGGAGGCTGAGGCCGGAGAATTGCTTGAACCCAGGAGGCAAAGGTTTCAGTGAGCCAAGACAGTGCCATTGCACTCCAGCCTGGGCAACAAGAATGAAATTCTGTCTTTAAAAAAAATAAATAAATAAATAAATAAAATAAAATGTACCTCATCTGATTGCTGTGAGATACCTGGACCATTGAGGGGCTTCATCCATGTTGGTTTTCTTTATAGTTCTCTTCCCTGCTTAAGGAGAGCCAAATGAGTGAATCTTTGTTCAATTATCCCAATGTCTCTCCATTTTCCTCTCTTTTCCTCCTAGATGACAGAATCAGACATCCAAAGTAAATGTTCACAGCTATTCCACCACCACAGTCCTCTGATTTTATTGTCACCAAGTAGAACAATCACATTCTCTAGCCCTCTCTTAGAGCTCAGTAACAGTTCAAAGCACCCTGTCCTAGGCCAAGCAAGCCTAGAAAGAGAGAAAGAGAAAGAATGAAAGAGAAAGAGACAGAGAGAGGGAAGGAAGGGAGACAGTGAGAGGGAGTTGGAAAGAAAGTAACCACCCAATGAGGTCATCGTGCTTGCTGCCCAGATAGAGCTGATTTACTGAGACAGAGGAATTGTAATGGGGAAAGAGTTTAATATCAGTCCATTAAATGGGAGACTGGAATTTTATTATCACTCAAATCAGTTTCTCTGAAAATTCAGAGGTTAGGACTTTTCAAGGATGGTTTGGTGGGCAGGGGTCTAGGGAATGGATACTGCTGAGCAATTGGGGATGCCATCATAGGTGTGTGGAAAACTGTCCTTCGTTGCTGAGTCCGCCTCTGGATGGGGGCACAGAGCAGTCACTGGTTTGGATGGAGCCATCCAGTCATTAGAAATGCAAAAGCCTGAAGAAACATCTCAAAAGACCAATGTTAGGTTATCTTAATACACTAGTGATGTTATTTACAGGAGTAACTGGGTAAATTTACAAATCTTGTGACTTCCAGAACAAAGGCTGGTTATTGCTTAAGTACATCTACATATTAGCAGAATTCAGGCTCCTCTTATCCTCCTAACTTGGTGGACCTTCATTAATTTTACCAAGGCAATTTAGTTTTGGGAAGGGCTATTATCATTTAAACTATAACCTAAATTTCTTTCCAATTTAGCCTGGCCCACACCCAGGAAGGACTAGGGCAGTTTGGAGGACTAGAGCAGGATAGAGTTGGTTAGGTCAGAATTCTTTCACTGTTATAATCTTTGCAAACATGATTTCAGAAGGAAAAGTCATTTTCAGCTCTGGACTTGGAGGCATTCCTTTAGTTTGTGTAGAAGCAGCTGGGAAGGAAGCCTGAGTTACAGGTCGCCTAGGGTTGGAGAAAGAGGCAGGTAGAAAACATTTGAGCTCAGAATTCTTGTTCCAGCTGAGCAGATGTATAGTAGTACGCAGTCAACAAATTGTCCTTAGGTGCTGGGTACTGGAGTACAAACATGAATGACCCTCAGTCTAATTCAGTGCTATCTGATAGTATGTTCTATGATAATGGAAATGTGCTCTCCTGCACCTTCCAGTATGGTAATTACTAGCCATGTGGCTATTGAGCATTTGAAATGTGGCCAGTGTGACTGATGAACTGAATTCTTAATGTCACTTAATTTAACTTAGTTTAAATTTACATAGCCACATGTAGCTAGCGACAATAATATTGGACAGCCCAGTTCTAATTTGTTGTTATTGGAAATATAGATTTGTGAGTGCTGGAAAGCTAACAGAAGATGACTTTAATCTATATACTCTCTTTTATGGCATTAGCTGAGTTACCAAAGCTGTTGATGTTATGCAACTGGATCGTGGAGAGAGTAGGAAGACATTCAATGTATCCAAATCCAGCCAAATGAATAATACACCAAGCAAACCTCCATTTATAACTGCCTGTCAAGGATGCTGACTAGGTTTCATTCGGACACGCTATATCAGCTTCTGTTTTTAGGATGGCTGTTCAGATTGTGTCTGACAGTTGTCATTTCAGAAGTAGACATAGAAGAAATTCCTGCTGAAGTGGCAGTAAAAATGATCCATAAACCTGCTGTTGATCCTTAACCTTCTGCATCCTTTCTAAGAGGATTCCTCGCACAGAGCTAATCCTTCAAAATCTTCTTTTTATGTGCTTTTGAAACACATCAACAACCATTTGAGACTGAGCCTTTCATTTCCAGAAAAATTTTCAAGAACAAAGTGGTTCAGAATTAAAGTAAGTTTGTAAAGACAAAGAGATTTAATTGAATATGCACTTTGTTCTCAGAGTGATGTTAATTATCCTGTGGGATATACTAAAATAAGTTAAGGTTATATTCTACATTAAAGAACTAGACATCTACTTTTAGTAAAATAAAAATAAAATAAACACAGACAGCGTGCAAGGCAGCTTTTGCAAATGCTATCCACTGCTGCCTTCTTTAGAACCACGTAGACATTCTTCACCCTTATATTCTGTCTTCACTGTTTCTGCCCAAACCACCACTGAGCAGGGCAAGCTCTATTCCACCTACTGGTTGGGTCTATAATGAGTCTTATTGCCACAGATCCTGCAGTCAATGTGCTTGGTGCCTGCTCTACAAACAGTTCTCTATGCCACTGTTCTCCCAACTCCACTTGTATTAAACTCTTTTGTTAAACAAATTTCAGTATTCTAGTTTCCTAGAAGAATCCCAAATTTTTTGGTGAGCCTGTACATCTGCTTAGTTTTCATTCATCTCCTCCCCTAATAGACTGAACTGTTTCTTTTTCTCCCAGCTGAAAACTGAGAATTTTCTCCAACTGGAGCCATCCTGTTCCCATGCATTTGATTTAAAGTTTTCCCACATCCTGGCCACTCTCACCGTGGTCCACAAGCTGTGAGTCCAATATGGACTCCCTAGAATGTAGGTTGTGGCACCAACTAAAATCAAGCCTGGCTTTACCAGCCCCCTCCTCTACCTCCCTTCACCCCATTATTGCCCACAAACAACATGCTCTAGCTTGGAATTGGCTCCTTCTTCATGTAGGGCTTCCTCCTCCTCCCACCAACACTGACCACCCTGATCCTAAGCTTCCCTGCAGCAAATCTGCTTGACTGATGACAAACCCTTGGTGCTAAGTATTTCAGGGATTCTTGGGAGCCATTTTCAAGTTGTGCTAATGCCTGATGTTTGGCGGTTTGGCACACATTATAGTTAGCTTAAAAAAAAAAAAAAAGCCCCAATTCCTGCCGGGCGCGGTGGCTCACGCATGTAATCCCAGCACTATGGGAGGCTGAGGCGGACGAATCAGGAGGTCAGGAGATCGAGACCACGGTGAAACTCCGTCTCTACTAAAAATACAAAAAATTAGCTAGGCACCGTGGCGGGTGCCTGTTGTCCCAGCTACTTGGGAGGCTGAGGCAGGAGAATGGCGTGAACCCGGGAGGCAGAGCTTGCAGTGAGTCGAGATCACACCACTGCACTCCAGCCTGGGTGACAGAGACTCCTTCTCAAAAAAAAAAAAAAAAAAAAAAAAACCCAATTCCTTATCCCAGAGACTGACCAATGTCAAATACTTCAGCATTTGGAGTGTCTGTGACATTGAATCAGTAAACGTCACTATCAGAAATAAAATGAATCATCTCCCTTGCCTTTATGACACACTTTGCAGCTCATTATTATAAGATGCCTGTTAAATTTTGTGTCCCCCTGCAAAAAGATTAAGCCTCATGTGTGTTAGCAGCGCTAATGAACCACTTGCTCTTGTATCTTTTTTCTAGATGGTTTGTCACCAGGGCTGTCCTGTCCTGTAAAGCCCCAGTGACAGTGAGCTGTTGACAGAGTATTAGAAAGAGCTCAGATCTTTAAAACCAGGGATGTGACAGAGAATTTTTTCAGTTTCCCTATCTTTACAGTCTCTGTGCTCTAACACGATTCCATTAAATCATAAAGATTAGAGCTTGTCAGGCCCTTAGCATCTTTACTCTGATTTGCAAAAACGAGTGGGGGATTTGTTATTAATTCCTGTTGTTGCTGCTACAGAGCAGGTGCCATTAACTATAGCTAAGCCATTAACCTGATTGGTATTAATCAGAAGTGTCCCATGAGTCATATTGGTGCCAGAGGCCTGGATGTTTTTCAGTAGAGGGGCTTTGTGGATTCAAATGAGAATTGATTGATGATCCCAGAGTGCATGTATCCAACTCAGGAACCAGCCACATTGTGGGTGCTTTGCTTTAATGAAAGCATTGTCCTCTCTGCATGCAAAGAAAGCAAGTTGGTTTAACTGACCCATCACAAAGATGGTCTGTGCTTTGAGTTATTTCTTCAGCAGGGACATTGGACTACACAGATTTACTCAGTGTCACCTAGATCTTCCTGAGGCCAATGTTGTGTATCTTGAGAAACAAGGTACTGCGTTTTTCAGAGAGAAAGAGAGAGAAGGAGAGAGAGAGAAGTGAACTGGCACAAGTGAACCATTGGCATCTTGTGCCCTTCAAAGATTATTCTTTGGAAGACTGGCCCAGAGATGCTATTCAGCACTAGCTCTTACAGAGTCTCTCCAGTTGCTCCCATACATGGCACAACTGACATGTTTCAGGCAGATGTCAAAGAATACAGTCCTCAGTCAAGGCACAGAAACAAACTCAAGGAGTCCACTAGGGGATTAAGCCTGTGACCTTGGTGTCATCAGTATCATGCTCTAATTAACTGAGCTAACCAGACACAGATGCTCTGGACAGCTGAGCTAACTCTCTATAGAAAATGCCAAAACAGAAAAGCATTCCCCACAGCTTTCATAATCTATTATTTACCAGCAACCTTCTTAAATACTTTTTGCTGAATGCCTGCCCTCAAAAACTACAGTCATGTCTATGTCAACAAAAGAACCCAAATATTTGGGTAACTACCCAGATTACTAAATAACATTTATATTGGATAGCATACCACAAAAAGCTATTTTGAATAAGGAATTTTTATCAGTTGGAAAAATGAAATTATGTTCACAAAGTGGTTTCTAGTAACTTAATCCCAATTAATTTGTCATCCCCCACACTGTCCAAATACAGATGGTGAAAATCCAGAGGGGACCCAGGCAAAATGTGGTTATAAGACTTCTTCTGGCCCTGCCTCTTATGAACTCTACAATACAAAGTTTTTTTTTGTTGTTGTTGTTGTTTGTCACTTGATTATATCCTGGTTCAAAAACAGACTTGAGAAAACTTATAGAAAAATATTTTACAATATATGGAAATATACATACCAGTACTATAGTAGAAAAACCTGAATAACTGTGGAAATTCAGTGAAGTAGCAAACAAGTATAGGAAAATAAAATGAAATGAGGAATATAGTTGGCATGTGTACTACAAACCAGAAGGTCCTGCACAATTGTTAAAGGTGTTCTCAAAGTTTGGTTGTTTAGTTGAATTGAGAACACAATATTCGTAAAATACAAATAATCATAGCCCAGGAGTTGCATAGTGGTTCCCAATAAAAAGACCTATAATGAAAGTATGCCAAAGTTTCTACTAAAGGGAGTGAGTCCCTCTTGTAAAACAGTAGATAAGGTCTTTACTCCTGACATCTCCATTGTGGAGGCAGAGAGGATATTATAATGAATATCTTTTGGCTGCTGCTTTTAGGGTTGATGATACGAGTTACATAATACCTAGCATTCATTCTACTTACTGACACTGGCCATGCACTACTTGGATTGTAGATTCAGTTTCCTGTGCTCAGGTCCTGACTCTAACTAAACTGTTTCTCCTTAGAGCAAAGGTTAATCCCATTTCTTTGTATTACCTGAAGCTTGGACCTCAGACCATTGCACAAAGTAGGTTTCTCAAAAATGTTTAATTAATCAAGATATAAGACATCTATTATTTTGTGTGTTTAATACCTCTCAATAACTTCTAGCTCAGTGCCACCTTCCCTTATCCACATGGTTACAATGAGTCGGGGCAGCCATGTTCAAACACTGAGAGCCCAGACCCTTGACCAAATCCAAAGATGATTTGGGGGAAGGCACTAATCCAAGCTGCACAAACCAGAATCTTGGCTTGCCTTTGGACATTTGGAGTTGAGACTAAGCTAGTATAGTTAACCTGACTTAACTCTCCAATGGTGGGTTTTAATAACAAGCGTTCTTGATGTTATTGAGAGCATTTTTATGCTCTGGAGATACGGTAACTGGTC
The DNA here is from genome assembly GCF_028885655.2 of Pongo abelii. Lineage (NCBI taxonomy): Eukaryota > Metazoa > Chordata > Mammalia > Primates > Hominidae > Pongo > Pongo abelii. The sequence goes on along the minus strand of NC_071985.2, from coordinate 40,583,317 downwards.
ACTTCTGTGGGAACTAGAGAAGAAAGATTCACAAATGCAAGAAAAAGAAGGAAATGAGAGGCACAGAGAGACTTAACAGTTTCCCCTCACACTTTATTTCCTGAATGAAGTTCCTTGGTTCTGTAAGACATCTGTGTATCCATACAATAAATGTCTTTTTCTTAAGCTGGTTCAGTGGGTTTCTGCCATTCCCAACCAAAATTGTTACTAATACAATGGGCCATAGTAATCTAATTTGCCAGTAATACTTTCAGTCATTGAATAAATATTTACTGGACACACACAATAAGCCAGGTACCATTCTAGGAGTTTGAAAGGCATCATGGAAAAAACAGACAAGATTTCTGCCCTGTTCTGTGCCATACTACTCCTCCCTATGCTTTGCCTAAGGAACTGGTGATGTTTATCAAGAAGACAGTGTTGTGTTAGGTGTATTAGCATAGTTGTTTTCAAACATGTGAAGGTTAAACAGATCACAAAGGGAATTGACCCAAAAGAATTAGGGAAGGAGAAGCTACCAAAGCTACTATAGTCTGGTAGGAAGTAGAACATTGAAAGTTTTCTAAAGTGTGTGTCTCAAAGTTTAGTATGCATTACAATCACCTAAAGGGGTTGTTAAAACATAGCCTCACCCACTCCCTGAGAGTCTCACTTAATATATTTGGGGTGTGGCTTGAGGATCTGCATTTCTAACCATCTCCCAGGGAGAGCAGATGCTGCTGCTCCACACACCACTCTTCAAGTTATTAGTGGTCTACAGCATGAAGGAGCCTGATTTCACCATCAGTTCTTCTATGTGTTTAAAGAATGAACACCAACCCTTCACAAATGCTTCCAAAAGCAGAAGAGGAACAAACACCCAAATGTCTGTCAACTGATGAATTGATAAACAAAAGGTGGTATATCTATATAATGAAATATTATTCAGACTTAAAAAGAAATGAGATACTTTGAGTATATACTGAGTAATGGGGCAAATGTATCTTTGTTTTAAGTTCTTTGAAAAAATCTCCAAACTGCTTTCCACACTGGCTGAACTAATTTACCTTCCCACCAACAGTGTATAAGCATTCCCTTTTCTCTGCAGCCTCTCCAGCACTTGTTATATTTTGACTTTTTAATATTAGTCATGCTGACTAGTATGAGATCTCATTGTGGTTTTGATTTGCATTTCTCTGACAATTAGTGCTGATAAACATTTTTACTGCATATATAACCAAAGGAATATAAATTATTCTACCAAAATAAATCATTACCAAATAAATCATTCTACCAAAGAGATATCTGCATTTGTATGTTCATTGCAGTGCTATTTGCAATAGCTAAGATGTAATATCAACCTAGGTGCCCATCAATGGTGGATTGGATAAAGAAAATATGTTACATATACAATATGGAATACTATCCAGCATAAAAAAATGAAATCATGTCCTTTACAGCAACATGGATGCATCTGGAAGCCATAATCCTAAACAAATTACACAGGAACAGAAAACCAAATACTGCATGTTCTCACTTATAAGTGGGAGCTAAACATTGGTTACACATGGACATAAAGATGGGAACAATAGATACTGCAGAGAACTAGAGTGGGAAAGTAAAAGAGGGGTGTGGGTTGAAGAACTACCTATTGGGTGCTATGCTCACCACCACAGATCCATACCCCAAAGGTCAGCAATATGCAATACAACCATGTAACAAGCTTGCATCTTTTTATATTTATTTTTATATTATATAATGCCCCTGAATCTAAAATGAAATTTGAAATTATTTAAAAAAATGTGTTATGGGATCCATACCCCAAATCTCAGCATCATGCAATATACCATGTAACAAACTTGCACTTCTTCTTTTTTTTTTTTTTTCTGAGACAGTCTCGCTTTGTCACCCAGGCTGGAGTGCAGTGGTGTGATCTCGGCTCACTGTAACCTCCACCTCCCGGCTTCATGCCATTCTCCTGCCTCAGCCTCCCAAGTAGCTGGGACTACAGGCACCTGCCACCGCACCTGGCCAATTTTTTGTATTTTTGGTAAAGATGGGGTTTCACTGTGTTAGCCAGGATGGTCTCTATCTCCTGACCTTGTGATCCACCTGCCTTGGCCTCCCGAAGTGCTGGGATTACAGGCGTAAGCCACCGCACCCAGCCCAAACTTGCATTTTTTATATTATATTTTTTATATTATATAATGCCCCTGAATCTAAAATGAAATTTAGGGTCAGTCATGGTGGCTCACACCTGTAATCCCAGCACTTTGGAAGGCCGAAGCAGGCAGATTACTTGAGGTAAGGAGTTTGAGACCAGCCTGGCCAACACGGTGAAACCCTGTCTCTACTAAAAATACAAAAATTAGCCAGATGTGATGGCACACACCTGTAATCCCAGCTACTCAGAAGGCTGAGGCACAAGAATTTCTTGAACCCAGGAGGCAGAGGTTACAGTGAGCCAAGACCGCACCACTGCACTTCTGCCTGGGTGACAGAGCGAGACCTTGTCTCAAAAATAATAATAATAATAAATAAAAATGAAACTTGAAATTAAAAAAATGAAATTTTGACATATATTGCAAAACCAATGAACTATGAAAACAGTATACTCAGTAAAAGAAGACAGTTACAAAAGGCCAAATATTGTGCGATTCCATTTATATGAAATGTCCAGAATAGGCAAATTTACAGACAGAAAGCAGATTGGTGTTTGTCAGGGGCTGGAGAGAGTGAAGGACAGGGAGTAATTGTTAATGGGTTTCTTTTGGAGTTATAAAAATGTCCTGAAATTAGATAGAGTGACGGTTATATAGGAGAGAAAAGATTTATTTCCTCACCTATTGTTAGGTTCATGGCAGAGACCCCAATAGAAAAAGAAAGATCAGCAAGAGAAAAGCATATAAATTTATTTACTGAGTTTTAGATGACATGGAGACTTCAGAAAGAAGACCTAAAGAGATGGGGAAAGCTATGGGTTTTTTTGTTTTTTGAGACAGAGTCTCACTCTCATCCAGGTTGGAGTGCAGTGGTGCGATCTCGACTCACTGCAACCTCCACCTCCTGGGTTCAAGCAATTCTCCTGCCTCGGCCTCCCAAGTAGCTGGGATTACAGGCATGTGCCACCATGCACAGCTAATTTTTTTGTATTTTTAGTAGAGACAGAGTTTCAACATGTTGGCCAGGCTGGTCTCAAACTCCTGATCTCAAGTGATCCACCCGCCTCGGCCTCCCAGAGTGCTGAGATTACAGGCATGAGCCACCACGCCTGGCAGCTGTGTATTTTTATGCATGGGTTTGATGAAGAGTGGACAGTCATGGAGACGTATGATTAAAGAATGAAAGGGTGTGGTCTAACAGCAATAAACAGGGGGGATCTTACTGAGGCCTGTTGGTTCAGATTGTTTCTAGTGTCCCTGAGTGACATTCTTTCCCTCTGGTATAGGGCAGGACACCTGTTACATGAAGGTCTACAGGGAAGAAGGAAGGGAGCTCAGAGTGACCTTCCTAGGTTTTATGATCTGCTTCAGAGAAGAAGGGCAAGGAAAATTCTAGTTTCTATGACCTACTTTAGGGGAAGGGGGTTCAGAAGAAACCCAGAGTTCTTTCCTGTTTCTGTAGCTCAATTTCTTTCAGCTTAAAATATTCAGTATGCCAAGGTGCCATATTTTGGGATAGCGTCTACTGAACCTCAGTTGCATAACTCTGTGAATATACTAGAGATCACTGAATTGTATACTTTAAAAGAATATGTGAATTATGTCTTGATAAAGCCATTACTAATTTTTTTTTATAAAGGAATGCATGAGCCACCTTGGGACTAATGATGGACAGGCATTTCCAGTAAACTTGCAGTTACTGGAGTGGCCTAACCCTAATTGGAGATTCCTTGAAATAGATGCTGAAGTAAGGAAATATAATGAAAAACTTTACCTTCTAAAGTCCTTCCTGATCCTCAGATTCTCTAGTGAATAAATCGATACAGAGATTGTGATTTTAAGGTCATACTTATGCTACAGAATTGTAGACAATTGACACATACCATGTATTTGTCTCACGAATTGTTTGGGTATTGTCTTCTTAACGTCACTTTTAGGCAGTTAATGACCCCACTACTTTGTGCAGGATAAAAATATAACTAATGTTCTTTATGTGGACCCTGCTGAATTGAACTCCTAATATAACAGGTCTACTTCGGCGGCTCATGTACAGATCAATACCTAGAAAGGTATTATAGAAACATGGCACATTTAGACTCTTGTAGACTTAAACTCTGGCAGACTGTGATACAAATCCTTTACCACAGAGCAGTAGTGTTAATGCAAAAGATATGGCACAGCCCACGGGTTAAAGTTATGGCCTCTGGAGCCAGACTCCCTGGGTATAAAACCCGGCTCTGCCACTTATTTACTGTGTGATCTTGTTCAATTTATATAACCTCTTAGCTCTTCAGTTCTCTTATCTGCAAAATGGGAATAATATGTAATTATCTACCTACATACAGTTTAGTTTTATTATGAGAATTAAATGGCTTAATATTTGTAGAGCATTTTGAACAGATGTCTGACATACAGTAAACCATATAAGGGTTTGTTAAGTAAATCTACTGGGTCCAGTTTGGATAATTTTCCCATAAGGATGCCTATTTGGGAGGTAGACACTTATGAAAATGGGGCGACCTTCCAAATTACCCTCTTTTCTTGGATACTTCTGTTTTCTTAACTACATAAACAAATTCTCAATTAGGCTAATCTCAATTTCAGACTTAAAAGTGGAACTTAAGAATGTAATTTGGATACATACAAATTAATCACTGATATGTTGGTTTCAATATAAAATATATTGTGCATTGTGTTCTAGCTCTTAAAAAGCCAACAAGGGATATGAAAGATTTGTCTTTTCTCTGATGTAAACTCAAAAATTTTTCTCACCATAAAAATATGCCTCTTCAAGATCTATGTGTACAAAACTCTAACTCATTTAATCATCATATAGGCATTATAATCTCCATTTTACAGATGAAGGCGCCTAGTCTCGGAGGATTTAAGCGACTTCTGTGAGGCCACACAGCTAGCAAAGAGGGATAGAGACAGGACTTAAACCCAAGGCAACATAACTTCAATAGAAATGCTCTTTCCATTTTCCCACACTCCTCACTGCACCTACAGTAATCAAGCATACATTTTTCCCTTTTAAACTTACTTATATTTTCATGCTGTAATAATTTTTGGTTGTGAGTTCTCTAAAATAATAAAATGTTTTATTGGTTTGCCTCCTCCAAGCTACAGAAAGAAAAGAAAACCATAGGAGAGAGGCTAAAAAGTTGGGTCCTAAAATTAGCCACCCCATGTGCCAGGCAAAAAGCGTGGATAATCAGTGATTCCCAGGGTTGTCCTCTGAAGCTTTTGCAAACCAACCAGCAAGAGCCACTGCCTAAATACTCACTTCTCTTGACTGCCTTTGAGGACCAGCTGGATCCTCATCAAGCCCCAGGGACTGACCCCCAGTCATTCATTTGCCTCTCCTCAAGGATGCAAGGCCCTTCTTGCCTTATCCAGAGACATTAAAGAAAGCTGCTTGACGTTGGACATCAAATTGATTTCATGCCAAGATTTCACTCAACCACGGGTGACAACCATTGACGTGTCAAAGCCTTACAAGAAAAATAAACACGTCTGATGCAAAGAGTCCTTAGTTTTTGATGCCATGTTGAATTATGCACCTTCACAGAGATCTGACAGTGGCTGTGACTATTTGCTAGAAGGCAGAGTGGAGGCATGTAGGGTCTCAAATTGTAATGGCAAAGAAGGTCAAAGCATGGTGAATTCAAAGGGGACTGCGAATTTAGAGCTGAGGGAGAAGGCTCTTTCAGTGCCCCTCATCTTCCTTTTCTCATTCAACCCTGTGGAACCCATGTCATCATTCTCTGTCTCCTGCTTCTGAATGCTTTAAGTCACTTATTTGTCTATCTTCCCTAGAGAGAAAGCCTGCTGCTTAGAAAGAGCTTGAAACCACCTGCAATATTTATCCCTTTAGTCGTGTCTGCTCAAGGTGACATAAGGCTTTGGATAAGCATACTTAGTAGGCATCCAAGCTTTTTTGGTTTGGCTAAAGCTGGGGGCTGCCCACAATTAAGACCTTTGTCTGTGGCTATTTCCTCTTCACCTACCTAGCCTGAGGGGTACATAATCACTTCTCTGAGGAGTTTCCTAGCTTCAGCTGTTTCCATGGAATCTTTTCTTCCAGCTGTGTTTACTCTTTTTATTTTTTTATATTCTGTCTGAAGAAGATGGAATTTGCATAATTAAGAATGACCTGAGCAATCTCTGCTAATACCTCCACTAAAACCTCTGACTATCCCTGTTAACTAATTACATCTATCATTGTGTCAGACAGGTAAAATACTCCTTCAGTCTGTTGAGACAACATTATTCACCTGGGATTATCAAAGGTTTCAATTCTGGCCATTAGCTGAAATTGCTTGGGTCATTCATTATGGCGAATTCTGCATCCTTTCTAGACAGAGCAAAGTAAATGCAGAATCAGGAATAGATTAAATAGCCATGCATCAGAAGCCTAGTTCAGAACCTCAGCCCTTTCTTTCCTTAGAGCTAAAGGATGAAAAATGAACAGAAAAACCTTGTGGTTTCCTCTTCTTACATCAGTGAGTATGTGAGCTTTTGCTTCAAGAAATTGGAGGTGATTATCCTTTCCCCAATTTTATTCAGCCTTTTAAATATCTGGTTTAACAAATCCATGAAGAAAAATAAAATAAGTCCTTAGACTTGAAATTAAATCTCCCCGTTCTCAGCTTTCCCTCATTAACCATGGATTATAGTTAGAGACTTGAGTCACTATTGGGGCAGGGGAGTGTGGGGTATAGGTAGCCTTTCAGTTAAAATTACTTCATCTAAACTGAAAGCAGAACCCAAAGAGGTGGATTAAAGATTAAACTCAGACATTAACAACAAATGGGGGGATGATGAAAACATATCTGGAAGATTCCAAACATCGGCATGGTAATTAGGATGAGTAGTAGCGAGGCCAGGCAGTATACTCAATTCCTTCTGTATATGTCTTTCATTTTCCGGGGATATGGTTTTATCTGTCCTGTTCTGACACAAAATTCAGCATCCTTGTCACAAGTCAGTGAATATATTTTTATATTGATTAGGAGTCCATTATATACAACAACTACTATAGGCTTGGTAAAAGGACATCAAATGATACACTAAAATGTAAGCAGTTGGTGTTCAAATTGGAAAAAAAAAGTCATATAAAAATAAAGATAACTAGCAATTAAAGTTAGCTAATAATATTGTTCACTAATAGTATGATAGCATGACTTCTTGGAAAAAACTCACTATCCAATCATAGTGTCCAATTTATCTTGTTTAGACACATTTTCATGGGTAATGCACATGGGCACTATACTCATTAAATGTGTGCTTGCCTTGCAGAAAGAGTGAGCTCAGAGATCATAGACCAAATCATTAGAGAACCCAAAGCACTGGTTAGTGAAAATATCTATATAAGTTACTAAAATCTATTTTTTCTTCAGTTTTTTAGAAATCTGATTATAAAGTCTATTTTGTTTATTGCTTAGAAAAGTTTTCTGTCAGAAGAAAAAAAAAGAAGGTAGAAATTTGGAGTTAGCAGGATGCTTCCTTGCAATTATTCATTTAACAAATATGTCGTGAATCCCTATTATGAGTCAGGCAGTGAACAACATGCTAGAGATATATTGTGTACAAAACAAACAACAATCCCTGCACTTGTGGAATTTTTCTATTGTGAAGAGACAGACATCAAACCTTAAACATAATAAATTAAGAAAATATATGTGTATTAGAAGGTGGCAAACCTCTTGGAAGGAAGAGAGCCGGGTAAGGGGGCCTGGAAGTACTGGGAGGTATAAATAAATAGTTATGGAGAAGAAAATCATTCATATGATGGCATTTGATTAAAAAGCTTGAATGAAGGCAGGAGGTGGGCTATGTGGATGTCTGGATGAAGGGTATTTCTGGCAGAGGAAACAGCCAGTAAGAAACATCCTGAGGTAGGAGTGTGTCTGGCCTATTCACGAACTGCCAAGCAGGCTAAGATAAGGGAAGGAGGGAAAGATTTGCAGTAGGACTTGAAGTCAAGAGGTAACTAGGAGAGTCAGATCACATGGATCCATTTACACCACTGTAAGAACTTGCCTTTTACTCTAAGTGAAATTGGAAGACTTTGATAAACATTGAGCAAAGGAGTAAAATGCACTGATATTTTCATTTTTAAAGACTTACTCTGGCAGCTGTCCTGAGTGTAACCTGTATGGAGAATATGAGGAGGCGAGAAGAAAAGTAAAGCGACTGCTCTGGAGAGCATGGCAGGAGAGAGATTACTGTGGTTTGAATCCAGGCAGTAGCTGTAAGAGAGGAAAGAAGTAGTTGGATGATAGACGCTTTCTGAAGATGGTACTAACAGGACTTGCTTAGAGATTGAATGACCAATAATAGAAAAAGAGAGAAGTCGATGATGACTCTAATTGTTATTTCTTTTTTCTTTTTCTTTTTTTTTTTTTTTTGAGACGGAGTCTTGCTTTGTCACCCAGGCTGGAGTGCAGTGGCGTGATCTCGGCTTACTTCAAGCTCCGCCTCCCGGGTTCACGCCATTCTCTTGCCTCAGCCTCCCGAGTAGCTGGGACCACAGGCGCCTGCCACCACTCCCGGCCAATTTTTTTGTATTTTTAGTAGAGACGTGGTTTCACCATGTTAGCCAGGATGGTCTCGATCTTCTGACCTCATGATCCACCCGCCTCGGCCTCCCAAAGTGCTGGGATTACAGGTGTGAGCCACCGCACCTGGCCTAATTGTTTTTTCTTAAGCAACTAGAAGCATGGGGATGTCATTAACTGAGCCATGAAAAAGACTGGAGATGCAGCTGTCTTGGAGAGGAAAATAAGAAGTTTGCTTGGGTACCTGGTAAACCCAAAACTCTATTAGGCACCCATGTAAAGATGTTGGGTAGGGTATCGGGTATTCTAGTCTGAAGTTCTAGGATGAAGATACACACATTTTGGAACTGTCAGTATGTAGATATTATTTAAAGTCATTGGGATGGTAATTTTGATAATCTTGGATAAGATTTCCAAGGGAATGCATGTCAGTAGAGAAAAGAAGGAGCCAAACACTGAAGCTTTAGGTATTTTAACTTTGTAAAGTGATGGAGAAGAAAACGAATCAGAAAAGGAGACTAAAAATACTAGCGAGTATGGTGCTACAGGAGCCCAGTGAAGAAAGTATTTTAAGCAAGAGGGATTGAGCACCTATGTCACAAGCTGGGCAGGCAAAATGAGTCTTGAGACTTGGCCATGAATTTAGCAATTGGAAGTAATCGATGACTTATACAAGAGCAATTTCATGGAAGTGGTGGGGGCAAAAGCTGATTTGATTTAGTTTAATAGAGAATGGGCATTGTGGAACTAGAGACAGAAAGAACAGTAAATTTTACTATAAAATAAAAGAGGGATAAAGAAATCCCACAAAATAAATATATGACTTAATGAGTTCTTATAAGGTGAACATTCTTTTAGTCACAACCCAGAACAAGAAATAGAACTATGCCAGCCAGTCCACAAGGCTCTCCATCTGTCACATCCCTATCTCAATCCCCAACCCCACCCAATTTCCTGATCTTGTAGTAATCACCTCCTTGTGTTTCTTTATGGTTGTATCAGTCAAATGTGCATTCCCAGACACCATAGTTCAGTCTTGCTCACTTAAAACCCCTTTTGGCTGGGCAAGGTGGCTCACGCCTGTAATCCCAGCACTTTGGGAGGCCAAGGTGGGTGGATCACCTGAGGTCAGGAGTTCGAGACCAGCCTGGCCAACATGGGGAAACCCCTTATCTACTAAAAATACAAAAATTAGCTGGGCATGGTGGTGCACACCTGTAATCCCAGCTACTCAGGAGGGTGAGGCAGGAGAATCATTTGAACCCGGGAGTCAGAGTTTGCGGTGAGCCAAGATCATGCTACTGTACTGCTACTGTACTCCAACCTGAGTGACAGAGTGAGACTCCATCTCAAAAAAAAAAAAACTATGTCTTTTAAGTGTCTTCTAATTTATAGGTTTTCCCTCCCTCTCTGTATCTATGAATTCATACATCTGGATTTTAAACATCAGTAGGTGCTTACTTCACCAAAAAGATACAAAGTAGACATTATGTACCTCCTGATGAAAGAATACACCACCTCCTAGAGCCTTGTTGAAGGGATCAGACATAAGTCTAATCAAGCCAATAGATCTAGCTGCCAATTTGCAGGAAAAGAGAACAAAGAAAATGTTGAACTTCACCATATATATACTGTAATAAAATCCAGACTGTGGAAAACTGTAAGTCAAATGCCCTGAATGATTTGATGGATATATTGTGTGGCAAAGAAAGTCTTATTTTATCAAGAAGAGGTAGTAATGGCCTATTTATAAGCTGATGACAATGATCAAGTAGAGAGGGAAAAGAACTAATGACGCAAGTGAGATGGAAAAAATTGCTGGAGCCTTATGTATGCAAGAGAGAGAATCAGGAGGTGACGCTGGTTTCACAATAAGGATGAATATACAAATGAAAGGCATTAGATGGTTGCAGATGTGCTTAGGAAACCAGTCATGGTAATGGGAGTCTGGGATGTTCAGAATACTTCAGTTTCCTCAGTGAAGCAGGAATCAGTCCTTAGCTGAGGGTGGGGAGGAGATATAGGGAAGAATAAATAAAATAGGCATCAAAGAAAGTGAAAGAGTTCGTGGGCTAGGGAAACACTGTATGGTAAAGTGAAAGAGTTCATGGGCTAGGGAAATGCTGTATGGTTTCTAAAATAAATTTTTTTTCTATTTTAGTAAAGTTCACCAGGCATGGGTAGTCATGAGCACCTCACAATATTTACTGAGAGCATAAGTCTTTCAGCCTAAATTTTCCCAGCATCTCTTAAGAATTGGGTCTTCATTGAGTGACACTCATCTGTTCTCTGTATATCAGAGATTACCACTGGTATCAAATCATTCTCTTTGGTGTATATTGCTTAGGACTGGCTGTGGCGGCTCTGTGCTGTGTCAAATCAGCTACATCAGAACAGTTCCCAGAGTTCCCTTCCTTGTATGGTTCTTGGTTAGTGTTGGCCCTAGAGAATCATGAGATTTGGAATACAGAGATGGAGTGACCATTTTTACCCTCTGAAGTATAGTGCAGGGTGTCAGGCACTGTGGCGGCTTCCACGTTGCTGCTGGTCAGTTGGTTCACCTGCTTAGCATGGGGCAGCTCCTGGAAAAGCACCTGGATCTCCTTCAGTTTCACTGAGTCTTGGGCCAACTGTGTACATGTTTCCATGGTGAAGGGCATGGGCGTCTCCACTGGTCAGCCATGACACCAAGGCTGCAGGTAGTGAAAAACGGAGACAGATTCCAGTGTGTCCACATCCCACTTTCCTTTTTGACTGCTGGTCTGGCTGACCTGGAGCAACTTCAGGCCCCAGGCCAGACACAGCAGCAGGCTGCTCAGCCAGCTCCTATGATAGCATAGAATCTAGTTCCTGTAATGACCCCCTTTTCTATATCACTCACGGCATTTTTGCTTCTGCGATCAAAGCCTGATTCATATGGTGGCTGCTGCCTACTCTGTGGAGTCAGCTCTCTTTGCAGTGGACCAGCTCTGCTGGCCTCCAATAAGATTGTCCCAGTTCAAACGCTGAGAGTTTCTTACTGAGGCCAATGAGATGTGAGAGCCAGCTGGTCTTCCCAGGCCTCTCATTTTGTGGCAGCAAGAGGTCAGGGCCTTTGTCCCTGGGGATGTTTCTTTTCTCAGGTGAATTCAACTTGCAGTTCCTAATATCAGAACAATGTGGTTGCCACACGCCTGAGATGAAATGCTTTTTATAAGAGCTAATCAGATTCTACATTAATGAGAGAAATATGAAGCTAATCAACACCACAGAAGGTCTCTAGGCTCAGGCCTATTAAACTTCATAAAAAATTAATGACTGAAAGAGCAGACTCTTTTGTAAGGGGTCTCTTGTGGTTGGATAAGGGCCTGAAGTCCCATTCACCTCTCATTACATTGAATTAGCCTCACTTTCTAACCCAAAATATAATCCATCAAGTGGCATTTTCCTCTGGGTGTTAGACGGCCAGTGTTTGAAAACACTTGTAAAATATTTATTGCTTTTTCTCCTTCCTTTTCTTCCCTTCATTCCCATCCCCCTTCCACTCTCAGCCAATCCCCTCACACCTCGCTCACTATGGCTTTTCCCATTTTAATTAAAGAGATTTGTACTTCTAAAGCCTTCTGGGAAATGTCTTCAATGCTGTGGTTTGTAGATGCCTCTCCGGAGCTGCTTGGCAGGAAACCCCTAGCCCTTTGTTCAAAGCATGCTCAGCATCTGCTTGCAGAAACCAAGAAGAGTGAGGCAAGAATTTAGACCAACTGAGTTGAAAAATAATCCTAGCCCTCCCCTTCCTGAACT